>NC_069504.1:541510531-541842245 GCF_027579735.1 Bombina bombina | reverse complement strand
GCCAGGAAGAGCATGGGTCCTTCCTGGCTTAAGAATGAAGCTTCAGTTGATCAGATTTGCAAAGCAGCAGCTTGGTCTTCTTTGCATACATTTACTAAGCTCTACCATTTTGATGTTTTTTCTTCTTCAGAAGCAGTTTTTGGTAGAAAAGTTCTTCAAGCAGCTGTTTCAGTTTGATTATTCTGCTTATAATTTCAGTTTTTTTTTCATTATAAGATTAAAACTTATGATTTGGGTTGTGGATTAATTTTTTCAGCAGAATTGGCTGTCTTTATTTTTTTATCCCTCCCTCTCTAGTGACTCTTGCGTGGAGTTCCACATCTTGGGTATTGCTATCCCATACATCACTAGCTCATGGACTCTTGCCAATTACATGAAAGAAAACATAATTTATGTAAGAATTTACCTGATAAATTAATTTCTTTCATATTGGCAAGAGTCCATGAGGCCCATCCTTTTTATGGTGGTTATGATTTTTTTGTATAAAGCACAATTTTCCAATTCCTTTGTTTATGCTTTTGCTTCTTTCTTTATCACCCCACTTCTTGGCTATTCATTAAACTGAATTGTGTGTGTGGTGAGGGGTGTATTTATAGGCATTTTGAGGTTTGGGAAACTTTGCCCCTCCTGGTAGGATTGTATATCCCATACGTCACTAGCTCATGGACTCTTGCCAATATGAAAGAAATGAATTTATCAGGTAAATTCTTACATAAATTATGTTTTAATCATTTGCTGTTCCATATTGGTTGATATTTTATACAGGTTTTGTTTTTTTAAAATCAGAAGTTTGGCAAAAACAAACATCATTCATTACAGTCAGTTTTGGAACTTTTGTCAATATTTTAAGCATTTATAAATTAGTGGTTGTATGATTTATAGAATAAGAATTGTTAAAATCTTATTAAAGAACAGTACATCAGTTGGGCCACTTTCTTCTTATAGAAAATATATTCCTGCACACACTTAAAATGTAAGTAAAATCTTCTGGCAAACATTCCCAGTATATCCATCATCCCCATACACAAATGACATTCAGATTGTTTAACACTTTCCATGATAGTTAATTTTACACAAGTAAATTATTTTTTTCCTTAGACATTGTACAAAGGAGGCATTCCAAACATTATATACAATATTTTAATATTTTTTTCTAATATTTTTTCATATATGTTTTGCCCCATCTTTGTGCCTTATCATCTCCTTTTATGAGATGTAACTTTAGGGCAAAGTTCCACAGCGGTAAAAAAATAATTTGGTCAATTTAAACTTGTGCAAATTTTAGGTAAACAAATACCACTGATTTCAATGGGAGACAATGATAGTAAACCACAACTAAGAAAACAAATATATATTGTGAATCGGAGATAGATACTTACTGTTAAAAAGGAAAAAATAAGTGTTGAACAGATGTCGATAATTAGCCAAAAACAATGTAAATGTAGCCAAGGTGTTTTATTTTATGGCAAATATATTTTCTTATTCTAATCCTGTGTGAATTATAAAGCAAAAACTTTTTTTCCTTTCTTTCACTTGTGGCTACAATTTTCCGTATATCTAAAATAGTACCAGAAAAAAAAGCTTTGACCCAGCTAGTATTTTACTGACATAGCCGGTATTTTGAGGTTTAGGTCTAATTTGAAAATAAAGATTTAATATGAAAATAAACATGCTATCGGGGTCAAATTTCTTCTAAGTGTATTGGAATCTGATTATTAACAAATGAACATTTAGTCCTAGCAGCTTTAGTTGCTGATTTATGATGTATAATTATGTATGCTAATTTATGCTAATGAACATGGCTGGTGTTTTTTTCACAGAAAAGTGGCAACCATACTCCGACCAAACAATTACATGAAAATGTGTACTTTTATTTTCGGCATTTAATCATACAGATGTTAATTGTAGTAATCAAAGCCATTTTTATAACTTGCCTCCTTGCATTCATTAATTCCCTCTACTAGTTCCATTTGCACATTTTTTTTCTATATAGTGATTTTACTGTCTATTTTTCTGTGCTTCAGACTTTCTAACACATTTAGCAGCAACCATTGATGCAACTAAATGGTCTCTGGATAAAACAAAATAAAAGAAAACAAAATGAAACTTAATCAGTGTACTCTTTGTTTTGATTAGTGATATAGTTTATTATGTCATATATGATGCTATTAGATGTTATTGAACAAGGAAGAAATTATATAATATGGCCACAATGTTAATAAATCTTTTTTTTTTCAATTAAAAAAAACAGAATTTTCTCCCTTCTTCTCAACTATCTCTTTATAGGATCTTTCCCTTTCAAACCCTCTTCAATATGATAAACTATATCTATTTTGATGTACATGATAGTTTGTATTCTTTTTGCTAATAATTCAGGAAGACAAATAATATTTATCCTAGTAGAAAAGTATATAATATTAACTTTACAAAGGGCAATAATTAGTTTGGCATGTGTTACTGTTTGCCCACTGTGTTTGTCCAGGTAAGTAATATGCAATATGGGCCTGTGTAGTTTAGCAGATGCCCTTAGCAATATGGCCTTCAGTAAACATAAGCAACCTGCAGTCAGACTTTTATTAATGGAACAAACTCATCATTAAAACTGCATGTTAAAATTATTGTATGCAATTTGGTCACTAGTATGTATTTGTGTATAACTATAGACAACAAGCTGTTTGCATTAATTAGCAATCTAAGCATATTGCTGAACTGGGAATTGTTTGCCTTTGACATCTAGACAGACCTTGATAATTGAAGCTATATACAACTGTTGGTTTTCATTTGCTTTGTGCCTATAAGTATGAACTTCCAATCTCATCTGCCCACAGAACCATCTGCAAACACATAGAAAAGCAGCTGGTGTGAAGGCAGAGACTAAAGAAACACAATACTGAAATAGCTTAATACTGTCAGCAATAAGTGCAGTAATTGGATGTATTTCCTCAGGAAAGTACAGCTAATTTATTGATTTAAATAGAAACTATTAATTCAATAACATGATTATTATATGTATGAAAATATTTAATTCAGTTCAAGGAAAAAAACTTTTTTTTCACCTGTGTATTTATAAATCATGTTTTGATATTATAAAGCATCTTAAATCAAGGAGTTTGTAAACTTTTTTTAATTAAAACAAATGATGCTCCAAGATCATTTTTATTTCACTTACTCAACTGGTAAATAATGATAGGTTATGATAAATTACATACAAGAAAACATAAAACATGGATTTAATTAATCTTGACATACATTTTTATTTGTTCACAGATTTATCAAAAAGAAGAAGGCAAATGAAAAAAGACCCAAGGTATGTTCTGCCAATTACATATTCAAATCACCACCTACTATTAGTTTAATGGATGAACCAGAATTTGTGGGAACAACTGTTGTAAGACCTATGAGATGTGCTGTACCATCCAATACTGAAGGGAACATAGCAAATGATGATGTTGAAAGCCATTCAGAGGTCCATGAAAATATGCCAGGTAATTATCCATTCCAACACGTTTGCAGTCTTTAACATTACAAAGTGACTGTTAAATTAGTTATTCGTGCTTCTGGCTACTGTAATGATTTCTTTGTCCTACGCCAATTTTTGAATAAGTTTGCATCATGTGGTCTAAACAGTCTATAACAATGATGTTGATAATATTTCCCTTTTCACACATTCCTTATTATAACAATGAAATATATTCTCCACACTTCCGTAAAAAAAATCCCCTGTTGCACAATCTAAAGGGATCATGATTCTCTCAAACACGGTCCAATATATAAAAATATAAGAGATAAGAGTAATATAGAGTTGCGCTCGTTCTATATTAGCCAATGGTAATATGATTCCTTTCAAATATTATACATACATATGAATATATAAATTAATTAATAAAACATCACAATACATCATCAATCCTACACTCCAAAAATTTATGTTTTTGCGTGGTATTTTCATAGTGCAGGTATTACAGGTTGTGCAGTGAGGCTAAAATGCCAGCGTTACAGCCTATACTGACACGATCCATACCGCCATCTGAAAGCAGTAGTTATGGATTTTGTGTAACAAAAATGTTTCACAAAACTCATAACTAAAATGTTTCAAAGTACACTAACACCCATAAACTACCTATTAACTCCTAAACCGCCACCCTCCTGCATCGCAAACACTTTATTAAACCTATTAACCACTAATCTGCCGCCCACTCACATCGCGACTATTAAATAAATCTATTAACCCCGAATCTGCTGCCCACCAACATCGCCAACACTATTTAAATATATTAACCCCTAAACCGCCGCTCCCTGACATTACCACCACTAAAGTTATTAACCTCTAAACCTCCGGCCTCCCACATCTCCGCCACTAAATAAACCTATTAACCCCTAAACTACCGGCCCCCCATATTGCAAAACACTAAATTAAACGATTAAGCCCTAAACCTAACACCCCCAACTTTAAATTAAAATTACAATATAACTCCAATTAAATAAATAAAAACTTACCTGTGAAATAAAAATAACCCTAACATTAAACTATAAATTAAACTAACCTTACTATTCTAATAAAATAAAAAAAAAACTACAAATTAAAATATCTAAATTGCAAATTTAAAAAAACCTAACACTACGAAATTAAAAAATCTAAATTACAACTAACAAAAAAACAAATCCTATGAAAAATTTAAAAATAATATGAAGAAAAAAAATAGAGGGATATCCCACAAAAATACATGGTTAAATATCAGTGTTCAGTCAATAGCAAATAGCACACCTGTCTGGTGTCCGGGTCTTATGTAACCTCACTCACCCCAGGTATCCAGGAAAGAATGAATGTGTCCATTACGTATTCATTGAATGCTGTTGTGGCAGCCATCAGAGGGAGAGAAGACATCCGAGGAATCCGTAGTCCATACGGGCTGAGAACTTACTCAGTAAGCATCCATTGCTGTCCTCTGTCTAGAATTCAGCATGCGGCACTCAGCTGTAGGGAAGTGACGTCAGAGTTGACGAAAGGGAGGCTGGAGGGGAGAGGTGAGGGCTATCTTTGCCCGGTGCTGAAACTCACTCAGAGGAAAAGCCAGACCTGATGACTGGTGTCAATCAGAACAGTAACAATGTAGAGAAAGTCTCGCTTGAGTAAAAAATCTCTTTAATAGACATCACAAAACTAAAACATTCCTCTGTCTGGAACAGTGCAATCACAGTTACATGGAACATGGAAGGGCGTAGCACAAAACGGTTAACATGTTTCGGCCTTAAGCCGTAATCATAACCTAAGGTGCTACACCTTACAAGATGTATAAATAGGTGTATCCTAAATTCTAATAGGTTAAAACATTTAATAGAAAGAAACGCCCACACATGCTGAATAAAAAGAAAAGAACTTTCCCCTAAGCACCGCTGAAGATTGAATTAAGCACCCATGGTTAGCACTTGATAGTATGCACAAACATTAGAGCATATAAACTTATTAGAAACAAAATCTGCGTTATGCACATACCCAGATATAATAAATAATATACACAATGGATTAGTACAATATATTACATTACATATTGAATAAATATACATATAATAAATAGAAATATATATATATGAATACACTAGTAAAAAATTGTTTAGCACTTTTAAGATTAATACTTAAATATTAGTACTTGGAAGTGTACATAGAGCTATGCGGCTTATGATGAGTATAATAACAGTAATTGTAAAATTTGTAAAGTTTGTAATAGGGTTTTTGCAGAGAACATGGGCAATAGATGCATAAACACAGTGTGTAAAAATATGTGTAAACGTAAGGATGAACATAGGTATATATAAATAAAGGCTTGGTATAGTGCTATAGAACACAAGATGTAAAAATAGACAGGTATATATATATATATAAATGCACATAATGTGAAAGTTAAACGGATATTACAGACACAATCGGCTAGATTTAGAGTTCTGCGGCCAAAGGGGTGCGTTAGATACGCGTGCTTTTTTTCCCCCCGCACCTTTTAAATACCGCTGGTATTTAGAGTTCAAAGAATGGCTGCGTTTTCAGTGCGTTAGGCTCCAAAAAGGGAGCGTAGAGCATAATTTAACGCCACTGCAACTCTAAATTCCAGCAGTGCTTACGGACGCGGCCAGCTTAAAAAACGTGCTCGTGCACGATTCCCCCATAGAAAACAATGGGGCCATTTGAGCTGAAAAAAAACCTAACACCTGCAAAAAAGCAGCGTTCAGCTCCTAACGCAGCCCCATTGTTTTCTATGGGGAAACACTTCCTACGTCTGCACCTAACACTCTAACATATACCCCGAGTCTAAACACCCCTAACCTTACACTTATTAACCCCTATTCTGCCGCCCCCGCTATCGCTGACACCTGCATATTTTTTTTAACCCCTAATCTGCCGCTCCGTAAACCGCCGCTACCTACATTATCCCTATGTACCCCTAATCTGCTGCCCCTAACACCGCCGACCCCTATATTATATTTATTAACCCCTAATCTGCCCCCCACAACGTCGCCTCCACCTGCCTACACTTATTAACCCCTAATCTGCCGAGCGGACCGCACCGCTACTATAATAAAGTTATTAACCCCTAATCCGCCTCACTCCCGCCTCAATAACCCTGTAATAAATAGTATTAACCTCTAATCTGCCCTCCCTAACATCGCCGACACCTAACTTCAATTATTAACCCCTAATCTGCCGACCGAATCTCGCTGCTACTGTAATAAATGGATTAACCCCTAAAGCTAAGTCTAACCCTAACACTAACACCCCCCTAAGTTAAATAGAATTTTTATCTAACAAAATAAATTAACTCTTATTAAATAAATTATTCCTATTTAAAGCTAAATACTTACCTGTAAAATAAACCCTAATATAGCTACAATATAAATTATAATTATATTGTAGCTATTTTAGGGTTTATATTTATTTTACAGGCAACTTTCAATTTATTTTAACCAGGTACAATAGCTATTAAATAGTTAAGAACTATTTAATAGCTAAAATAGTTAAAATAATTACAAAATTATCTGTAAAATAAATCCTAACCTAAGTTACAATTAAACCTAACACTACACTATCAATAAATTAATTAAATACAATACCTACAATTATCTACAATTAAACCTAACACTACACTATCAATAAATTAATTAAATACAATATCTACAAATAAATACAATGAAATAAACTAACTAAAGTACAAAAAATAAAAAAGAACTAAGTTACAAAAAATAAAAAAATATTTACAAACATTAGAAAAATATTACAACAATTTTAAACTAATTACACCTACTCTAAGCCCCCTAATAAAATAACAAAGACCCCCAAAATAAAAAAATGCCCTACCCTATTCTAAATTAAAAAAGTTCAAAGCTCTTTTACCTTACCAGCCCTGAAAAGGGCCCTTTGCGGGGCATGCCCCAAAGAATTCAGCTCTTTTGCCTGGAAAAAAACCACATACAATACCCCCCCAACATTACAACCCACCACCCACATACCCCTAATCTAACCCAAACCCCCCTTAAATAAACCTAACACTAAGCCCCTGAAGATCTCCCTACCTTGTCTTCACCTCACCGGGTCCCGATCTGTCCAGAAGAGCCTCTGATGTCTTGATCCAAGCCCAAGCGGGGGGCTGAAGAGTGACGTCCATCCTCGGGCTGAAGTCTGGATCCAAGCGGCGGCTGAAGAAATCCATCATCGGGCTGAAGTCGGAAGTCCATAATCGGGATGAAGTCTTCTATCAAGCAGCATCTTCAATCTTCTTTCTTCCAGAGCGGAGCGGAGCCATCTTCTTCCCAGCCGACGTGGATCCATCCTCTTCTAACAACACCTACTCGCCGAATGATGGTTCCTTTAAATGATGTCATCCAAGATGGCGTCCCTCGAATTCCGATTGGCTGATAGGATTCTATCAGCCAATCGGAATTAAGGTAGGAATATTCTGATTGGCTGATGGAATCAGCCAATCAGATTCAAGTTCAATCCGATTGGCTGATCCAATCAGCCAATCAGATTGAGCTTGCATTCTATTGGCTGTTCCGATCATACCCAAATGTCTGAGCCATTGTACGTTGTGACAAAATGTACTCCCTTAAAGTTGCTACCTCTATTTTGACCCAGTCAACATTAATTATCTGGACCTCTGTTTGTCTGGTAACAAGGTTGACACTAAGGTCTACCATAAAACCATCTCTGGCAATACCTTACTGCATGCTTTCAGCTGCCACCCAAAGAATGTTTCTTATGCAGTGGCCAAGGATCAATTTACCTGGCTTAAAAGAAACTGTAGCAGACAGCAGGAATACGTGCAGGAGGCTAGATCCTTAGAGATGAGGCTTACTGAGAGGAACTATGCCTATAGTCATATTCAGGAAGCTAAAAAGGAAGTAGCCCTATTACCAAGGGAAACCCTCTTACTTGATAAACCTAAAAATAGAGGTAGCAACTTTAAGGGAGTACATTTTGTCACAACGTACAGTGTAGAATATTCCAAAATCTGTGGTATAATCAAACGGAATTTCCCTCTGCTAGCTGCCGATGATGATTTGACTGATTTGGTCCGTGAAGGAGTCAGGTGCTCTTACAAAAAATGTGCAACTTTGGCATCTATTTAATCTCCTACTCAATTTAAACAGGATACTAGAACCCAAAGTTCTTGGCTCAGGCATTTGGGTATGTTCCGCTATGGACATAGAAAGTGCAAACCCTGCAACTATGCACAGATAACTGATACTTTCTCATCGGCAGTCAGTGGACAAATTTACCCCATAAAAACTTCTTTAAACTGCACTTGCACACATGTCATATATCTCATTACGTGTACAGTCTGTAATCTCCAATATGTTGGGCTCACTTCTAGAGATATTAATTCACGTATTCGAGAACATATGTCAACTTTATCTAGAGGGAGATCTACCACCCCCCTAGTACAAAATTTTGCCACTAAACATAATTGTGAATTAAAATAATTTAGATGGGCAGCTATCAAAAAAGTGATGGTACCTAAGAGAGGAGGGAATATTGAGACCCACCTTGCAAAACGAGAGGTTTTCTGGATTTTTACTTTGAAAACCAGAATACCTCAAGGACTAAACTCCAAATGCGATCTCATAAACTTTTGGGAATAACTATAATATATACTGTAGTGGATCTCTATTTCACTCATTTCCTATACAAGTCTGTACATGTAAATGACTTCCACTTTGTATCTAAGTGATGCTGCTCTGCATTTGTGTTCTCTGATCTAGTACTCTTTCCCACCTTTCCCCCTTTCCCCCTTCTTCTTAGTAAGGTATAGATAGACACATTGTGTCTGGTATATCCATTTAATTTTTACATTATGTGCATATATATATATATATATATATATATATATACCTGTTTATTTTTACATCGTGTGTTCTATAGCACTATACCAAGCCTTTATTTATTAACATACCCATGTTCATCCTTACGTTTACGTTTACACATATTTTTACACACTGTGTTTACGCATCTATTGCCCATGTTCTCTGCGAAAGTCCTAATACAAATTTTACAATTATGGTTATTATACTCATAAGCCGCATTGCTCTATGTACACTTCCAAGTACTAATCTTTAAGTATTAATCTTAAAGTGCTAAACAATTTTTTACTAGTATATTCATATTTCTATTTATTATATGTATATTTCTTCAATATGTAATCTAATATATTGTACTAATCCATTGTGTATATTATCTATTATATCTGGGTATGTGCATAATGCAGATTTAGTTGCTAATAAGTTTATATGCTCTAATGTTTGTGCACACTCTCAAGTGCTAGCCATGGGTGCTTAATTCAATCTTCAGCAGTGTTTTGGGGGAAAGTTCTTTTCTTTTTATTCAGCATGTGTGGGCGTTTCTTTCTATTAAATGTTTTAACCTATTAGAATTTAGGATACACCTATTTATACATCTTGTAAGGTGTAGCACCTTAGGTTATGATTACGGCTTAAGGCCGAAACATGTTAACCATTTTGTGCTACGCCCTGCCATATACCTTGTAATTGTGATTGCACTGTTCCAGATAGAGGAATGTTTTACTCTTGTGATGTCTATTAAAGAGATTTTTTACTCAAGGAAGACCTTCTCGACATTGTTTCTTTACCAAAAATAATAAACACTAAAATCACGAAAAATAAAAAACACTAAGATTACAAAAAAATAAATGAAATGATCAAAAATAAACAAAATTTCACCTAATCTAATAGCCAAAAGCCCCCCAAAATAAAAACACCCCATAGCCTACAATAAACTACCAATAGCCCTTAAAAGGGCCTTTTGTAGGGCATTGCCCTAAAGAAATCAGCTCTTTTACCTGTAAAAAATACAAAGGCCCCCCAAAAGTAAACCCCACCACCCAACCAACCCCCCAAAATAAGAAACCTAACTCTAAAAAACCTAAGCTACCCATTACCCCTAAAGGGGCATTTGTAATTTGCCCTTAAAAGGGCATTTAGCTCTGCACGGAGCGTCCTCTTCATACTGTCACTGTTGTACACTGAAGTTGAATGCAAAGTAGCCGTTTCAAAATGGCATCCCTTGCATTCCTATTGGCTGATTTGATTCTTTAAATTCAATTCAGCCAATATGATGAGAGATAGTGGGTGATGGTAGTGCGCTTAGTGTAGGGTATTAAACACCTTAACTAAATAGCAGATCCTTCAAGCTACTATAGTGAAAAATTAACAAGTGTGAGAGGGAAAGTAAGGGCGCTAGGGAAGCTAAAAATACCACTGAAAGCTGAGAAATAAATGTATAATGACCAGGGACTTCTAATAGATTAATAATGTATTTAATGTACCATAAAGGATGACAAGGAAACAAAATTACAAAATTAAAAGGGACATCTCCCAAAAAATTGCATAATAAAAAATCAGTGTAAAATCAGTGTAAAATTATTATGAATAAAGACTGGATTCCAGTTCCCTTTTTTTAGAGAAGAGCCCTCTAAAGGAGGGCAACCAAATGTTCCCGATCAGGACAGAAAAAGAACTAAACCAAAAGAAAAAAAAAAGTTTAGAGGAAAGAGAGGAAGGGGAATGCTCAAACGAAGCAAAAAGGCTGAGATAGCTAAAGGTCAGCAGGGAATTTTCAATTTAAGCAGTATTCAACTAACGACAGAGGAAGAAAGAGTTTTGGGTCTAGGCTTGTCTTATGCTCCCACAACTAGACTTAACAAATTCAATACCTATATTAATGTAAAAAAAATCGTAAGAAATTTAACCCTCAAAAGATTCTATCTAAAAAAATCCTGTTGAAAAAGAGCTCACTACTAAACCCGTAAATACAGAAAAGTTCATACACTCCAATTTAAAACCAAAATCATACTTTAATCCCATACATTCTAAAGGTAACTATTTGGACACATTTGAAAAAATGGTTTTAAGTGATTTAAAAAAATGCAATCCACCAAAATTAAGAAAGTATAATATGACTAAAAAAGAAAAAACTATACTGGACAATCTGAAAAGTAACACTGATTTGACCATTAAATCAGCTGATAAGGGCGGAGGGATTGTCCTCATGGACACACAGAACTATCTAAAAGAAGCACATAGATTACTCAATGACAAAAAAAACCTACAGAAAACTAGATTATGATCCAACGACAAAGTTTACACAGTCACTAGATAAAATCTTATTAGAAGGTAAAAAATTGCAGGTACTCAAAGAAAAAGAGTTTCAGTTTTTAACCCCAAAACATCCAAGAATCCCCATTTTTTATTTCCTCCCAAAAATCCACAAATGTTTAAATAACCCACCGGGGAGGCCCATAATTTCAGGGATTGATTCCCTATCAGCCAATTTGTCTAAATATATAGATGATTACCTTCAGAAATATGTGCAAAAATTAGACTCTTACCTTAGGGATTCCACACTAGTTTTAAATATATTAAACTCTCTGAAATGGGAAGATGACATGTTCCTTGTGACCTGTGACGTGACGTCACTATACACCGTTATTGACCACACTAAGGGTATAAAAGCAATAGATACCTTTCTAAAACAGGATAGTAATATGAAGGAAATACAAAAAAACTTTATATTAAAAATTATAAAATTTATTCTAGAAAACAATTATTTTTCTTTTAATAACACTTTCTATATACAGGCAGAGGGTACAGCTATGGGTACAAGGTTTGCACCTAGCTACGCTAATTTATTCATGGGAGCCTGAGAGACCAAGTTTTTTGGCGAAGGTGGCTATGGTGCAAACCTTGTACTCTATAAAAGGTATATAGATGACCTTCTGCTTGTATGGAAAGGATCGGAATTAGGACTTCTAACTCTCCTTGAACAAATGAATAATAACACCTATGGCCTAACCTTTACTCACAATTATAGTAAAACCGCTATAACATTTTTGGATTTGGAGATAATGACCATTAATAATATTATTGAAACTAAAACACACTTCAAAAAGGTAGATTGTAATACATATATTCATGCTGAAAGCTGCCATTTGAACACTTGGAAAGAGAATATCCCTGTTGGACAGTGCCTAAGAATTAGGAAAAACTGCTCAAGACTAATTGACTTTGAACAACAGGTTGAGATTCTAGAAGAAAGATTTAACTCTAGAGGTTATGATAAAGAACACACGAGAAAAGCCATACAAAGGGCCACAAACACTGAGAGGAAGACCCTGTTAGAATATAAAGTGAAAACTAAAGATACTAATGATGAACAGATTAAAGTACCCTTTATTACAGAGTATAATGTAGATTACAATCTGGTAATGAAAATTGTCAAAAAGCACTGGCACATCCTAAAAGAGGATAACATCTTAGGAGAAAAAATTCCAAGTAACCCTACCTTCATCTTTAAAAAAGCCACAAACTTAAAATCGATATTAGCACCAAGTGAGCTCAAAAGACAAAAAAACAACAAAAAGCTGACAATACAAAAAAATCTATTTGGTACAAAACCAGTGGGCTTTTTTCCTTGTTATTCTTGCAAGGCCTGTGGTCACAGTAAAAAAATTAAAGAAATTAAGTTTAATAATTCCAAAGATATCTTTCAAATAAAATAACTAATTAGGTGTACACATACATGTGCCATTTATGTTTTAAAATGCACGTGTAATTTGTTTTATATTGGAGATACGAAAAGAGCAATAAGGGATAGAATTAGGGAACACCTAAGGAGCATAGAGAAAGGGTTGGAGGACACCTATTTGTACAAACATTTCAAAACAGTTCACAAAGGGAGAACAAAGGACTTAACATACTGGGGAATTAAAACTATAAAAAAACATTGGAGAGGGGGAAACATTGAAAAAAAGTTACTAATCAAGGAGGCTGAACTTATCTTCAAATACGATACTCTGAACCCTAGAGGTTTAAATTACGAATTAGATGTATCCCCTTTCATCTTGGACTAAAAAGTTATATTTTAAAAGAATATATCTTTGCTGACAGTTTATTAAATACATAATTGTAAAATACCACATAGAAGTTGAATGATACTGTTAAATATGACTCGTTACTATAAAAAGAAATGTGAATCTTTCTTTTGAAAAGGACCTAAAAGATACAGTGAATATTCCACTAAGGATATAAGAAAAAACTAAGAGTCAGATGTCAGAGAAAAAACAAAGAGTCAGATGTGAGAAAAACTCAATCTCTTTAATCAAGCAAAACTTTGACCAATCAGAACACAGAGACACCTTGAAAAGGAGGAGGATAATGTGGGCTAGTCATTCTTGATAAAGCTCTGAAAGGAGTGAAACGCGTAGAAAACCAGCACCACATAACACAATCTAAGGATTAACTACCTTTGTACAGAAGAATTATCAACCCGGGTTGTACTGCATTATTTTTATCCCCTGGCGGATACCCATAAAAAAGAGGTGGCGTGCACAGCACTAAGAGCAACCTCCAACTATAAGCAAACTACTAAGAATCGGACTGGATAACAACAGACTGACAGACAGGGACCCACGGAGGTTCCAATTGGCTGATCAGTTGCGAGCCCTCGAGGTGGAAACCGTGACGTCAGACGCTGGATTCTCGTGGAGCACACACGGAGTTGCCTGACAGAGACCAGCCTTTGGTAAAGTTGCCGTTAAGCATTTTAAGATAAAGATAAAGACGTTTTAACTTTTTAGCCTACCAAAATACAGATGAAGTAAAGATTTTCTACTGTGGGAATATTACATAGAACAGCAATCAAGATTATCTGTATATCTGACATCTGACTTTAGATATAGACACTGTATCTCGCAATTGGCAAGGTCCTAAGGAATGAACTTTTATTTGTACATAGTATCCAACGTTTAACTGGAATCCAGTCTTTATTCATAATAATTTTACACTGATTTTTTATTATGCGATTTTTTATTATGCAATTTTTTGGGAGACGTCCCTTTTAATTTTGTAATTTTGTTTCCTTGTCATCCTTTATGGTACATTAAATACATTATTAATCTATTAGAAGTCCCTGGTCATTATACATTTATTTCTCAGATTTCAGTGGTATTTTTAGCTTCCCTAGCACCCTTACTTTCCCTCTCACACTTGTCAATATGATGAGAGCTTCTGAAATCCTATTGGATGTTCAAAACAGCCAATAGGATGATAGCTAATGAAATCCTATTGGCTGCTCAAATCAGGAGGGGATCAGCTTCCAGGTTGGATCCACTCCGCGCCGCCGGGATGAAGATAGCAGACACCATCGGGATGGATGAAGACCTCGCCGCCTGGATAAAGACCTTGCTGTCTGGATGGAGATGGATGTCCGGACTTCAGAAACTGTGAGTAGATCTTCTGGGGTAAAATGTAAAAATGTTTGGTGTTTTTTTTTTTTTTTTTTATTAGGGATGGGCACTTGAAAAAGAGCTAAAGGCCATTTTAAGGACAATGCAAAAAAATCTAAATGCCCCTTTAAGGGTAATACCCATACAACTGCCCATTTAGGAGTAATGGGCAGCTTAGATTTTTTTTATAGTTAGGTTTTTTATTTTGGGGGGGTTGGTTGGGTGGGTTTTACTGTTGGGGAGACTGTATTTTTGTATAGGTAAAAGAGCTGATTTCTTTAGGGCCATTGGTAGTTTGTTGTAGGCTAGGGGTGTTTTTATTTTGGGAGGGCTTTTTATTTTATAGAGCTATTAGATTAGGTGTAATTGTTTTTATTTTTGATAATTTCGCTTATTTTTTTGTAATCTTAATGTTTTTAATTTTTCGTAATTTTAGTGTTTATTATTTTCGGTAAACTTAATTTTTTGTAGGATTTGGTTTTCTTTAAATTTGTAATTTAGATATTTTAATGGTAGATTTTTATTTTATTAGAATAGTAAGGTTAGGTTAATTTATAGTTTAATGTTAGGTTTATTTTTATTTCACAGGTAAGTTTTTATTTATTTAAATAGAGTTATATTGTAATTTTAATTTAAAGTTAGGGGGGTGTTAGGTTTAGGGGTTAATAGTTTAATTTAGTGTTTTCCGATGTGGAGGGCCGGTGGTTTAGGGGTTAATAGGTTAATTTAGTGGTGGAGATGTGGGAGGCCGGAGGTTTAGGGGTTTAATAGTGTCGGCTATGTCGGGGAGCGACGGTATAGTGGTTAATAGCTTTATTATAGTGGCAGTGATGTCAGTATGCGGGGGAATAGGGGTTGATAACTTTATTATAGTGGCGGCAATGTCAGGGAGCAGCAGAATAGGGGTTAATAACGTTATTATAGTGGCGGCGATGTTGGCGGGTGGCAGATTAGGGTTTAATAACTTTATTATAGTGGCAAAGATGTCGGGGGCAGCAGATTAGGGGTGTTTAGATTTGGGGTTTATGTTAGGGTGTTTGTTTTAAATGTAATTTTATTTCCTCATAGACATCAATGCGGTTGAATTATGGCGATCGCCATTCCCCACTTCAGGTGTAAGTTTTCATTGATGTCTATGGGGGAAAGCGTGCACAAGCACTTATTCTTAGCCCTTGGCATTTGTGCAGTATGGAGCCTAACGCCACCATAACGCACGCACACGGAGGCTTTTTAGAAACTAATAATGGCAGCGCTATGGGGGTGAAATAACAACTTTTGTTGCGTTCGTTTTGCACTCTGTTTAGCGCAAAACTCGTAATCTAGGTGAATGTGAATAGTGTAGTTGTGTTGTTTGATGGCTATACAACAGTATAGCGATTTTGGGAATTGTAATCCAAGTGGTAAACTGTCTGTCTGTCACGATTTACGTGCCCTCAGGAGTACAGGGGTAAATAGCCTTATCGGACTTTGGTTGAGTAAACATCCTTCTATGGTGGGGATTACCTAGAGGTCGAATCCATGGAGATCTTCCACTTGGGTCGGCGTCTCCACGTTCCTCCGTACCACTCATGGGTTACTCTGCGTGTATGGTCATGTGATTGTCCGACCAATCAAGGAGCCGGTAGAGATTACCAAAAGCTAATTTTTATCTGCTTTTTCAGTGTATCTCGTGGAGACACTTATTATACTTAGGTCAATGTGCCACAGTGTAGCTTTTTAAATAAGTTGATTTATTTACAACAAATAATCAAACCTATCTGCATTAAAGGTTAAGAAAAATTACATACAAGAAAATGTGGATTAAATTAAACTTGACATACATTTATATTTGTTCACAAATTTATCAAAAAGAACAAGGCAAGTAAAAAAAAGTCCCAAGGTATGTTTGCCAATTACATATTCAACATTTATCAGTAATTGTAAATCACCACTTATTATTATTCTATTGGATGAACCAGCACTTGTGGGAACAGCTGTTGTAATGCCTATGAGATGTGCTGTACCATCTAATACTTAAGAGAACATAGCAAATGATGATGTTAGTGGCCATTCAGAGGTCCATGAAAATATGCCAGGTAATTATCCATTTCAACACAATATTTGCAGTCTTTAACATTACAAAGTGACTTTTAAATTAGTTATTCATGCTTCTGGCTACTGTAATGATGTGTCTGCCAATGTTTGAAAAAGTTTGCATCATGTGGTCATAACAGTCTAAAACAATGATTTTGATAATATTGTCCTTGTTACATATTCCTCATCATAACAATGATCTATGTTTGTGCCTCTTCTGTGTTAGTTGAGGAAACATCCCTTCCAGACAATAAAGCCTTAAATATATCAATGGCAGAAGCAGAAGGGCCTGACATTGAAAGTAAGATAACATCATTATTTTTTATTATTATTCAATTTTTTATTGAGGTTATTAACAAGTAAAATAATATAATCTTGTACAATAAATACAAGAAGTGACAAATCGCTGATTGTTACATTATGAAGATATCTTAACAATAAAATATAGAACAGCATAAATGTTGTAGTACGTATTAGAGTTAGAACCTCTTTTTAACAAGTGTAATTTCCTCCAGTAACACAAGGGGCCACTCATGGACCCTGATAAATTTGAGCACTATTGAGGAGGAATTCTGATGTTTTAGGTGGTCACTCATGGCCCATTGATATGTTGAACATTACAACCTTTGGGCAACTAATGGTAATATATGGAACAGTGAAGGGGCAACAAAGAGTTAAAGCCACAAACAAATACAAATACATTATTAGATTGCAATGAATAACGATATATAAAGCAGTATAGGGAGAACAGTAGGATAAGTCTGCAATTATGCACCCATACATAACCTGTGGAGAAAGTATAGCACTAGGGTGGATGTTCAAAATGGAGATGTGCCATATACCCATGCTGGGTGATCAGTAGAGCTCCATGTTTCATATATAGGTACTACTAGCAGATAATGAACTAATCAGAGAATTAATGACTGAGATGTACCTCTTTGTCATGACATTACATACTCGTTGACGTTCCCATAAAGGGAAATTTTATATATGAAATATCTAATTGGGGCATTTTAAGAAGGACTAAGCTAGAAGGAGATAATATAGCAGAGGGGTACATAGTTACAAATTAATTAATATATAAAAGTATAGTGTACTATGTATAAGTGATAGAGAATGAAGTCTGCTCTTATACCTTTTCTAATAGGGCAGCCCTGGATTAGTTTATAAATGTGGTAAATTGGTTGTGGTATCTGTATTAAACCTACTATAGAGATATACAATATAATCTCAGGTAGTTCAATTCCTTCAAAGTACAATACAATGGTGAGACATATAATCTAGCATATTCCAAAAATAAAATAAATACTCTAATATGTGTATGAGCATACAGCACCGTTCTAGTATATCTATTAAAATACACAAATTGGGAACAATTTATATGTTATAAATCCTAGACTATTATAAGTTCTATAACCATAACTGAAGGGGTATGAACCATATAACAGGGCTTATAAAAAGCAGATTGAGGGTAGGTTCTCTCTTAGAATAAGTTTTGGTGCAAAAGGCTATACCTAAAAAGACCATAAATATCAGATAAGACATAAGAATCTATATGCAGAACCAGGGGATATTTCTGAATGAATATTATGTTACTCTTTTAACCCCTTAACGACCAAAGACTTATGGGGTACATCCTGAACAAAAATGCAGTTTACGACCGAGGATGTACCCCGTACGTCGTTGGTTTTTGAAAGCGGTGGAGGCGATCCTGATTGCTTCCAGACACTTTCCTGTTATTGCAGTGATGCCTTGCTATTAAGGCATCCTGCAATAACAGTTTTTAGACATCCAATGCAGAGAGAGACACTCTATGGCCCTCTCTGCATCGAACATCGATGGCCATGATTGTTGGTGGGTGGGAGCCGATGTGGGAGGCAAATGGGCGGCCATCGGTGTGAGCAATCAGTCAGAGGGGCGGAGTCACTGGGAGCGTGCACAGGCGCAAGCGCGTGCAGTTGGCGGGAGCGGATGGGAACCGCTACACTATGGAACATTTTGGAATATAAAGTGGGAGAGAGGAGGGAGGGAATTGGGATCTAAGGGATCTAAGGCATCTAAGGGATCTGGGAGGTGGTGGGGGGTTGGTCTGGGGGGAAAGTTACACTACAGAAAAATAGTGAACAAGTGAAAAAAAAAACATTTTATTGTAAACTTGGTACTGGCAGACAGCTGCCAGTACCCAAGATGGTGCCAATAAGGTGCAAATAAGGTAGAGGGAATGGGTTAGAGAGCTGTTTGGGGGGCAGATCAGGGAGGTTGGGGGCTAAGGGGGGATCCTGCACAGCAGAATATGACTTAAAAAACAAAACAAAAAAAACTTTTATTTTAGTACTGGCAGACTTTCTGCCAGTTCTTAAGATGGCAGGGACAATTGTGGGGTGGGGGAGGTAAGAAAGCTGTTTGGGAGAGATCAAGGGGTGTGATGTGTCAGGTGGGAGGCTTATCTCTACACTAAAGCTAAAATTAACCATGCAAGCTCCCTACAAGCTACCTAATTAACCCCTTCGCTGCCAGACATAATACATGTGTGATGCGCAGCGGCATTTAGTGGCCTTCTAATTACCAAAAAGCAACACCAAAGCCATATATGTCTGCTATTTCTGAACAAAGGGGATCCCAGAGAAGCATTAAGAACCATTTGTGCCATAATTGCACAAGCTGTTTGTAAATAATTTCAGTGAGAAACCTAATGTTTGTGAAAAAGTTTGTGAAAAAGTAAACATTTTTTTTTAATTTGATCGCATTTGGGGGTGAAATGGTGGCATGAAATATACCAAAATGGTCCTAGATCAATACTTTGGGTTGTCTACTATACTACCCTAAAGCTAAAATTAACCCTACAAGCTCCCTACAAACTCCCTAATTAACCCCTTCACTGCTGGGCATAATATACGTGTGGTTCGCAGCGGAATTTAGCGGCCTTCTAATTACCAAAAAGCAATGCCAAAGCCATATATGTCTACTATTTCTGAAGAAAGATGATCCTAGAGAAGCATTTACAACCATTTGTGCCATAATTGCACAAGCTGTTTGTAAATAATTTTAGTGAGAAACATAAAATTGTGAAAAATGTAACATTTTTTTAATTTGATCGGATTTGGCGGTGAAATAGTGGCATGAAATATACCAAAATGGGCCTATATCAATACTTGGGGTTGTCTACTACACTAAAGCTAAAATTAACCCTACAAGCTCCCTACATGCTCCCTAATTAACCCCTTCACTGTTGGGCATAATATACGTGTGGTGCGCAGTGGCATTTAGTTGCTTTCTCATTACCAAAAAGCAATGCCAAAGCCATATATGTCTGCTATTTCTGAACAAAGGGGATCCCAGAGAAGCATTTACAACCATTTATGCCATAATTGCACAAGTTGTTTGTAAATAATTTCAGTGAGAAACCTAAAGTTTGTGAAAAAATTAGTGAAACGATTTTTTTTATTTGATCGCATTTAGCGGTGAAATGGTGGCATGAAATATACCAAAATGGCCTAGATCAATACTTTTAGATGTCTTCTAAATATATATATATACATGTCAAGGAATATTCAGGGATTCCTGAAAGATATCAGTGTTCCAATGTAACTATCGCTAATTTTGAAAAAAAGTGATTTGGAAATAGCAAAGTGCTACTTGTATTTATTGCCCTTTAACTTGCAAAAAAACCCAAAGAACATGTAAACATTGGATATTTCTAAACTCAGGGCAAAATTTAGAAACAATTTAGCATATGTGTTTTTGGTGGTTGTAGATGTGTAACAGATTTTGGGGGTCAAAGTTAGAAAAAAGTGTGTTTTTTTCCTCATATTTTATAATTTGTTTTATAGTAAATTATAAGATATGATGAAAATAATGGTATCTTTAGAAAATCCATTTAATGGCGAGAAAAACTGTATATAATATGTGTGGGTACAGTAAATGAGTAAGAGGAAAATTACAGCTAAACACAAATACCACAGAAATGTAAAAATAGCCTTGGTCCCAAACGGACAGAAAATGGAAAAGTGCTGTGGTCCTTAAGGGGTTAATGTCTTTGCATATAATGTGTGCTTAAATAAGAAACTGTACCAAGATAAATTTAATTAAACCTATATAAAGGGGAAATTAAAGAGGGTTGTGAACAGTATTTTCCTGCAGAAAAAAATCCCAAAACAGTTAGCATATGCAGCTTCATCTCGGCCGGCGACAGAGCATGCAAGTTAGCTAGTTAGTACACTCCACAGATTTATAAATTAACTACATAAGTACTGTATTTTTAGAACACTACGCATACCTTTAGAACTCATGAGAACATGGAGTTTAGGTGTCATACTCTGCAAGGGAGCAGGTTCAGGAGTAAGGAGCTGTTGTGTAGAGGTGTCAGGTTTTGGGGTTAATGTTGTGTTTTGTCTGCGTGATTCTTTCCTTTTAGGCATAAGTAAACAAGTACAACATTTTAGGAAATAAAGGAGATGGTTTTATTTATAGGATAAAGCAATGTAGAGATATGCAATTAGATAAGACAAAGTCTATAGGTTGTAGTATAAGGCAGGAATACCATTCTTTGTAATAACAGGCAGGAATGCAGGGCTTTGTAATAACAAACAGGATATTTGCATATGCTGTAGACTGGAATTGTGTAATAACACTCAGGAAAGCAGAGCTTTGTAATAACAAGCAGGATACTTCCATATGCTGTAGAACTGGAACTGTGTAGTATCAGGCAGGAAAGCAGAACTTGTATAACAGACAGGATACTTGCATATGCTGAAGACTGGAACTGTGTAATAACACGCAGGAATGCAGGGCCTTGTAATAACAAGTAGGATACTTGCATATGCTGTAGACTGGACACAGTTGTAACAAACTGGAAACTTGCATAAACTGCAAAACTGGTACTTTAAGGAAACTTGCATAAACTGCAAACTGGTACTTTAAGGAAATTTGCATAAACTGCAAACTGGTACTTTAAGGAAATTTGCATAAACTGCAAACTGGAAATTTGTAGAAACAAAGAGGATACTTGCATAAACTGCAAATTGGAACTTCGTAGAAACAAACAGGATATTTGCATAGACTGCAATTTGGAACTTTGTAGTATCAGGAAACAAGCAAGCAAAAGTATCTGAGTCAGTCCTTAGGAAAGAGAGTTTTAGGCAAGATCAATTGCCAGGAAATCAGTCCCAAAATGAAACACAGTGCCAAGGGATTATCCAGAAGAGTAGTCAGTAATTGAAGCAGAAATCAGGAACCAGGAAATCCAACAAATCTGTATTTCACACAGGATATAGGAGCAGAGAGTCTTTTAGAGTATAACTCTCAATGTGAAAGCACATAATTGCAAACAAACCTCCCAGATAAAGCAGGCTGCTGATTAAATGATTTCTTTCAGCTGGCAAGCAGGTGGAGCCAGAGAGCCAAAGTTGCAGCAAACAGAAAAACACAATATTCCTTTCCAGTGATCAAGCCATCTGGTGGCATAGTGGTAAAACAACAGGCTGGGAAATAACAACTGCAGAAATAGAGACAGGTCCCAGGTTCAATTCCAGGCTGAACCCTGACAATAGGCTATATCCAGTGAATGAACGGCCAAACACAAAACAAAACAAATTATATCAACATTCACATGAAAACACAAATGGAACATCAAGGAAGCCCCCAATATGAGATGTATTTAAATGCAGTAATTATAGAACATACAAAGTATAAGTATGCACAATGAAGTTTTACCCCATTCTATAGCAATCAGTCTCAAATATGTTTTATATCTAGTACCCTCAGGAAAACTCCGGGACAGAGTCCATCATATGAGGGGAAATCTAAAGGGATTATGTGAAAAGGCAATGTCCATTCAAATATCATAGGTAAAAAGGTTATTGATATGAGAAAGTCTACTTGAGGTTCCTAGCTTCTAGCCGATTCCAGACTTTGTAGAGGGAGAGACCTGCTTTGTGCTGTAGGTTTTCAACTGTCTTACTAGTGACAATGCAGTACAGTATCTCCTGTTGCTAGCCAAGGTCTCCATGCGGTATCTTACCTGTTTTGCCACCGGCTCACAATCTCGTGTCGGGTAGTGTGGGAACAACCTATAAAGCTCCTTTTTTTGCCTATTAAATGGAGTTGCTTGTATTCTAGTAGTTTACTTTTCTTGTTGGAATGAGTAATGCCGTACTGTGTGAAGGCCAGCTCTACAATGCCTTCTTCTTTTAGTCTCAGATGTCTCAATGTTGGCATTTTCACGGGTAAGGAGATTGCAGGATTTTTAAAGTTCCTTTGGTGCGGCAGAAGCTTTGCTACTGTAGGTATCTTTGGTTTACCGGAAATAATTTTTTGGGAAACAAATAATACCGGAGAGAAATTAGACACCGGTTCTTTCCGAAAAACTTCCCCTACACATGTCAACCCATCTTCAGTTATCTCTGGGGACCCTGCTTTGTAAGGGTTTAACAAGACTCTGGTGTTTTGGTCCGGGATCCATTGGGAGACTGGAGTCGGTGATCCCAGATCAGGACTCAGAGGAGAAATTGCAGTAGTACTTGCTAAATGCACTCCCGTCAATGAATTTTTGTAATAACGTTGTTGTTCGTTGCCTTCAATTATCTCACTGCAATCGACTGGGTATGCTTTGCTAATCAGCTCCTTGCTAGTGTCCGGTCTGTTAACAACTACGCATAGCTGCTGTTTGTGCAATAAATGGGGCCTTAGGAGTCGGGGCCCCGAGGCTCCGTCAACCCCATTTAGATTAAAGGTGGAGTCTCCTTCTGCATCTTTAGCCTGGACAATTGTCCGGATAGAGCCAAAAGCCTTTTGGATCATGTGCAATAGGGAGTTATGATGTTGTTCTAGTACATATTCCAGCAAGAGCATTGTATCGATCTCCATGTTCCAACTCCTACTCAAGCTGTGGTTGTAACCAGCAGGACAGTGAACAGTTTTTATCCTATTACAATATATCGTAACCCCAGAGTTGGGGGGGGGGGGATAATTTGCAGCAGCTCCAGACCTATGTTTCACTCCCCACACAGGACTCAACTTATAAGATCTGCCCATTGATGCGTCTTGCAGGCTGCAAGATGGCTACCAGGCCTGTGGGGAAGCTGACTGCATAGCTGTACCAAAGACCATAGGCAGGAACACCGTCAATTCATCAGCTCTTAGCTGCTATCAATTTCTAGATGAGTGATCATACATAAAAGTGTGAAATATTAGGTATTAGAGAGATATAACTAGTTAAAAGTCTTCTTATCTCTAGGAGCTTCACTGAGACGTGTCTTACTGCTTTGAGATGAGGCTCCGCCCCCCAAGATAACATCATTTTAATTTTTAACTATTTTATATTGATAATTATTTGAATCACACTAATTTATGTTTTTTTTTTTTATCTATAGATGAGAACTGTGGCAACCATGGTTGAATGTGGGCAGTGCAATAAGAAATTTACAAGAGGGAACGTGAGTTTTTATTTAAATATGTCAAAATCATTCAAGTTTTACAAATCTTAATGTTAATGTTCTTAAAAAATGAATGTTCTTAAAATATTTAACAAAGTTTTAATATATTTATAATAAAAAATATGTTTTATTAACCAAATACTGTACTAGTCTTTTTTTAAAAATGTATTATCTAAATCTCTGATCTAAAATTTTCATGAAATACACGTATTTCTTACTAATGCTTCACATTACATTAAAAATTAGTACTTATTCTTGCTCTGATTCAATACACATATATACTGGTAGAAATAAGCACAGAAAAAAAAAGCAAAAAATGTTTAGAATAAATTATAAAATAAAAATACACATGTAAATATACATTTCCACTACATTTTTTACATTACACATAGATATACAAGTATATGCACATATTATAGCATTAATAATAAAAAATTAGCTATTTAAAGGACACAACATATTAGCAATTAAGTATTACCTTAAAGGGGCAGTAAACTTACAAACTAATGTTATATAATTCTGCACATAGTGCAGTTTTATTTTTTTTTAGACCATCTATCATTTTAGTAGCCCTCTTTTGAACATATTCTCTCTTATTTATATACTTCTGGAGATATGACCCCTAAAATTGTGCACATTACTTAGCACAAGTTCTAACTAGTGATCTGTAAAGTTGCATACGAAGAACCTTATACTTATATTTTTACATTTCTGCAGTATTTGTGTTTAGCTGTAATTTTCCTCTTACTCATTTACTGTACCCACACATATTATATACCATTTTTCTCATCGTTAAATGGATTTTCTAAAGATACCATTATTTTCATCATATCTTATAATTTACTGTAAAAAAAATATATAAACTATAAGGAAAAAACACATTTTTTTCTAACTTTGACCCCCAAAATCTGTTACACATCTACAACCACCAAATACTGCATTGTTTACCAAATTTCAAATAATCCCAAGTAATAATTCCCAAATCCTTTTAATATGTTGTAAAAGTCAGTAAAGTGTCATTAAATCTGGATTTTTTTATTTTTTTAGACACATACAAAGCACTGAAATGGACAGCACTCTCAAACCACAATAGATACTCATCCCATGTCCCTGCAAAACACACAGCCATGGGTACTCAACAGCACTCACAGTGAGTTGGTGTATTGAAATCATCCTGAACACACTCACTTGGTGTGATTGACAGGCCCTTCTCTCATGTGGTTGGCTGTAGGAGAGAAGGGGGCAGCGTTACACACTCAAGAGAGTGTGTAATGATATATCTGGGCAGCTGCCGTTCGATGCAAAGCCGTGCGAACAGGTTCTCAAATTAAGAACCTTGTCTGCATGGCCCTTAGTACATGGGGCCCATATACTTTATGTTTCTGTAATATCTTGGAGAGCTGTAGTTAATGGCATGTGATTTTGTGATGCAGGGTATAGTGTATTTTTTAAATTGATTGTCAATACATTTTAATAAAGGTGAAATGTAATAAAAAAACAAAAGAGAAACTATTAATTTTCACATTTAAATAAAGAATAACTAAGTAGTCATTTGAATTACAGGCACCTGAACACTAGCCATCACATGCAAGCTGCACTGTCAGAGAGAATTAACATACACAGACATGCACAGGAACTTACATACACACAGAAACATACCCAAGCCTTCCCCAATCACACAAACAGGCACCTACATATATTAACAGGCACCATCAAGATGAGTTGCTTCTCTGTGATTGTCCTCCCTCCACCTTGGTTAATTCATCAGAATATATGCACATGTGAAGCATTCTTGAACAAACATGGTGACAGTTTTTTTTGTACAACAACACCTGGCTATATTGGAAACCCACCATAAGGACAAATTCATACACTTCCTGTGTATTGTAAACCCTCTTTTGCTGGTGGGAAATACAAAGAGGGGACACGTATGATGCAGTTGGAGCTCAGGCACCACCCAACCCCACTGTTTGAATGCCACTACTGATTGGAGGGCCAGAAGGGGCCACTTGATGTGTGGACCTGATCTCATATAAGATCTGAGACCCTTGCAATTATGCCCCTGTCCAACGGGAAGGACACAGGTAAACCCCAAATCACAGTTTACAGAACAGTGCTATTTTAATATGATCAGCATATATACAGTATATGCATAATCCTTACCTACCCAGCTGTATTGCTGTCGGAAATTGACATAGAAAGACCAATCTTGCACTTAACGCAAATCCATCAAATGAGACAGCTCTGCAGGGAGACATTTAGCTGCCCACATTGCCAACCATTGTGAGGAGGATCATTTAGATCGTTAAGAACCTTGACCTGGCTCAAAGACACAGCAAGTAATTGAAAGGCAAGGTAATACTGGTGACTTGTTTGGTCTAGGGCAACTGCCCTGTATACCATATGTTCAGTCCAGACCTGCTGTGATGTGCAAGTGAGCATATTAATGAGTAGGAGACCACTGCTTCTTAGGGTCAAATTCATCAAGCTCCCATTATCGGAAATCTCCCTATGTCTTTAACTTTGCCAGAACTCAAAGTAACAGCAATTAAATGGACATTCAAATATTTTGAAACAATAGGTTAACTATTTTCATTACAGTGCTGATTTCTAATTAATGCAGTTACAATGTTTACAAATGTAAAAGCACACAGATTGCATATATCCGCTTTATCAGGAATCAATAGATAACTGAAAAAGATCCCCAAATTTAAAGTAAACTAAAGACCACTGCTCCATAACTTGTCCACCTGCTCTATGGCAGCAGACAGAAATCAACCCGATTGAATATGATCGGGTTGATTGACACCCCTGCTAGCGGCCGATTAGCCTCAAATCTGCAGGGGGCGGCATTGCATCATTAGTTCACACAAGAACTGCTGGTGCAATGATAAGTGCAGACAGCGTATGCTGTCTGCATTTATCGATGTGCAGCAGACATGATACGCTACATCGTATCATGTCCGCTCGCACTATAATAAATCTACCCCTAAATGTTTCAATTTTATAGGATTTTTAAAAAGGAGCACAAATAGGAGGGAAAGAGCAGAGATTCAGACACATAAGTTTCCAAGAAGATGGAGAAAATGGATCTGGACAACATTGGCATTACAAGCATTACAAGCAATGGCAGATCGTATGTATGTTTTAAGAAAAAATACAAATAATTAAATACAGGCTTAGCAGTATAGTTGGCATCTAGGACTAAAAATAATTATGCTTAACATTTTAAATATGTTGTATTATATATACTCAAATTATGAATTTTAACCAATAAATATTATATTTTAATGTGTTAACTGACACTTAAGGCGCAGAACTTCCTTGTAAATACAGCCTAGCCAGGAGGATGGCAGGTACTAAAATTGTTGTAAGTAGGGTTTCCAGATGTTTTCCATAAAAATACTAGACAGTGGCCCCTAGTTATCAAGCCGTCAACCTCAAATACGCTGGAATTCTGCAGCGTATTAGTGGTGAGGCTGATTCGCCTTAGTTATCAAGCCCTAGATACCAGCAAAAGTAGAATTTAGTGACGTAAGCTTCGATCCGCCGGACTCAGTCCGACACAGATGGATTCTTACGTCACTCCAGATGTTCCGCACACAAGTTCGGCACAATCTGACTACTTTTGCTAGTTATCAAAAAACTAGCAGGTACGCTTGGCACTTTTCCGGCACAGCGTACCTGTTTTGCAAGCCGCCCTGGAGGCGGCGGATCCCATAGGAATCAACGGGAGTCTGACCATAGCGAAAGTTCATGTTCGCTGCTGCCCGACATCCCATTGATTCCTATGGGAGATGTCTACACCTAACACCCTAACATGTACCCCGAGTCTAAACACCCCTAATCTGCCCCCCCTACACCGCCGCAACTAAATAAAGTTATTACCCCCTAAACCGCTGCTCCCGGAGCCCACCGCCACTATAATAAATATGTTAACCCCTAAACCGCCGCTCCCGGACCCCGCCGCCACCTACATTATACCTATTAACCCCTATCCTGCCCCCCCTATACCGTCGCCACCTATAATAAAGTTATTAACCCCTATCCTGCAGATCCCGGACCTCGCCGCAACTAAACAAATAGTTGAACTCCTAAACCGCCGCTCCCGGACCCCGCCGCAACCTATATTAAACTTATTAACCCCTAATCTGCCCCCCTACACCGTCACCACCTATAATAAGTTTATTAACCCCTATCCTGCCCCCCTACACTGTCGCCACCTATATTAAATTTATTAACCCCTATCCTGCCCCCCCTACTCCGCCGCCACTGTAATAAAATTATTAACCCCTAAACCTAAGTCTAACACTAACCCTAACACCCCCCTAACTTAAATATTAATTAAATAAATCTAAATAATATTTCTCTTATTAACTAAATTAATCCTATTTAAAACTAAATACTTACCTTTAAAATAAACCCTAATATAGCTACAATATAAATAATAATTATATTGTAGCTATCTTAGGATTTATTTTTATTTTACAGGCAAATTTCAATTTATTTTAACTAGGTACAATAGCTATTAAATAGTTATTAACTATTTAATAGCTACCTAGCTAAAATAAAGAGAAATTTACCTGTAAAATAGAAACTAACCTAAGTTACATTTACACCTAACACTACACTATACTTTAATAAATTATTCCTATTTAAAACTAAATACTTAACTGTAAAATAAACCCTAAGATAGCTACAATATAATTAATAATTACATTGTAGCTATTTTAGGATTTATATTTATTTTACAGGTAACTTTGTATTTATTTTAGCTAGTTAGAATAGTTATTAAATAGTTATTAACTATTTAATAACTACCTAGCTAAAAGAAATATAAAATTACCTATAAAATAAATCCTAACCTAAGTTACAATTAAATCTAACACTACACTATCATTAAATTAATTAAATAAATTACCTACAAATAACTACAATTAAATTAAATTACTAAAGTTACAAAAAATAAAAAAATAAGTTACAAACATTTAAAAAATATTAAAACAATTTTAAGCTACTTAAACCTAATCTAAGCCCCCTAATAAAATAACAAAGCCCCCCAAAATAAAAAAAATGCCCTACCCTATTCTAAATTAAAAAGTTACCAGCTCTTTTACCTTACCAGCCCTTAAAAGGGCCTTTTGCGGGGCATGCCCCAAAGAATTCTGCTCTTTTGCCTGTAAAATAAAAATACAACCCCCCCAACATTAAAACCCACCACCCACATACCCCTAATCTAACCCAAACCCCCCTTAAATAAACCTAACACTACCCCCAATCAGATTGAGCTCGCATTCTATTTGCTTTTTCCGATCAGCCAATAGAATGCGAGCTCAATCTGATTGGCTGATTGGATCAGCCAATCGGATTGAACTTCAATCTGATTGGCTGATTCAATCAGCCAATCAGATTTTTCCTACCTTAATTCCGATTGGCTGATAGAATCCTATCAGCCAATCGGAATTGAAGGGACGCCATCTTGGATGATGTCCCTTAAAGGAATATCCATTCGTCGTTAGTCGTCGGGAAGAAGAGGATGGCTCCACGTCGGCTCGTCTGAAGATGGCTCCGCTCCGGATGGATGAAGATTGAAGACGCCGTCTGGATAAAGACTTCTATCGGATGGAAGACCTCTTCAGTGCCGCCTGGATGATGACTTCAATCGGATGGAAGACTTCTTCAGCGCCCCTTGGATGATGACTTCTGCCGCTCCGGATCTCCTCTTCGGTTCCATCGGTGGGTCGGCTAGCTGAAGATGACTCAAGGTAGGATGATCTTCAGGGGGGTAGTGTTAGGTTTATTTAAGGGGGGTTTGGGTTAGATTAGGGGTATGTGGGTGGTGGGTTTTAATGTTGAGGGGGTTGTATTTTTATTTTACAGGCAAAAGAGCAGAATTCTTTGGGGCATGCCCCGCAAAAGGCCCTTTTAAGGTCTGGTAAGGTAAAAGAGCTGGTAACTTTTTAATTTAGAATAGGGTAGGGCATTTTTTTATTTTGGGGGGCTTTGTTATTTTATTAGGGGGCTTAGATTAGGTGTAAGTAGCTTAAAATTGTAATATTTTTTAAATGTTTGTAACTTATTTTTTTATTTTTTGTAACTTAGCTTTTTTTATTTTTTGTACTTTATTTAGTTTATTTAATTGAATTGAATTGTAGTTATTTGTAGGTAATTTATTTAATTAATTTAATGATAGTGTAGTGTTAGGTTTAATTGTAACTTAGGTTAGGATTTATTTTACAGGTAATTTTGTATTTCTTTTAGCTAGGTAGTTATTAAATAGTTAATAACTATTTAATAACTATTCTAACTAGCTAAAATAAATACAAAGTTACCTGTAAAATAAATATAAATCCTAAAATAGCTACAATGTAATTATTAATTATATTGTAGCTATCTTAGGGTTTATTTTACAGGTAAGTATTTAGTTTTAAATAGCAATAATTTATTATTAAGTATAGTGTATAATTATTATTTATTAAGTATAGTGTAGTGTTAGGTGTAATTGTAACTTAGGTTAGTTTTTATTTTACAGGTAAATTTCTCTTTATTTTAGCTAGGTAGCTATTAAATAGTTACTAACTATTTAATAGCTATTGTACCTAGTTAAAATAAATTGAAAGTTGCCTGTAAAATAAAAATAAATCGTAAGATAGCTACAATATAATTATTATTTATTTTGTAGCTATATTAGGGTTTATTTTAAAGGTAAGTATTTAGTTTTAAATAGGATTAATTTAGTTGATAAGAGAAATATTATTTAGATTTATTTAATTAATATTTAAGTTAGGGGGGTGTTAGGGTTAGTGTTAGACTTAAGTTTAGGAGTTAATAATTTTATTACAGTGGCAGCGGTGTAGGGGGGGCAGGATAGGGGTTAATAAATTTATTATAGGTGGCGACGGTGTAGGGGGGGCAGGATAGGGGTTAATAAACTTATTATAGGTGGTGACAGTGTAGGGGGGCAGATTAGGGGTTAATAAGTTTAATATAGGTTGCGGCGGGGTCCGGGAGTGGCGGTTTAGGGGTTAAACTATTTATTTAGTTGCGGCGAGGTCCGGGATCCGCAGGATAGGGGTTAATAACTTTATTATAGATGGCGGCGGTATAGGGGGGGCAGGATAGGGGTTACTAGGTATAATGTAGGTGGCGGCGGGGTCTGGGATCGGCGGTTTAGGGGTTAATACATTTATAAGAGTTGCGGCGGGGTCTAGGAGTGGCGGTTTAGGGGTAATAACTTTATTTATTTGCGGGGGGCTCCGGGGGCGCCGGTATAGGGGGTAGAACAGTGTAGCTAGTGTGGGTGCTTAGTGACAGGGGTATCAATAAAGCTGTCAAAAAGCCGAAGAGCAGCGAGATCGATGTGTGATAACTCTCACAGTCTGTTGCTCATCGCCCCGTAATTGGTGCGCTGCATTTTTGACAGCTTTTTTGATAACTTAGGCGAAATTTTGAAGGTCCGCAGCGGCGATGGTAGGCGAGCTTAGGCGGATGTATTGAACCGGCGAAGGCAGGTAAAGTAGATGGCTTGATAACTACCCCCCAAAATGTAGGTGACTGGGATGTAGGTGACTGTCTGATTTCCTGTATCATTTTAGCCTGCATTTCCTGCCATTTGTTCACCCCCTTGAATCCAGTTTGCAAGTGTGCAGCTAGTCTGCCTGTAACCAGGTGTCTAAAATTAATTAATTTGTTGTTAGATCTCACTGCTATAAACAGAACACTAGCTCTCCTGGGCCCTGTGGTCTAAGTGGCAGAGTTACCCACTGGATTAAGAAACTGGAGGGGGAAACTGACATCCCCACTAACAGGAAATACTTACTATCTATACACCTGCACAATGCTCTCCACATCCTTTCAGCTCTTTCTGTCTGCCCTTCTCCTAAAACTCACAGCAAGTCCCTATAACAATAACCCCCACACTATCCATATCTCACCATCCCTTCTCTCACCCCCTATGGTGTCCTCTCATGAACTACTGTGACTCCTTAGAAATACTTCCCAATCTAACTCTTCTGTTCACAATCATACCTGGTCTTATAAATCTCACTCTCACCTACTTTCACTCTCACTCCTACTAGTGCTTTGCTGCTGGTGAAATCTCTCCTAACTCTGGTCCTGCAGCAGTCACCACACTTCCACACTCTCCCTCTGAACCTGATTACATCCATTATAAGTGCATTCTTACACATCTGTCCTTCACTTAGCCAAGCAAACCTACTTCTCTTCTCTTATATTTACTCACTCCTCAAACCCTAAATGTCTCTTCTCTACATTCAACTCTGTTCTCTACTCACCTGCACCAGCCCCTTCATCTGCCTTTAGTGCTCAAAAGAGAGACTACTTTTTAAACAAAATCCATACTATCTGAAGCAACATCCTGACACAAGCTTTCTAAATTCCATCTCCACTCCCGCTCACCCAATCTGCCATTCTCTACATCTTCTCCCTAGGCCACTGAGAATGAAGTGGTTTCCTTATTGTCTTCCTCATACCTCACTACCTGGCCACTTGACCCTATCCTTTCACATCTAATACTTTCTCTGTCTTCCACCCTCAGTCCAGCTCTTACTCACATCTTCAACCTATTCCTTTCTACCAGTACATTCCCATCTTCTTTCAAACATGCAAATGTCACCCTCATTCTCAAAATATCATCCCTTGACCCTAATTCTCTTGCAAACTACAGCCTCATGCTTCCACTAACTTCAAAACTCCTGGAACAACTAATTTTTGACTGTCAAACACTCTTCCTGTTCTCCAACTCCTTGCTTGACCCGCTGCAATCTGTCTTCTGTCCTCAAACCTAAACTGAGACTGCCCTCACCAAGGTTACTAACAATCTTTTTTCTGCTAAAAATAATGGTCACTACTCTTTACATATATTATTGGACCTCTCAGCTGCCTTCAGAGCTGTTGACCAATCAACTGACCTCTCTTGTATTCACTCTTAACTCTCTAGCAGGTCCTTTTCTGTGTCATTTGCTGGTGACTCATCCTCCTCAATGCCTCTGTAGGTTGTAGTAGCTCAAATCTCTGTCTTGGGTCCTCTACTCTTCTCTATTAATACTTTTTCAATGGGTAAACTTATCAACAGCTTCAAAAATCTCCTAAATGCTGATAATACTCAGATCTACATCTCCACCCCTGCTCTCTCTCTCCCTCTGACGTTTCTCATGTAAGTGACTGCTTATCTGGCATTTCTTTCTGGATGGTATCTCACACCTACAGATTAACATGTCCAAGACTGAGCTCCTTTTAATCGCCTTATAGCTCTACTTTAATTTCTGACTTTTCTATCACTGTTGGTGGCACCACTATCTCTCCATCACCCCAAGTCCACTGTCTCTAAATTACACTTAACTCCAATCTGTCCTTTAGCGCCCCCCCCCCCCACATCCAATCGCTCTCTTCATCTTGCTTCAACCACCTGCACAATATCTCCAAAATGTGTCTGTTTCTGAGTGCTTACAACACTAAGCAACTTATCCACTCTCAGGTAATTTCCCTACTTGACTATTGTAATAAACTACTCACTGGCCTTCCTCTATCCTGCCTCTCCTGCCTCTCCCACTTCAATCCATCTTAAATGACTCGGCCAGGATAATCTACCTTTCATGCCACTCTGTATCTGCTGCCCCTCTCTGTGAGTCCCTTCACAGGCTCCCCATTCACAGAAGAATTAAATTAAAAATTCTCACCCTTACCTACAAAGCACTTACCAACACTGATCCCACTACCTGCCCTCATTAATAAATAAATATGCTTTAGCCCACCCACCCAATTACCTGTTTCTTGCATTTTCTACCATGATCTCTTCCCATGCTAGACTGCATGACTTCTCTCATTCAGCACCAACCCACTAAAATGCACTTACTTGCACTGTCCGACTTCCGCTATTCTGTCCTCCTTTACGCTCCCTAAATACATTTTTGTTTAAGAAAGCCTGCCACCCAACTCAGTAACAAATAAATTCCACTTTCCTAATAATTGCCTTAATCTAACTCTATACTAACATCATTCTCACCCTAGCAATCCCCACCTCCTGTTTCTCACCCTCTTACTCTTCTAGATTGTAAATTCCCATTGGAATAGTGCTCTCAATTCCTTCTGTATTTGTTTGACAAATGTAGTCCTTTTTCTTAAAAATATTGTATAATCATTGTAAAAGTTGTATCTTTTGTACCCATGGACAGTGCTGCGATTCGTGCTTTATAAATAAAATATAAAAATAATAATAATACAAATAATCCCGAGGCCGTGTTAACATTTTACATTAAAATCATCAGACATTTATAGCAATATTTATTTTAAAAGAAAAAAAAAAAATGTATTCTATGTGAAGAACATTGGAATGTAGAATATTCATAACATGCTTTGGGTTTCGCGCTCTATGTCTAACGCAGTGTTGGGTTAGCGCTCATGAAGAATTAATTATTTTAAGACGCGTTATGTAAATATTAAGTATAAAAAAATTGAAAGATAGTAAAAAATTATTATAGTTACTGTAGAATATACATATATCTTAAAAATATTTTCTTTTAATTTTTTAAGAACATCTATAATAAATAGTTACATTAATTATTAATATTTTTAAATATTTTATATTTGGATAGCCAAAATATAGGCTAGTTGTAGGCTTTGCCTACATAAACACAACTAGAGTACACCACTTCTTTATATCTCCTAACCACAAATACGATTACAGTTATTTAAAAGCGTAACATAAGAAAATATTGCATATTTCACAATCCATTGTTCTGCACATAGCAGAATATGTTCTATTTATTTTTAAAAAGATATTGAAATATGTATCTGATGGATTTTTGCACAAATATATATTTATGCCTATATCTATCTATCTATCTATCTATCTATCTATCTATCTATCTATCTATCTATCTATCTATCTATATCTATATATATATATATATATATATATATAAATCTATATATTTATATACACACACACACATATATATATATAAAATTATATATAGGTATAGATATATTCAGATATATGTTTAGGAATATCTAATACATAGAACATATTCTAATATGTGCAGAACATTGCAAAGTATAATATTTACAGTAAATACATAGTTTAAAACTTTATTAAATATGAATCTTGCATAAAAAGTTGTTTCCATTTTTTTTACCGCAAACGGCTCCAATGTATAGGTCTATACATGTATGCATATGTATTTATGTGTTTATATCTGTATATATGTCTGTAAATACATAAATACACATATAAATACATACATCTGTACACACATATATATATGTATACATATATAGACATGTGTATGTATATTAAAGTTAAAGCCCTTTGCAGTCCTTTTTTTTCTAACACCTTAAACCTTATATCTTTGAGCCCTTCTAACTTTTTTTGTATGCATTTATTTAAAAGTGTTATTATGAGTGTAACTGTACTTTGTAATGTATTTTTTTGTGTTTTGCACATTTTATTATTCGAGCATAACAGTTAACCAGAGCTCACGCATTCGCATTTGCTTTTAACTTCTAATACGAACAGAATTTAACTTGTGTGCAAACGGCATAGAAAACGTGATATTGCTCAATTTTTTTTTTATATATTTATATGTGCAAACGGCATAGAAAACGTGATATTGCTCAATTTTTTTTTATATATTTATATGTGCAAACGGCATAGAAAACGTGATATTGCTCAATTTTTTTTTATATATTTATATGTGCAAACGGCATAGAAAACGTGATATTGCTCAATTTTTTTTTATATATTTATATGTGCAAACGGCATAGAAAACGTGATATTGCTCAATTTTTTTTTATATATTTATATACATACACACACACACAAACTTTTGGAAAAATACTTTACAAGAAAAATCTAATACCATTTTTAATGTATAATTGTTCACCCGAAAAATATGCTTCTCTGAAGGATTTTAGACAAATAAATGGAGGTGGCTTAATGTGAATTAGTATTATGTATCATTATACCAATGACAAAACAAGATATGTGTATTTATACAGAAAACCTGAGGCAAAGTGCTTTCTACTACAATGCAAAAAGAAAAAAATGCAAATAATGCTATATGTATTCAAAATAGCACTTCATTCACATCACAAAAGATTTGTAAACAAGTATGTGAAAGCAGTCAATTTATTTAAACTGCTTTTTTTTGGCATCTTCAAAAATATTACTCTGTGTTTGTATTTCTTGCATTCCTATCCAGGATTACATTTCTCTGTATTATAAAAAATAAGTACCTGAATAAAGTGTCAGAATATCATTACACATAAATGTATTACAGCTTTAAAAAAAAGAGATGTCATCCATGAAATTCTAGGTTATGTAGTATGCACTGAATAAAGTGTGCTGCATATTTTTCAACATAATACCTACTACATCTATGCCACAGTTCACATCATATCATATCACAATTCCCCATTTTAAAGCATTCCAGAGGTCCAATCATTCAAATAAGTGGTTTCATGTATTTACACTTGTAAAGTGATTGTTGCAGTAAAAATTAACACCTGACAGCAACCACTAGTCTAATTTAGTTTATTTTGTTTAGTTTTGAATCATTGTTTTTCTATGCCAATATAAATTGGCAGGTATCAAAATAAATGGGAGTGTAAAAAATCATTACCTTTATATATATATATATATATATATATATATATATATATATATATATACAATTTTTTTATTTTATTTTGCTATGCCAACTGAATCTGGGCCAGGGAAAGAAAATTCCACAATGGGTTGTTATTCCTTTGTGAAAAAAATTGTATGACGTTTTAATACATTTCATGTTTTTTAACTGACACCCATGCTGTTGTTTTTCATGTATATGAAAGAAAAAAAAACATATTCCAGTATTTCTACAAATTATGGTACTTTTGTAACAGTGTCTCTGTTGTTTTTGTAGATACCTCACAATAAAAAGTACTGCACTGTATTTGTAAATGCAATCAATGCCAAATTATTAAAACATCTCTAGTGCATGGTTGTGAAATGCCTGAGGGTCTGATGATCACAGGTCCTCCAACATGGAAAGAAATTATAGTGCAGAGTTCACAGGTATTGAACTCACTGAATTCTCTAAAAAATTGGGTGAAACCTTGAAGTCCCAGAGAAATGAGAGCTGCCTCTCAAATAAAATAATGAAGTTCTCAGAGATAGAGAATTTCCCACGGGAAGTTAGCAGGGGAGCACCTGACACTGGTATAAAGTCTCAGCTTGCAGTAATTGCAAATTTATCTGTAATGTTTTTTTCTACAATATAACTTGTATTTGCTTCTAGTTTAGTACACATTACTTTTTCTTACAATCAAATAAGTGTATTGTGAATTTTGAACGCACCTCATCTGCATACAGCTGGCAATAAATAAATGGGTGTAAAATGCTTAGAGAATATGATGTGAGTTGCAAGAGAGATTTAGACATACCCTGGGTACTCCTCTGTTCAGCCCAAGGAACTCCCCTGTCCCTGCCACTTTCTTAAACTGACAGGCTCATTTCACATAGAAAAAATACAAAGTGCAATTCAATTCTTAAGTTCACAAATATGATCCTAATTTGTAACACAGAAATTTTCAAAGCAAAATCAGAATTTGTAAAATTACAATCCTAAATAAACTTATGTATACAGAATCTAAATGCATTGAAAAATTAAAATGCAAATCTTAAATATAATACAATTTAAAGGATAAAATCTGAAGTCTAAAATAATATCAATTACATAGCATAAAGTGTAACTGTAACAAAACTCTGATGTCATGCAGTGCTATATTGCACTTGGCTTGTCTTTCCTTCACATACAGAAATGCAGGGAACCCGCCTTAGAGAAGTATAGCAAAATGTGCCTTTCTAGAATCTTGTGAGTGAGCTTGCAGTGCTGGAGGGTCATTTCAGATCATCTCAACAGAGAGGCACTAAGCAAAAAAAAAAAAAAGGCTAATACTGATTTGTTTCTATTGAGCCACTGTTAATTTCTCTTAGTTCTATGGTATAACATAAATGTTTTATACATGGTCATTTGAAAAGATTTTTATAAAATTTTAAGTTGCTTCATTTTTGTATTTTATTTTTCATTATATAGTATATCTGATATGTATTTAAAACCATCATGTATAATCCAGTTAAGGTTCTGTAGAAAATAACTAGAAAGTAATGTATGTTTGCACACTCAGCAGTGAAAAAAGAATACTGAAAAAAAACAAGCTAATGGAATACAATATTTCTTTATCTGCGTACTTCTTTAGAAATGTATTGTACTTAATAAGGTCATGAATTTAGGTATTAAATTAGAAAATTCAAAAAAGCATCAATAGCAGATTTGTTTCTATAATTGAACTCACCATATTGTTATTCAGTACAACGTATTATCTTTCCATAACTCGGCAAGTGCTTACATCCAGAAGTCATAATTATATTCTTGACATATAATTACATTAGGCGTTTTTTACCACCAAAATCTGCATTCATAAAACAAAAATTATAAAGGCAGTTCATTGTTATGGTAAATACATAATGTTTTGTTTAAGTTTTATAAAAGGAAGTTAAGAATGTAGTTACATTACCTTACTTGCAGTTTTGTTTAGTTTATTAGTATATCATACTGAGAATTTTAAAAGGTCATTACAGTGAAAAAAATGACATGCTCTCTTCCGTTAAATCATGTAATTTGATCACTATTGACCCTGCAAGTCTATATATTTAAAAAGACACTAAACCCACATTTTTTCTTTCATGATTCAGACAGAGCATTAATTTTTAAGCAACTTTAAATTTACTCCTATTATCATTTTTTCTTCATTCTCTTGCTATCTTTATTTAAAAAGCAGGAATGTGATGCATAGGAGCCGGCCTATTTTTGGTTGAGAACCTGGGTTATGCTTGCTTATTGGTGGGTAAATGTAAGCCTCCAATATGCAAGCGCTATCCATACTTTTTTTGTAGGCATTTTTTTTAAAGTGTTATTATGAGTGTAACTGCACTTTGTAATGTATTTTTTTGTGTTTTGCACATTTTTTTATTCGAGCGTAACAGTTAACCAGAGCTCACGCATTCGCATTTGCTTTTAACTTCTTATACAAACGGAATTTAACTTGTGTGCAAACGGCTTAGAAAACGTGATATTGCTCAATTTTTTTTTATATATTTATATACATACGCACACACAAACTTTTGGAAAAATACTTTAAAAGAAAAATCTAATACCATTTTTAATGTATAATTGTTCACCCCAAAAATATGCTTATCTGAAGGATTTTAGACAAATAAATGGAGGTGGCTTAATGTGAATTAGTATTATGTGTCATTATACCAATGACAAAACAAGATATGTGTATTTATACAGAAAACCTGAGGCAAAGTGCTTTCTACTACAATGCAAAAAGAAAAAAATGCAAATAATGCTATATGTATTCAAAATAGCACTTCATTCACATCACAAAAGATTTGTAAACAAGTATGTGAAAGCAGTCAATTTATTTAAACTGCTTTTTTTTTGGCATCTTGAAAAATATTACTCTGTGTTTGTATTTCTTGCATTCCTATCCAGGATTACATTTCTCTGTATTATAAAAAATAAGTACCTGAATAAAGTGTCAGAATATCATTACACATAAATGTATTACAGCTTTAAAAAGGGAGATGTCATCCATGAAATTCTTGGTTATGTAGTATGCACTGAATAAAGTATGCTGCATATTTTTCAACATAATACCTACTACATCTATGCCACAGTTCACATAACAGAGAAATAAGAGATCTTGTGATTGCCCACCTACCAGGAGGTTGCCATAACAAAGTCAAATACCTCACATCATCGATCTTATTTGGGTAAAGTTGATGCCTCTAAAGGACCCTTATCACCCTCTAACCAAAAAAATATATCACGATTCCCCATTTTAAAGCATTCCAGAGGTCCAATTATTCAAATGAGTGGTTTCATGTATTTACACTTGTAAAGTGATTGTTGCAGTAAAAAGGTGTCGCGAACATAAAATTTTCCGTTCCCGAACGGCGAACGCGAATTTCTGCAAATGTTTGCAAACGGGCGAACCGGCCAAAACGCCATAGAATTCAATAGGCAGGCAAATTTTAAAACCCACAGGGACTCTTTCTGGCCACAATAGTGATGGAAACGTTGTTTCAAGGGGACTAACATCTGGACTGTGGCATGCCGGAGGGGGATTCATGGCAAAACTCCCATGGAAAATTACATAGTTGATGCAGAATCTGGTTTTAATCCATAAAGGGCATTAATCACATAACATTCCTAAATTGTTTGGAATAACGTGCTTTAAAACATCAGGAATGATGTTGTATTGATCAGGTAGTGTAAGGGTTACGCCCGCTTCACAGTGACAGACCAAACTCCCAGTTTAACGCACCGCAAACAACCGCAAACAGTCCATTTGCACAACTGCAAACTCCCCATTTGCACAAGGTTGGATACCAAGCTAGCCATGTCCCGTTCCTTGTCCTCACTGATGTCATTGAAGGTATCTTCCTCCACCCAGCTACGTACAACACCAAGGGTCCCCAAAAGGTGACAACAAGCCCCCTGGGATGCTGCTGTGTTTGGTCTTCCACCTCCTCAAAGCCACCTTCCTCCTCTGACTCCTATTCTTCAGGCTCCTCTCTCTGCATTGCCTCTCTTTGCATTATTATAAGGTGTGTTAAGTAGTACTATTCTTAACAGTTTAATCCCTGTTACATCCCCTATCAGGGGACGTGTATATGGCATCGATTTTAGGAACCGGGAGATGGAAAAAGATGCTTGGTCTGTCCTCCTACTTCAAATTTGGGGCACTGCGCGTGCAATCTAATGTGCCACCAGATAGGAGTGGTGTGTTAAGTAGTTCTATTCTTATAAATTTAATCCCTGTTACGTCCCCTATCAGGGGATGTGTATATGGCATCGATTTTAGGAATCGGGAGATGGAGAAAGATGCTTGGTCGGACCTCCTACTTCAAATTTGGGGCACTGCGCGTTCAATCTAATGTGCCACCAGATAGGATTGGTGTGTTAAGTAGTACTATTCCTATCAGTTTAATCCCTGTTATGTGCCTTTTTTTGGTTTGGTTTTTGAAGTCACAGTGCAGCACCAGAGGCCAGAAAAATTAGGCCTGTACACATGCCTGAAAAATTAGGTATTGTTGCAGCGGCCAGAAAAATTGATGTTTGTTTCCCAGGCAGAAAGTGCCCTAAAACATTGCGGCTTGAACCGTAGTTGGTGGCGGATAAGTCACGCAAGTCATCCGACATTCAGAGATAAAATACAGCAGCGTGTGGACCATTTTTAGCCCAAGGCAGCTCATCTCATCAGGCCTTTTTTAGTCGAATGTATCGCCCACTGTCAGTCCCTTCGGGATCCTTCCCTCATTCATCTTAATAAAGGTGAGGTAATCTAGACTTTTTTGACCTAGGCGACTTCTCTTCTCAGTGACAATACCTCCTGCTGCACTGAAGGTCCTTTCTGACAGGACACTTGAAGCGGGGCAGGCCAGAAGTTCTATCGCAAATTGGGATAGCTCAGGCCACAGGTCAAGCCTGCACACCCAGTAGTCAAGGGGTTCATCGCTCCTCAGAGTGTCGATATCTGCAGTTAAGGCGAGGTAGTCTGCTACCTGTCAGTCGAGTAATTCTCTGAGGATGGACCCCGAAGGGCTGTGGCGATGCGTAGGACTTAAAAAGCTCCGCATGTCCTCCATCAACAACACGTCTGTAAAGCATCCTGTCCTTGCCGGCGTGGTCGTGGGAGGAGGAGGATTACTTTCACCTCTTCCCCTGTTAGATTCCCGTTGTGCTGTGACATCACCCTTATACGCTGTGTAAAGCATACTTTTTAATTTATTTTGAAACTGCTGCATCCTTTCCGACTTGCGGTAACATTTTAGGCACTTTCTGCTTATACCGAGGGTCTAGTAGCGTGGACACCCAGTACAGGTCATTCTCCTTCAGTCTTTTTATACGAGGGTCCCTCAACAGGCATGACAGCATGAAACACCCCATTTGCACAAGGTTGGATGCCGAGCTACTCATGTCCCGTTCCTTGTCCTCAGTGATCTCACTAAAGGTATGTTCTTCCCCCAGCCACGTACAACACCACGGGTACCAGATAGGTGACAACGAGCACCCTGGGATGCCTGTTGTGGTTGGTCTTCCTCCTCCTCCTCAAAGCCACATTCCTCCTCTGACTCCTCTTCCTCACAATCCTCTTCTAGCATTGCCGCAAGTCCAGCAAGCGATGCTGTTAAGGCTGTTTCTGGTGGTGATGGTGACCACAACTCTTCCTCTTCACGCTCATCTATGGCCTGATCCAGCACTCTTCGCAGGGCATGCTCCAGGAAGAAAACAAATGGTATGATGTCGCTGATGGTGCCTTCGGTGCGACTGACTAGGTTTGTCACCTCCTCAAAAGGACGCATGAGCCTACAGGCATTGCGCATGAGCGTCAAGTAACGTGGCAAAAAAATTCCCAGCTCCGTAGAGGCTGTCCTAGCACCCCGGTCATACAAATAGTCGTTAATGGCTTTTTCTTGTTGTAGCAGGCGGTCGAACATTAGGAGTGTTGAATTCCAACATGTCAGGCTGTCGCAAATCAAGCTCCTCACTGGCATGTTGTTTCGCTGCTGGATATCTGAAAAGTGGCCGTGTAGGAATGCCTGAAATGGCCACACACCTTCTTGGCCTGATTCAAGACGTCCTGTAAGCCTGGGTACTTATGCACAAAGTGTTGTACGATCAGATTACACACATGTGCCATGCACGGCACATGTGTCAACTTGCCCAAATTCAATGCCGCCAACAAATTTCTTCCGTTGTCACAAACCACTGTGCCGATCTCCAGTTGGTGTGGAGTCAGCCACTGATCCACCTGTGCGTTAAGGGCGGACATGATTGCTGGTCCGGTGTGACTCTCTGCTTTCAGGCAAGTCAACCCCAAGACGGCGTGACACTGCCGTATCCGGGATGTGGAATAGTACCTGGGGAGCTGGGGGGGGGTGCCGTTGATGTGGAGCAAGATGCAGCAGCAGAAGAGGACTCAGCCGAGGAGGTTATGGAAGAGGATGGAGTAGGAGGAGTAGAGGAAGTAGCAGCAGGCCTGCCTGCAAGTCGTGGCGGTGTCACCAACTCCTCTGCAGAGCCACGCATTCCATGCTTGGCAGCCGTCAGCAGGTTTACCCAATGTGCAGTGTAGGTGATATACCTGCCCTGACCATGCTTTGCAGACCAGGTATCAGTGGTCAGATGGACACTGTGTGCCAGACATGCCATTACTTCCTTTTGCACAATCGAGTACAGGTTGGGGATTGCCTTTTGTGCAATTAAATTTTGGCCGGGTACCTTCCACTGCGGTGTCCCAATAGCTACAAATTTTTGGAACGCCTTAGACTCCACCAGCTTGTATGGTAAAAGATGGCGGGGTAAGAGTTCAGACAAGCCAGCTGTCAGATGCCGGGCAAGGGGGTGACTTTGTGACATTGGCTTCTTACGCTCAAACATGTCCTTGACAGACACCTGACTGTGGGGCAAGAGACGGAGTGGCGGATGGTTGAGAGGGGGCAAGGAGGACAGCAGTGGTTGACGTGGCTGAAGATGCTGGACCAGGAGGAGGATGGCGGCTTTGAGTTTGTGTGCTGCTTGTACTCATGTGTTGATCCCATAGGCGTTTGTGATGTGAGATCATATGCCTTCGCAAAGCAGTAGTACCTAGGTGGGTGTTGGACTTCCCACGACTCAGTTTCTTTTGGCACAGGTTGCAAATGGCATCACTGTTGTCAGAGGCAGACACACAAAAAAAATGCCACACTGCTGAGCTCTGCAATTACGGCATTCTGGTGGTGGCAACAGCATGCGTTGATTGGCGTGCTGTCTGGCTGACCCCGGGTGCCGATGCATGTTGTCTGACTGTGCCACTAGCTCCTTGCAACGACCTTCCCCTGCTTCCAACTCGTCTTCCCATCTGAACTTTCCCCCTGTTCTTCTTCTCTTCTAGCGGGCACCCACGTGACATCCACGGACGCATTGTCATCATCAACTGCTTCACTTGTATCTGACAACTCAGCAAAGGAAGCAGCAGCAGGTACAACATCATCATCATCATCATCACACCGTACGTCCATGTGTGTAATGCTGCCTGACTGAGACATATTCCTGTTATCTACATCCTCTGGAAATAATGGTTGTGCATCACTCATTTCTTCCAACTGATGTGTAAATAACTCCTCTGACAGATCAAGTGAAGCGGCTGTGGTGCTAGTGTTGGTGGTGGCGGCAGGCAGGCGAGTGGTAACTTGAGAGGTGCCCGAAGCTAAGCTGGAGGAAGATGGTGCGTCAAGGTTCTGAGCGGAAGCTGTAGAAGATTGGGTGTCCTGTGTTAGCCAGTCAACTATGTCCTCAGAACTTTTCAAGTTCAGGGTACGTGGCCTCTGAACACTGGGCATTATTCTAGGGCCAAAGGGAATCACAGCACCATGACCACAACGGCCCTTGCGGGGTGGCCTGCCTCTGCCTGTCATTTTTTTTTCGATTAGTGGTACTATGCGTGCAAGCTACTGTGACAACAGATATGAGTGGCACTGTGCACTGGCAGAAGTTGGCAGAGTAGACGCTGTAGGCCTGACACACACGCTTGCAGACAACTAACTGCTATTCAATCTATTACAGTCAAAATTGTATTTTTTTTAAAATGTACACTACTGTTACACCAGATATGAGTTGCACTGGTGTGACACTGTGCCCTGGCAGGCCCTGAAACACACACGCATGAAGGAAACTGACTGCTATTATTTCACAGTCAAAAAAGTTTTTTTTTTTTTTTAAATGTACACTACTGTTACATCAGATATGAGTTGCACTGGTGTTACACTGTACCCTGGCAGGCCCTGAAACGCACACGTTTGAAGGAAACTGACTGCTATTATTTCACAGTCAAAAAGCGTTGTTTTTTTAACTGTACACTACTGTTACACCAGATATGAGTTGCACTGGTGTGACACTGTGCCCTGGCAGGCTCTGAAACGCACACGTGTGAAGGAAACTGAGTGCTATTATTTCACAGTCAAATTTCTAGTTTTTTTTTTTTGATGTACACTACTGTTACATCAGATATGAGTTGCACTGTTGTGAAACTGTGCCTTGGCAGGCCCTGAAACGCACATGTGTGAAGGAAACTGACTGCTATTATTTCACTGTAAAAAAAGTGTTGTTTTTTTTAAATGTACACTACTGTTACACCAGATATGAGTTGCACTGGTGTGTCACTGTGCCCTGGCAGGCCCTGAAACGCACACGTGTGAAGGAAACCGACTGCTATTATTTCACAGTCAAATTTCTAGTTTTTTTTTAATGTACACTACTGTTACACCAGATATGAGTTGCACTGGTGTGACACTGTGCCCTGGCAGGCCCTGAAACGCACACGTGTGAAGGAAACTGACTGCTATTATTTCACAGTCAAAAAAATGTTGTTTTTTTAAATGTACACTACTGTTACACCAGATATGAGTTGCACTGGTGTGACACTGTGCCCTGGCAGGCCCTGAAACGCACACGTGTGAAGGAAACTGACTGCTATTATTTCACAGTCAAAAAAGCGTTGTTTTTTTTAAATGTACACTACTGTTACACCAGATATGAGTTGTACTGGGGTGACACTGTGCCCTGGTAGGCACTGAAACGCACACGTGTGAAGGAAACTGACTGCTATTATTTCACAGTCAAAAAAGTGTTGTTTTTTTAAATGTACACTACTGTTACACCAGATATGAGTTGCACTGGTGTGACACTGTGCCCTGGCAGGCCCTGAAACGCACACGTGTGAAGGAAACTGACTGCTATTATTTCACAGTCAAAAAAGTGTTGTTTTTTTAAAATGTACACTACTGTTACACCAGATATGAGTTGCACTAGTGTGACACTGTGCCCTGGCAGGCCTGAAACGCACACGTGTAAAGGAAACTGACTGCTATTATATTACAGTCAAAAAAGTTTTTATTTTTTTAAATGCAAGCTATTGTGACACCAGATATGAGTGGTGGCACTGGGCAAGTGGGCACAGTATACGCTGTGAGTCTGACACAAACGCTGGCAGGCAGGCAACCGCAATTAGATTACACAGGAAAAAAAAAAGCAGACTGATGTTCTAGCCCTAAAAAGGGCTTTTTGGGGTGCTGTCCTTACATCAGAGATCAGATGAGTCTTTCAGGACTGTAGTGGACACTAAATACACTAGCCTAGCTATCGATTTCCCTATTAAATCAGCAGCAGCTACACTGTCCCTCCTCTCACTAAGAATGCAGCTTCCGAATGAATCTAAAATGGATGCTGTCCAGGAGGTGGGAGGGTCTGGGAGGGAGGGTCTGCTGCTGATTGGCTGGAATGTGTCTGCTGACTGTGAGGTACAGTGTCAAAGTTTACTCAATGATGATGAATAGGGGGCGGACCGAACATCGCAAATGTTTGCCCGCCGCGGCGAGTTACCTGACAGCAACCACTAGTCTAATTTAGTTTATTTTGCTTAGTTTTGAATCATTGTTTTTCTATGCCAATATAAATTGGCAGGTATCAAAATAAATGGGAGCGTAAAAAATCATTACCTTTATATATATACAATGTTTTTTTTTTTGCTATGCCAACTGAATCTGGGACAGGGAAAGAAAATTCCACAATGGGTTGTTATTCCTTTGTGAAAAAAATTGTATGACGTTTTAATACATTTCATGTTTTTTAACTGACACCCATGCTGTTGTTTTTCCTGTATATGAAAGAAAAAAAAACATTTCAGTATTTCTACAAATTATGGTACTTTTGTAACAGTGTCTCACAAAAAATCTAATTATGATTTTTTTTTTTTAGATACCTCACAGTAAAAAGCACTGCACTGTGTTTGTAAATGCAATCAATGCCAAATTATTAAAACATCTCTAGTGCATGGTTGTGAAATGCCTGAGGGTCTGATGATCACAGGTCCTCCAACATGGAGAGAAATTATAGTGCAGAGTTCCCAGGTGTTGAACTCACTGAATTCTCTAAAAAATGGGGTGAAACCTTGAAGTCCCAGAGAAATGAGAGCTGCCTCTCAAATAAAATAATGAAGTTCTCAGAGATAGAGAATTTCCCACGGGAAGTTAGCAGGGGAGCACCTGACACTGGTATAAAGTCTCAGCTTGCAGTAATTGCAAATTTATCTGTAATGTTTTTTTCTACCATATAACTTGTATTTGCTTCTAGTTTAGTACACATTACTTTTTCTTACAATCAAATAAGTGTATTGTGAATTTTGAACGCACTTCATCTGCATACAGCTGGCAATAAATAAATGGGTGTAAAATGCTTAGATGTGAGTTACAAGAGAGATTCAGACATACCCTGGGTACTCCTCTGTTCAGCCCAAGGAACTCCCCTGTCCCTGCCACTTTCTTAACTGACAGGCTCATTTCACATAGAAAAAATATAAAGTGCAATTCAATTCTTAAGTTCACATATATGATCCTAATTTATAACACAGAAATTTTCAAAGCAAAATCAGAATTTGTAAAATTACAATCCTAAATAAACTTATGTATACAGAATCTAAATGTATTGAAAAATCAAAATGCAAATCTTAAATATAATACAATTTAAAGGATAAAATCTGAAGTCTAAAATATTATCAATTACATAGCACAAAGTGTAACTGTAACAAAACTCTGATGTCATGCAGTGCTATATTGCACTTGGCTTGTCTTTCCTTCACATACAGAAATGCAGGGAACCCGCCTTAGAGAAGTATAGCAAAATGTGCCTTTCTAGAATCTTGTGAGTGAGCTTGCAGTGCTGGAGGGTCATTTCAGATCATCTCAACAGAGAGGAACTAAGTAAAAAAAAAAAGGCCAATACTGATTTGTTTCTATTGAGCCACTATTAATTTATCTTAGTTCTATGGTATAACATAAATGTTTTATACATGGTCATTTGAAAAGATTTTTATAAAATTTTAAGTTGCTTCATTTTTGTATTTTATTTTTCATTATATAGTATTTCTGATATGTATTTAAAACCATCATGTATAATCCAGTTAAGGTTCTGTAGAAAATAACTAGAAAGTAATGTATGTCTGCACACTCAGCAGTGAAAAAAGAATACTGAAAAAAAACAAGCTAATGGAATACAATATTTCTTTATCTGCGTACTTCTTTAGAAATGTATTGTACTTAATAAGGTCATGAATTTAGGTATTAAATTAGAAAATTCAAAAAAGCATCAATAGCAGATTTGTTTCTATAATTGAACTCACCATATTGCTATTCAGTACAACTTATTATCTTTCCATAACTCGGCAAGTGCTTACATCCAGAAGTCATAATTATATTCTCGACATATAATTACATTAGGCGTTTTTTACCACCAAAATCTGCATTCATAAAACAAAAATTATAAAGGCAGTTCATTGTTATGGTAAATACATAATGTTTTGTTTAAGTTTTATAAAAGGAAGTTAAGAATGTAGTTACATTACCTTACTTGCAGTTTTCTTTAGTTTTTTAGTATATCATACTGAGAATTTTAAAAGGTCATTACAGTGAAAAAAATGACATGCTCTCTTCCGTTAATTTGATCACTATTGACCCTGCAAGTCTATATATTTAAAAAGACACTAAACCCACATTTTTTCTTTCATGATTCAGATAGAGCATTCATTTTTAAGCAACTTTCTAATTTACTCCTATTATCAATTTTTCTTTGTTCTCTTGCTATCTTTATTTAAAAATTAGGAATGTGATGCATAGGAGCCGGCCTATTTTTGGTTGAGAACCTGGGTTATGCTTGCTTATTGGTAGGTAAATGTAAGCCTCCAATATGCAAGCGCTATCCATGGTGCTGAACCTAAAATGGGCTGGCTGCTAAGATTTACATTCCTGCTTTTAAAATAAAGATAGCAAGAGAACAAAGAAAAAATGATAATAGGAGTAAATTAGAACGTTGCTTAAAATTTCATGCTCTATCTGAATCATGAAATAAAAAAAATTGGGTTCAGTGTCCCTTTAACTTCTTTGTGTGTATACAGGAATAGCAGTCACACACCCTGGAACAAGCCTTATAAATGGGCAAGGTCTGTAGGAAAAGGCTGTCATTTAACTAGTCTGCAGGCTGATTGAAAATTGTCTGCAGCAGCAGATAAGTGGATCTAGAGATATGCAAAAACAAAGGACAAGGTAAAGCAAGAACTAGCTTACAGCTAAAAAGGACAAATAGTACATAACCACCCAGCATGCTGGAGACCCAGGTTTGAACCAAGGATGTGACAGATATAAAATACCTTTTTTTAAATAGTCTGTTCAATATTAAACAGTTATTCCTCCTCCTTTATCTGCAGAATGGAAACCACTTCTTGCTAAGAGCCTAAAGATTATAGGACCCCACGAAATTGCCTTTTTTGTCTCACCTGTCATCTGAGGTTGACAAGGCCTGTCTCATGGGAGTACGGCTGTAATGTCGTCTTGATCTGTCTGATCGCAATGATCTTTTAACATATTTGTCTTGAGAAAGGCACAAACAGGGGCCGAAATGTCAACAATCAAATTGATAACGTGAATTGGAAATAAAAAGTTTTGATTGATGTAAAAATCCTGTGAGTGCCCCATGTACACTATTAAGGATAGCACCCAGGTATTGAGCATACCTCAAAGGTTGTAGTGCTGGGCTACCGGCTAACTTATATATATATATATATATATATATATATATATATCTAAGTAATACGGTAATTAAACAGATGGTATTTCCCAACAGCAGACACTACTTAAAAAGTATGATATGTACCTGCCCTCTATGGTACAATCAATACTGGCATAAAATATTAGTACAAGTGTTTGTAGAGCCCTTAATAGGAAAATATCTAAAAAATATATCTAAAATTTCTTATTTGAAGAGTAAAGAAAAAGAGAACAAAAAAGTGAGGCGCTTTGTGTGTACCAATAAAACAGATGAATAAGATAAAAATAAGCCCACAACAGGGTACTCACATTCTGCTGAAGCACTCAGACAGTGCTATTAGGCGCGGACTGGGTACTCAACAGCAACCCAGCTTGCTGATACTTCCAGCGTGTCTCCAGGGGCAATACAGGAACACCCTTCTAGGACTGGAAAGGTAGACTGTCCAGGTAATCAGCTTCAGAAGGTCAGGTAGGTGATGCTGGTGATATCCAGGGCCCCCACAATAGGCAGGATCAATCCCAATAATTGGAATAGAGGTGGTGTGTTTGGTAGAAATGATCAGTAGCAGTTCCAAGTTAGAATGTAAAAAGAATGATTTATTAAAACTATTTTTTAAAAAGGTTTTAAAAAACTGGAACAATAGGACAGGGCAAACAGATCCCTCCTATTCACATGCGACGCGTTTCTCAGCTACAGTGCTGTTTCATCAGGCATATATGGCAAACTGATCATAACTCTACTATATAAACCTACAAACACACCAAACAAATCAATTAAGCAATTAAGCTGTATAACAAGCACCTGGAGTTCTCAAACAAGGGGAGGGCACACAGGTTATTAACCCTTCATCTATAGCAAATACTTCACATCCCTAGTGGCAACAAAAGTTAATACTGGTATGCCTGCATCTAATATACATGTGAAATGGGGTGACAATATAATAAATTAATATAATATGATTAAAAATGTTCATAAAAAATGTGTTTTTTACCATTGATAAATGATAAAAAATGATGTATTTTATATAATTAAAAAGTAAGTAAGTAGATCTAAGTGAATGCAGCAAGATGTATCTAAACGTCTCAGAAAAATGTCATAAATCTAAATAGTGGAAATGCACTTAACATAGATCAATCACCTACCTATACATATCAATAAAGTGTCAAGTGCAAAAAATGGTTCTCTGTGTTGATTACACGAATCAAGATTCTTGTTTTTATAAAACGTATATATATTGAGTAATATAATTGTACTAAGCAAAATCGCTCGACTTACCGGTAGATCACAGTGCGAAGCCACCTACATGAATTAGTCTTTTGATATGATTGTGCACATTAAGATTCCGTTCCTCACTAAACAATGCTAAAATAAAAGTACAGATGGTCAATACTACTGCATAATCGCAAAGTAATTCTGAATATAGACCATCCAATCTAAGGTTACGTGACAATCATGACCAATCACCGGGCAGAAGACATACGTGTTAGCCCCGGACAATAGGAAGTTGTCTGGTAAGAGGTGTGTCAAAACAATTGCGAACCATTGGTGGAAGCGAAACGCCCACCAAAGCATTACAATCCTAGCATAACAGTGGATACGTCATACTAAACAATAGGCCAAAATATGGAGCGATATGGGTATCAAAATGACATATTCCAATATTGAGGCAGCTAACATAGCCTAAAGAGCCAAATCTATATAACAATAAACATGGCAATACATAGAAGTGGAGCATACATAATATCACCAAGCGGTAGGAGACAACTGCATATAGGGTGTGTGATAAATATGTCTGCTGATTGGTGGGAGCTCGACACCTACCAAATGACATGCAGCCTATGAAAGCAAAGAGAACAGGAGTCAATTCTGAATATATGAATCAAACATAATTACAATCTGATATCTAAGGGGATGCTATACCATACATTAAAAATAATCCACATAGATCTGTTAAACAATACAGATGTGCGAGAATATTAATGCACAAACAACCAGATGTAAAAAATATATAAAACTGTAGATAAAAAGTTACCTTATTCATGAGGATATTGAAATATAAAATGGAAACAATGTGTCAAAAGTGACCAAAATAACAAATAAAATAATAATAATAATAATAATAATAATAATAATAATAGTAAGTGACCGATAGTCACCATAATATATAAAATGAAAAGCCTTTTGTGGACCTAACAATGATTAATATAAGCCTTCTGGACCCTAACAAAAACAGGGTTAATAATACCTATATGCATATAGCCATACCAAATATAAAGATAACCAAGGCTAAATCCCACATATTCCTAGGGCTCATAACAGCTAACGGAATATAAACCAATAAAGTGTATGGAAAATAAGGAAAAATTATATATTATATTATAAGTGATCAACTAAAGGGGCGTGATCTACCGGTAGCTCGAGCGATTTAGCTTAGTACAATTTTATTACTCAATAAATATACGTTTTATAAAAACAAGAATCTTGATTCGTGTAATCAACACAGAGAACCATTTTTCTCCAACATTGGTGTGTCCGGTCCACGGCGTCATCCATAACTTGTGGGAATATTCTCTTCCCCAACAGGAAATGGCAAAGAGCACAGCAAAAGCTGTCCATATAGTCCCTCCTAGGCTCCGCCCACCCCAGTCATTCTCTTTGCCGTTGCACAGGCAGCATCTCCACGGAGATGGTGAAGATTTTCCTGACAGATGTCAGAAAGTCAAAACTTCTAAACTTTTGTCAAGTTCTTCATTCTGTTCCACGTCCTTCCATAGCTCAGTGCATGGAAGTAGTAGGGTTGATGGTTGCAGCAATGGACATAGTTCCTTTTGCGCGAATTCATCTAAGACCATTACAACTGTGCATGCTGAAACAGTGGAATGGTAGACTATACAGACTTGTCTCCAGTGATTCAAGTAGATCAGAAGACCAGAGACTCACTCCGTTTTTGGCTAACCCAGGATCACCTGTCCCAGGGAATGAGCTTCCGTAGACCAGAGTGGGTCATCGTCACGACCGACGCCAGTCTAGTGGGCTGGGGTGCGGTCTGGGACTCCCTGAAAGCTCAGGGTCTATGGTCTCGGGAAGAGTCTCTTCTCCCGATAAACATTCTGGAACTGAGAGCGATACCAAGAAAAACCGGCACAGGTATAAAACTTTAGAATGTTCTTTATTGCTCCTTCTTTAAAACACAGCTTATTGTTTAAAATCAAAGCACAGATCAGATAGACATGTCTAACATGTTTCGGCTTTAGTTAGCCTTAATCATAGACTCTACTTGTCATGTTCACTTGGTGACTTTTATTCCACTCCCTCTTCACTGATTGGTTATCTGTGCTAGATATTCCTAATTATGTTACCCTATTCGTCAGAGGACTCTAATAGCTTACTGGTGCTCACCTGATACCTGAAGATATTTTATTTCCCTATTAAAAAGGACACTTATCTAATAAACTATTTTGTGGCATCATATATACAAAGAGACTTACAAGCTCAATTAGACCAAAAAAGTAGTTTTCAATCAGAAGTGACAGGATGTTAGATTACTTCATAAATCATATATGTGAAACACATAAGCATAGTTTGTTGGCATTAGACTATTTGCCTTAATCACTTGTTAGAAAAACACTTTTATGCAGTTTTTTGTGTTTGCGTTTAGTGATGCCCATTCTAATCTATGCCTTTACCATGACTGGATGTGTCACTATATTATCTTAATATCACTTAACTCAATCTGATACAAACTTCTGTGTACACGCATATATGTTCCCTATTAATATTAAATGTTGCTGGGGGATGCTATTTTCAGCAATTCATTTTAGTTGTAGAAATGGGAGGGAGAATTGATAAATACGGAGCAAAATAATAAACCTTTCAATCACTCTTGATGGTTAACCCATCATATTTAGTATGATAATATCTTTAGTGTAGTTTTCTTGTATGTTTCATCTCGCTATTGGTGGCTAAAGCTAAAACCATAGGCCTAGATTTAGAGTTTGGCGTTAGCCGTGAAAACCAGCGTTAGAGGCTCCTAACGCTGGTTTTAGGCTACCGCCGGTATTTGGAGTCGTGTAGGTAAGGGTCTAACGCTCACTTTTCAGCCGCGACTTTTCCATACCGCAGATCCCCCTACGCCATTTGCGTATCCTATCTTTTCAATGGGATCTTTCTAACGCCGGTATTTAGAGTCGTTTCTGAAGTGAGCGTTAGAGCTCTAACGACAAAACTCCAGCCGCAGGAAAAAAGCAGGAGTTAAGAGCTTTATGGGCTAACGCCGGTTCATAAAGCTCTTAACTACTGTGCTCTAAAGTACACTAACACCCATAAACTACCTATGTACCCCTAAACTGAGGTCCCCCCACATCGCCGCAACTCGATTACATTTTTTTAACCCCTAATCTGCCGACCGCCACCTACGTTATACTTATGTACCCCTAATCTGCTGCCCCTAACCCCGCCGACCCCTGTATTATATTTATTAACCCCTAACCTGCCCCCCACAACGTCGCCGCCAGCTACTTACAATAATTAACCCCTAATCTGCCGACCGCAAAGCGCCGCCACCTACGTTATCCTTATGTACCCCTAATCTGCTGCCCCTAACACCGCCGACCCCTATATTATATTTATTAACCCCTAATCTGCCCCCCTCAATGTCGCCGACACCTGCCTACACTTATTAACCCCTAATCTGCCGAGCGGACCTGAGCGCTACTATAATAAATGTATTAACCCCTAATCCGCCTCACTAACCCTATCATAAATAGTATTAACCCCTAATCTGCCCTCCCTAACATTGCCGACACCTAACTTCAATTATTAACCCCTAATCTGACGACCGAATCTCGCCGCTATTCTAATAAATGTATTAACCCCTAAAGCTAAGTCTAACCCTAATACTAACACCCCCCTAAGTTAAATATAATTTAAATCTAACGAAATTAATTAACTCTTATTAAATAAATTATTCCTATTTAAAGCTAAATACTTACCTGTAAAATAAATCCTAATATAGCTACAATATAAATTATAATTACATTGTAGCTATTTTAGGATTAATATTTATTTTACAGGCAACTTTGTAATTATTTTAACCAGGTACAATAGCTATTAAATAGTTAAGAACTATTTAATAGTTACCTAGTTAAAATAATAACAAAATTACCTGTAAAATAAGTCCTAACCTAAGTTATAATTAAACCTAACACTACCCTATCAATAAATTAATTAAATAAAATACCTACAATTACCTACAATAAAACCTAACACTACACTATCAATAAATAAATTAAATACAATTTCTACAAATAACTACAATTACATAAACTAACTAAAGTACAAAAAATAAAAAAGAACTAAGTTACAAAAAATAAAAAAATATTTACAAACATAAGAAAAATATTACAACAATTTTAAACTAATTACACCTACTCTAAGCCCCCTAATAAAATAACAAAGACCCCCAAAATAAAAAATTCCCTACCCTATTCTAAATTAATAAATTTAAAAGCTCTTTTACCTTACCAGCCCTGAACAGGGCCCTTTGCGGGGCATGCCCCAAGAAAATCAGCTCTTTTGCCTGTAAAAAAAAACATACAATACCCCCCCCCAACATTACAACCCACCACCCACATACCCCTTATCTAACCCAAACCCCCCTTAAATAAACCTAACACTAAGCCCCTGAAGATCTTCCTACCTTGTCTTCACCTCAACAGGTATCACCGATCCGTCCTGGCATCCGGTGCTGAAGAGGTCCAGAAGAGGCTCCAAAGTCTTCCTCCTATCCGGCAACAAGAGGACATCCGGACCGGCAAAGATCTTCATCCAAGCGGCATCTTCGATCTTCTTCCATCCGGTGCGGAGCGGGTCCATGTTGAAGCATCCGACGCGGATCCATCCTCTTCTTCCGGCGTCTCCCGACGAATGACGGTTCCTTTAAGGGACGTCATCCAAGATGGCGTCCCTCGAATTCCGATTGGCTGATAGGATTCTATCAGCCAATCGGAATTAAGGTAGGAATATTCTGATTGGCTGATGGAATCAGCCAATCAGAATCAAGTTCAATCCGATTGGCTGATCCAATTAGCCAATCAGATTGAGCTCGCATTCTATTGGCTGATCGGAATAGCCAATAGAATGCGAGCTCAATCTGATTGGCTGATTGGATCAGCCAATCGGATTGAACTTGATTCTGATTGGCTGATTCCATCAGCCAATCAGAATATTCCTACCTTAATTCCGATTGGCTGATAGAATCCTATCAGCCAATCGGAATTCGAGGGACGCCATCTTGGATGACGTCCCTTGAAGGAAACGTCATTCGTCGGGAGACGCCGGAAGAAGAGGATGGATCCGCGTCGGATGCTTCAACATGGACCCGCTCCGCACCGGATGGAAGAAGATCGAAGATGACGCTTGGATGAAGATGTTTGCCAGTCCGGATGTCCTCTTGTTGCCGGATAGGAGGAAGACTTTGGAGCCTCTTCTGGACCTCTTCAGCACCGGATGCCAGGACGGATCGGTGATACCTGTTGAGGTGAAGACAAGGTAGGAAGATCTTCAGGGGCTTAGTGTTAGGTTTATTTAAGGGGGGTTTGGGTTAGATTAGGGGTATGTGGGTGGTGGGTTGTAATGTTGGGGGGGGGTATTGTATGTTTTTTTTACAGGCAAAAGAGCTGATTTTCTTGGGGCATGCCCCGCAAAGGGCCCTGTTCAGGGCTGGTAAGGTAAAAGAGCTTTTAAATTTATTAATTTAGAATAGGGTAGGGAATTTTTTATTTTGGGGGTCTTTGTTATTTTATTAGGGGGCTTAGAGTAGGTGTAATTAGTTTAAAATTGTTGTAATATTTTTCTTATGTTTGTAAATATTTTTTTATTTTTTGTAACTTAGTTCTTTTTTATTTTCTGTACTTTAGTTAGTTTATATAATTGTAGTTATTTGTAGAAATTGTATTTAATTTATTTATTGATAGTGTAGTGTTAGGTTTTATTGTAGGTAATTGTAGGTATTTTATTTAATTAATTTATTGATAGGGTAGTGTTAGGTTTAATTATAATTTAGGTTAGGACTTATTTTACAGGTAATTTTGTTATTATTTTAACTAGGTAACTATTAAATAGTTCTTAACTATTTAATAGCTATTGTACCTAGTTAAAATAATTACAAAGTTGCCTGTAAAATAAATATTAATCCTAAAATAGCTACAATGTAATTATAATTTATATTGTAGCTATATTAGGATGTATTTTACAGGTAAGTATTTAGCTTTAAATAGGAATAATTTATTTAATAAGAGTTAATTAATTTCGTTAGATGTAAATTATATTTAAGTTAGGGGGGTGTTAGTGTTAGGGTTAGACTTAGCTTTAGGGGTTAATCCATTTATTATAGTAGCGATGAGCTCCAGTCGGCAGATTAGGGGTTAATAATTGAAGTTAGGTGTCGGCGATGTTAGGGAGGGCAGATTAGGGGTTAATGCTATTTATGATAGGGTTAGTGAGGCGGATTAGGGGTTAATAACTTTATTATAGTAGCGCTCAGGTCCGCTCGGCAGATTAGGGGTTAATAAGTGTAGGCAGGTGTCGGCGACGTTGAGGGGGGCAGATTAGGGGTTAATAAATATAATATAGGGGTCGCCGGTGTTAGGGGCAGCAGATTAGGGGTACATAAGGATAACGTAGGTGACGGCACTTTGCGGTCGGCAGATTAGGGGTTAATTATTGTAAGTAGCTGGCGGCGACGTTGTGGGGGGCAGGTTAGGGGTTAATAAATATAATATAGGGGTCGGCGGTGTTAGGGGCAGCAGATTAGGGGTACATAGGGATAACGTAGGTTGCGGCGGTGTACGGAGCGGCAGATTAGGGGTTAATAATAATATGCAGGGGTCAGCGATAGCGGGGGCGGAAGATTAGGGGTTAATAAGTGTAAGGGTAGGGGTGTTTAGACTCGGGGTACATGTTAGGTTGTTAGGTGCAGACGTAGGAAGTGTTTCCCCATAGGAAACAATGGGGCTGCGTTAGGAGCTGAACACTGCTTTTTTGCAGGTGTTAGGTTTTTTTTCAGCTCAAACAGCCCCATTGTTTCCTATGGGAGAATCGTGCACAAGCACGTTTTTGAGGCTGGCCGCGTCCGTAAGCAACTCTGGTATCGAGAGTTGCATTTGCGGTAAAAATGCTCTACGCTCCTTTTTTGGAGCCTAACGCAGCATTTTTTTGGACTCTCGATACCAGAGTTAATTTTATGGTGCGGCCAGAAAAAAGCCTGCGTAGCGTTAACAGCCCATCTACCGCCAAACTCCAAATCTAGGCCATAGTTTGGTAATTCAAATTGAACAGCACACCTCCTTTATACATTGGATTCTCTCTTATTCATTGCCAATGATTAATCAGATCGGTCTCAATATTTAAACCTTTCGGCATGCGCGTGTTCAATTTGAAAATCCAAAAGGCCTCTTTCTTATATAGCTCCTTTACTCTATTACCTCCTCTCGGTTTGTTTCTGATGATATCTATAATCATCCAGGAAAATGTTTTGGCACTACCTCCATGCTCATGGATAAAGTGCTTAGATGCCCCAGTTGCTGTTCTCCCTTTCTCAATGTCGTTAAGATGTTCCCGTATCCGTTCACGTGTCTCTCTTGTCGTGCACCCTATATACTGTTTCTGACAGTGTGTGCACGTAATTGCATAAATCGCAAATTCAGAGCGACAATTCGTACAGTAATTACAGTCAAAGACTCGTTGTGTATAACATGATTGGAAAACCTTACTGCTTGTGGTATAACCACATGCAGTACAGCCATGTGATCCACATTTATAATGCCCTTTACAGCTAAGCCAGCTGCTTTCCTTCTGTGGTTTTCTTAGTGCACTCGGTGAGACAATGTTGCCAATCGTTAAGTTTCTTTTTGAAACAAATTGGCAACCTTTATCTATCACATCTTTCAATGCTTCATCCGCCCTTAGGATTGTCAAATTCTTCCTAATAATCTCACAAACCTCCCTATATTGATTGGAATAGTTTGTCACAAATGTTATCTCGCTTGACCTTTTTTCAGTACCTGTTGTTTTTGGCTTTAGTAAATCTGCCCTAGAGATTTTTTTGTACATCAAAGTAGGCCTTTCATAGGGGCCCGTTGGGGTAACCCCTCGCCTTAAGCTTTTTCCATAGCAACTTGCTTTCTTTTTGATAGTCTGCTTCTCTGGAGCAGTTGCGTTTCAGCCTTATGAACTGTCCCTTTGCCACACCATAATTCATATGGCGTGGATGACAGCTCTTTGCATGGAGAAATGCATTAGCAGTAATCGGCTTTACATATAAAGTTGATATTACTGCTCCTTCTGCTATGTCCCCTTCCAATTCAACATCTAGATATTCAATACTCTCAGGGCTTGGCCTCAACTAGCAAAGGCCAGATTCATAAGATTCCAATCAGACAACATGACGACTGTTGCTTACATCAACCATCAGGGGGGAACAAGGAGTTCCCTGGCGATGAGAGAAGTGACCAAAATCATAAAATGGGCCGAGGATCACTCCTGCCATCCATCTGCGATCCACATCCCAGGAGTGGAAAACTGGGAGGTGGATTATCTGAGTCGTCAGACATTCCATCCGGGGGAGTGGGAACTCCACCCGGAGATATTTGCCCAGTTGACTCAATTATGGGGCATTCCAGACATGGACCTGATGGCGTCTCGTCAGAACTTCAAGGTTCCTTGCTACGGGTCCAGATCCAGGGATCCCAAGGCGACTCTAGTGGATGCATTAGTAGCGCCTTGGGCGTTCAACCTAGCTTATGTGTTTCCACCATTTCCTCTCATTCCCAGGCTGGTAGCCAGGATCAAACAGGAGAGGGCCTCAGTGATTTTGATAGCTCCTGCGTGGCCATGCAGGACTTGGTATGCAGACCTGGTGAATATGTCATCGGCTCCACCATGAAAGCTACCTTTGAGACAGGATCTTCTAGTACAGGGTCCATTCGAACATCCAAATCTAGTTTCTCTCCAGCTGACGGCTTGGAAATTGAATGCTTTATTTTATCTAAGCGCGGGTTTTCGGATTCTGTGATAGATACTCTGGTACAAGCCAGAAAATCTGTAACTAGAAAAATTTACCATAAAATATGGAAAAGATATATCTGTTGGTGTGAATCCAAGGGATTCTCATGGAGTAAGATCAAAATTCCTAGGATCCTTTCCTTTCTCCAAGAAGGTTTGGATAAGGGATTATCTGCGAGTTCTCTAAAGGGACAGATTTCTGCTTTATCTGTCTTGTTACACAAACGACTGGCAGCTGTGCCAGATGTACAAGCTTTTGTTCAGGCTTTAGTCAGGATCAAGCCTGTTTACAGACCTTTGACTCCTCCCTGGAGTCTGAATTCAGTTCTTTCAGTTCTTCAAGGGGTTCCGTTTGAACCTCTACATTCCATAGATATCAAGATGTTATCTTGAAAAGTTCTGTTTTTGGTTGCTATTTCTTCTGCTAGAAGAGTTTCTGAGTTATCTGCTCTGCAGTGTAATCCGCCCTATCTGGTGTTCCATTCAGATAAGGTTGTTTTGCGTACTAAACCTGGTTTCCTTCCAAAGGTTGTTTCTAACAAGAATATTAACCAGGAAATAGTTGTGCCTTCTTTGTGTCCGAATCCAGTTTCAAAGAAGGAACGTTTGTTACACAATTTAGATGTAGTTCGTGCTTTGAAGTTCTATTTAGAAGCAACAAAGGATTTCAGACAAACGTCTTCTCTGTTTGTCGTTTATTCTGGCAAAAGGAGAGGTCAAAAAGCTACTGCTACCTCTCTTTCCTTTTGGCTGAAAAGCATCATCCGATTGGCTTATGAGATTGCCGGACGGCAGCCTCCCGAACGCATCACAGCTCACTCTACTAGGGCTGTGGCTTCCACATGGGCCTTCAAGAACGAGGCTTCTGTTGATCAGATATGTAAGGCAGCGACTTGGTCTTCCCTGCACACTTTTGCCAAATTCTACAAATTTGATACTTTTGCTTCTTTTTTGGGAGAAAGGTTTTGCAAGCCGTGGTGCCTTCCGTTTAGGTAACCTGATTGGCTCCCTCCCTTCATCTGTGTCCTAAAGCTTTGGTATTGGTTCCCGCAAGTTATGGATGACGCCGTGGACCGGACACACCAATGTTGGAGAAAACAGAATTTATGCTTTCCTGATAAATTACTTTCTCCAACGGTGTGTCCGGTCCACGGCCCGCCCTGGTTTTTTAATCAGGTTTGATGAATTTCTTTCTTTAACTACAGTCACCACGGCACCCTATAGTTTCTCCTGTTTTTTTTTCTCCTGTCCGTCGGTCGAATGACTGGGGTGGGCGGAGCCTAGGAGGGACTATATGGACAGCTTTTGCTGTGCTCTTTGCCATTTCCTGTTGGGGAAGAGAATATTCCCGCAAGTTATGGATGATGCCGTGGACCGGACACACCGTTGGAGAAAGTAATTTATCAGGTAAGCATAAATTCTGTTTTTGCACTTGACACTATATTGATATGTATAGGTAGCTGATTGATCTATGTTAAGTGCATTTCCACTATTTAGATTTATGACATTTTTCTGAGACGTTTAGATACATCTTGCTGCATTCACTTAGATCTACTTACTTACTTATTAATTATATAAAATACATAATTTTTTATCATTTATCAACGGTAAACCCCCCCCCACACACATTTTTATGAACATTTTTAATCATATTATATTAATTTATTATATTGTCACCCCATTTCACATCTATATTAGATGCAGGCATACCAGTATTAACTTTTGTTGCCACTAGGGATGTGAAGTATATACTCTAGATGAAGGATTAATAACCTGTGTGCCCTCCCCTTGTTTGAAAACTCCAGGTGCTTGTTATACTGCTTAATTGCTTAATTGATTTGTTTGGTGTGTTTGTAGGTATATATAGTAGAGTTATGATCAGTTTGCCATATATGCCTGATGAAACAGCACTGTAGCTGAGAAACGCAGGAGGGGTGTGGGTTTGAGGAGTGAGTGGCGCAACTTAATGCTTATACCCTTATGTTTAAAATGGACAGAAATACTTCCAGAATGAGGTTTTTGAAAAATAACCAAGTGATATAACAAATAAAACTTTTAAGTTGCTATTTTATTGACTCCAAAAAATACATATACATTAAAAAATCAGCATTAAAAACATATATATGTCGTTACTACAGAATGTGGGGTATATGGAAGGCCCTATGCATGCAGTGTATGCAATTATGTTGGATTGTTTTGGTCCTTATGCAGTTTCATAGGTTATACTACTTTTATCTATTTTTCCTTGGTTGATATATTTGGCTGGTATATTTTGCTCCATTGTTTTTAGTGTTAGCAGCTAATTAGGTTATTTGTACCTAGTACATAGAATACCTAGTTCAATTCCCTAAAGTAGTCAAAAAACACAAATTATTTATATATTAATGGAAAAAACGTATATTTTGTCTAGCGGAATTCGTGTAGTGAGTAGGCTGTAAAAAGCTCTTGGTATGTTATATTAGGGGAGTAGATCAAAAGCTAAAAAGATCAAAAGCTAAAACGATAAAATGGTAGGAATATATGAAATAAAACAATGAAAATAAAGAAAATAAATATTCAGATAAAAATAGATAGGTAATTCTCAAAATGCATTTATAGTAGTGAATATACTGTTAATGTTAGGTAGGAATATATTTAAAGGAAAAACATTTTTCCCTTATAGTTGTCGGCCGACACTTAACAAAAAATGTTATGTTTAAAAGTTTTGCCCAGTCTTTGGATTGAAAAAAACCACCGGTGGATTTTACTGATTGAAAAGTTCAGGATAATTTTTGGCAGTAAGCGTCAAACTTTGTTGCAACTTGTTTGGTGGAAAGGTACTCCTTGTATTGTAATATTATGTTTGTTGTAGCAAAATGTTGCAAAGTCTGTTAGTATGTCCTTCTTTCGATGTAGATGTGAGGTCCGTGTATTTTGTTAAATGTTAGATGTTGCCAGAGTTCTACGGTCTAAAGAGATGTTGCAGTAAGGGGCGGTTTTTTACTCACTGTACTCTTCGCCGATCGTGGAGCCTGGATGTTGCCGCCCGGGGTAGTCATCTTTTTCTGGTCTTTGATCCTCTGTTGAAGGTGGTAAGGAATGGTTTATCCACCTCTGGAGTTCCGGTCCTCAGTTTAGAGAGCAATTATCGGAGGGGGCAAACCTGCCAATGTGTTTCTTTTCTCCGGTTTTTTTCTCGCTCAGAATTGTAAAACGGTGAGAAATTTAGCATCCAAGGTGGCTTATAGCAGAAAAGTTGTGATTCTTTTTGGTCACAGTGGGTTTTTTGTGACCCGGGGGTTTGAAAAGAGAAAGTATGCCACAGTAGTTCGCTACACGTTTCGGCCGTTACATTGGCCTTTTTCAAGCTGTACTACTGTGAAAGGGTTTGGCGGTCTTTTTATTCGTTCAAAATTTGCACTTTGATTGGATCAATTGTTCAATTTGCCTTGCATAATTGCACGGATCTTTTTGTTGACATATTATTCTTGTTTTTCATTTGCCAGAGTCAGTAAACATAAGTGTTCATAAGAATTCATAATTCCAAAAGTTATTGTGTCAGGGTTATTATACATAAGTGTTCATAAAAATTCATATTTCTAAAATCGGTAACACAAGTATATGAGAATATAAGTAAAAAACTTATATTCGGTAACACAAGTATATGAGAATATAAGTAAAAAACTTCCTAAGGTATATGGCATATATGGGAGTCGATTTCAGATAGAGGAGTACAAAATAATAGTATTTAAAAGTTAAGATTATGTTTGTTCTTCTGAGATCATTTGTTGAAGAAGTTTGGAGATTTTAAATTTCGAAATAAATATACTTAGTTTCATTATTTGACGGATATATGTCTTTGTGTTTAAGTTAGGAAAAATCTTGATACTACATTGCATAAATGAAAAACAAGTTAGATGGATAAAATATATAAATGTATTTTGTTCTTCTAAGATCGTTTGTTGAAAAAATAAAAAGATTTTTGGTTTTAGTGATAGATCTACTTGGTTTCTGTTTGTGGAGTGTATATGTCATTGTGGTTGAGTTTGAAAAAGTCGTTATTTTATATTTTTGATTTGTGGAAAGTTCAGTATTTACTCCTTTTGTAAAGTATTCTTAAAGTAATAGTTTGTGGTTGTATTCGCGAACACAAATTAGGTTTATGATCTTGTATCAGGAGAAAATTATTTGGGATGTTTTAAAACCAGTCTAAATTATCTATGCCTTCATATGATATTAATACACAAAAAATGGATTTGTAGATAAATATTTTGTGAAATTTAGGGATTGAGTAATTAATATGAATGGATTATATGTGATATTCTATATAGTTTGGTTTGAGAATAACAAAGTAAAGGAATGGAAAATAGATGGGGAAATAATATGTTTAGGTCTTTTATTCTTTAAGGAAACTGTTTAGGTTGAAGTCTATGTTCAATTATTTTGGTTGTAGTGTTTGTAGTTTAAAAATCCATTTTGCTTCTGCTTGTAGTAATGCTCTGGATTGATTCCCTCCTCTAACGTTTTTACTTATTTTTTCAATTGCTGTAAAATTAAAATATTTTAGATTGCTATTATTGCATGATCTGAAATGTTTGGGGACAGGGAGTTCTAAGTTTCTTTTTTCTTCTGAGTTTTCTATGGACAGAATATGTTCTCTTATTCTTTCTCGTATAGTTCTTTCCGTTTCTCCTGTGTATTGTAAATTACACTTTTTACACTCTATGAGATAAATTATATTTTTGTCCATACATCTTATAGTGTTTTTAATTTTGTATGTTTGTTTGGTATTGTTGGATGTAAAAGTATTTGTCTTTTTTGAATGCCTGCAGGCTTTGCATATATGGCAGGGGTAAAAACCCCTAAGTTCTGTTCCTAATATTCCTTTTTCAATGTTTTTGCTCCTATTGTTCTTCATGGAAGGTGCTAATTTATTTTTTAATGTGTTCGCTCTTCGGTAGATAAATCTGGGTTTGTTAGGTAATAGCTGAGAAACGCGTTGCATGTGAATAGTAGGGATCTGTTTGCCCTGTCCTATTGTTCCAGTTTTTTAAAACTTTTTTAAAAATTTGTTTTAATAAATCATTCTTTTTACATTCTAACTTGGAACTGCTACTGATCATTTCTTTCAAACACACCTCCTCTTTTCCCATTATTGGGATTGCTCCTGCCTATTGTGGGGGCCCTGGATATCACCAGCATCACCTACCTGACCTTCTGAAGCTGATTACCTGGACAGTCTACCTTTAGGTGTTCCTGTATTGCCCCTGGAGACACGCTGGAAGTATCAGCAAGCTGGGTTGCTGTTGAGTACCCAGTCCGTGCCTAATAGCACTGTCTAAGTGCTTCTGCAGAATGTGAGTACCCTGTTGTGCGCTTATTTTTATCTCACTCATCTGTTTTATTGGTACACACAAAGCGCCTCTCTTTTGTTCTCTTTTTCTTTGCTTAGACGTCTTCCCTTGTTGATGTGAGGAGAGTGCTGCTGCCGTCACATATCCATGGAATGTTTCCTGTGATTCCCTTCCATTTGTCACTTTTTGGGACTGTTACCAACAATTGACTTTCCTTTGGCTTTCATTGCTAATTGAGACATTTGATATTACATCTTGCATTCATATTATTATTTATTCATATTGTTTTAACAGTATTTTTATGTTTTTTTATCATTTACTTTTTTAGTATGTTCTAGAGCGCCCCCTATTGAGTTATCTCTATTGAGATAGCTATTTTCAGTGTTATTTTAAGATTATGTGAATATATGATACACAGGCCTGTGCAAATAATAATTCTATGTCACCGTTAATTGACACACTGCAATATATAAAACATATACATAAGTGGTGGTATAAATGTACCAATAAAAAATATGGGTATATAAATAAACGAATAAAATGTTAAAAAGTTAAAAAAGTTAAAAAATCCTCTGTAATGTAAAGAAATTCTTTAAAGTATGTAGAAGTTCCTTAAATATCTTCCTTAAATATCTTCACAGCCTTATTTAAAATCCAGGAGAAAACCAGAATGTGTTGTTTTAATACATGTAATAAGGTTGATAATAATAACACAGTTTCTTAAATATATCCAGAGTAAGAGGGAAAAGAATGGCTGACCCATCGGGGTTCCTACTTACTTTCCTTACCCCCAATCTTATGAGGTAAGAGCCGCACAGTTAGAAGGATGATCCCTGACTTGCCTCCAAAATCCCCTCTTATCTGCTGCTTGGAGTTGGTATAGTAACCTCCGGAGTGCACAGATATGAAGTACATGCAGCAAAAAGAAAAATCATGTACTCAATACTGTACTTTTATTTGTGTAACAAAAACAAAACATTCTAAAAATTGGCTGCTTACAGTGTTCCACCTCAATCTAATATGAGGTAATGTGAAAGCATTGGTTAGAAACCAAGTTTAAATCGTTTGGTTAGTCCTTTATACGAAATAAAGGCCCAGGCGGCTGAAACGCGTAGATTTGCTCTTTACAACTTTTGCTCTGATCTTGGCATCTAATTTGGCATCCAACTGGTATGGTGTGGCAAAGGCTAGTAATAGGACAGGTACATTGAACTATTTTGAATATCATGAATAAGCTCCATATGTGTAATACCTGCCCCAGGACCTACTAGTTCTTCAAAAGTATTTTGCCTAAACAAGCTAAAATCCGTATACCAGTTTCTTTTCTATTGTGGACACACCTGTTTTCAACTCTAACACCTGACCTCAACACCGGAACTTTTTACTAGTCAGATCGTGAGTCACTGCACAGCATAGTTGGCACTCAAACTAACTCTCCGGTCCTAGTAATTGTTTCCCAAGATTCACTATCCTTGAAGAGGTTTGGAAAATAAAACGCTCTCATTTGCAATATACGCTTTCACTTGCAGCATTGAGGAACTTTGTAACTTCCATTTCAAATAACTGGAACGTTAATTTCAAGGACTCACAAGATTCTTGGAAGTCTCTATCTGGAACTCTGTTTTATTAAGGCCTGTGCCCTAAGGTATTATATTTGCAATTAGGCATTTTATAAACAGGTATTTCTAAAAGTGTTTTCAACCTGTTTTATTTTTATTTTTACTACTTTCGTATAATATATGTATAATATATGTATTATGTTCGGTGCCGGCATCTTTTTTAATCTGATTATCAATAAATGTTATTCTATTAAACAATATTTTTATGAACTTACTTGTTTATATCATAAGTATTAACTTTAATCTTAGTTAGACTTTAGTTAGACTTTATTGTAATATTGCATACACTCGTTATATACACTGTATCAACCATTTACACTAGTATTTTTATAAACATTTTATTTATTTTGATGATACAATTTTTCACACACATAATCTTCTTGCAAAAGTTGATATTTATGCAAACAAGTAGCCACTTTTAGAAATTGTTGGTATATGTTTACATATTTGGCTGCTTCTGAATGATCACTTGACCTCACTTTAAAACTAATCACTTTAGAATTTACACGTACACAGTGTCTATTGGCTGTTCCGATCAGCCAATAGAATGCAAGCTCAATCTGATTGGCTGATTGGATCAGCCAATCGGATTGAACTTCTTTCAGTCGTCGGCCAGCTGGATGTTCCGTGTCGGAGGTCCGAAGAAAGAAGATTGAAGATGCCACTTGGAGGAAAACTTCGCCCCTATGGAGGACCTCTTCTTTGCCACTTGGATGAAGACATCGCTGGATGGAAGACTTCTTCTTTGCCGCTTGGATGAAGACATCGCTGGATGGAAGACTTCTTCTTTGCCGCTTGGATGAAGACATCGCCCGGATTGGATGAAGAGTTAGGCCCGGCTGGGTGAAGACGTCTCAAGGTAGGGAGATCTTCTGGGGCTTAGTGTTAGGTTTTTTTAAGGGGGGTTTAGGTGGGTTTAGAGTAGGGGTATGTGGGTGGTGGGTTGTAATGTTGGGGGGTGGTACAAGAATAAAAAAACACAATTTACCTATGTAAGAAAACCAGAAGCTCCAAGTTCTTTGGTTTTAAATAAAATAGCTTCCTATCACCTTCTGTTTCTAATTAACATTTTATCTCTGAACTGGTTAAAGGCACCATACTAAATCCTTCTGTGTAGAATCCACTCTTTCTAGATACAATATACACTTATATTAAACCAACCTTGGGTGAATTATAATACAGTTTTAAAGATACTCTATTTCACTTAGACAAATCAGATTTTATATTACTTAAGGTGGCTCAAAATGTGTAACCTATGTTAAATCTCATTAAAGTCACTTATCCAAACCTATAACTAAATAGGAAAGTATTGGTTATGCATATTAAGTCTGATTTTTCATCTGGTTAGACTTCAATAGCGTCTCTTGAAGGAGTTGAGCAGGGTACTTCCTCCCTCTTTTATTTCCAACTCTTTGGGTCTTGGACTATTGTCCTTCAATATTCTTTGGGTTCCCCCACACTCCTATTATAACTACTAATTTTGCCTTGATTGGTTTATGAATCCCCTTTAAAAAAAAACATATAAGCTCTCCACTTTATCCAGATATAAGATAATATGCTTCCACTGGTGTTCTGCCTTGGCACTTATCCTTTTGAGCACTCAAATGGCATAGACTGTTACAGTCTAAAAAAAGAAAATAGTAACTCCGTAGCCCCTGGTGGATTAAGGGCTTTTAGCAAACACTTAATTTTACAAGATATAAATCAGGCAGCAGTGTTAGATACTTGTTTTTTTCTATGATTAGATTGTTATTTTTTTTGCCGGAATCCCATCCAGCCTTTCTTATGTCACCAAGCCTGTCTCTTTACAGACAGAACAAAAGAAACCCTCTGTGCGTGTGGATAAAAGGCCCTTCTGCTGCAGTTCATTAGTTCTCCTTTTATATTACTTCTATGATTGTACTTAATAATGAATTTAATTATAGAGTAGTGTTAGGTGTAATTGTAACTTAGGTTAGGGTTTATTTTACAGGTATATTTGTATTTATTTTAGCTAGGTAGTTATTACATAGTTAATAACTATTGAATAACTATTGTACCTGGTTAAAATAAATACAAAGTTGCCTGTAAAATAAAAATAAATCCTAAAACAGCTGCAATGTAACTATTAGTTATATTGTAGCTATATTAGGGTTTATTTTATAGGTAAGTATTTAGTTTTAAATAGGAATAATTTAGTTAATATTAGTAATTTAATTTAGAGTTATTTAAATTATATTTAAATTAGGGGGGTTAGGTTTAGGGTTAGACTTAGATTTAGGGGTTAATAACTTTATTATAGTGGCGGCGACGTTGCGGCGACGTTGGGGGCAGCAGATTAGGGGTTAATAAATATAATGTAGGTTGCGGCGGTGTCCGGAGCAGCAGATTAGGGGTTAATAATATAATTTAGGGTTCGGCGATGTTAGGGGCAGCAGATTAGGGGTTAATAAGTGTAAGATCAGGGGTGTTTAGACTTGGGGTTCATGTTAGGATGTTTTTTTTAACCAGCTCAGCCCCATTGTTTCCTATGGGGAAATCGTGCATGAGCACGTTTAGCCAGCTCACCGCTGACTTAAGCAACGCTGGTATCGAGGTGAGATGTGGAGCTAAATTTTGCTCAACGCTCACTTTTCTGAGGCTAACGCAGCCATTCAGAAAACTCGTAATACCAGCATTGTTTTAAGTGAGCGCTGAAAAATAAAGGCTCGTTAGCACCGCACGGCTTTACCCACAAAACTCGTAATCTAGCCGAGAGTGTTTTTTTTCCTTCTAATCTTTCTATTCTCCAATATAATGAAGAAGTCTATATTCCATTGATTACTAAAGGCTAGATTACATGTGGAGTGAAAAAGTTTGCGCCCGAGTGATAAGGCATTTATCGCAAGGGTTTGCGCTTGTTGGGCTTACCACTGGTATTTCTAGTTGAAAGTAAAGGCGATCACTTGAGCACAAATTGGGATTTATTCAAGAATGATTACTGCGACTTTAGAGCTCAGGTGAACTGTTTCAAGAAACATACACTATCTAATAAAAATATTAAAAAAAATATTGCACACACAAGTTATAAAGGCTCAAAAATATGAGGTCTCAAAAAGGTAGCCAAAGGACTTTAACATACATACTGTATATATGTCACTCGTAATATGGCCCTAAATCAGTTGTGTAATTTATGTGGTATGCTCCTTTTAGGTAGCTATGTAGCAAGCATTAAGGGCTTTGTTTTTAGATAACACAGCTGTTAGCCATTATTCATGATAGAAATAACTGTTTTTAATGCAGCATCAAAGATAAAGGAGATCATTTTATTGCTTACTTTTTAAGTGAAGTGAATCAAGTTGTAAAGTAAACACCTTAGCGATTAATATTTAAAGCAAGGCTATAAATATTACAGAATACAACATTTCTGGCAATGCACTTGCACTGCATTAGGATTAACTTAACTAGGTAGTTACAAAAAAAAGATGCAGCCCTTTTTTGTTAATACTGTATGGAAATAATGGGAACAGTTTTCACTTGCGTGCCACAAAAATGTTATGCCTTGACTTTTATAGAACATGGCTGGTTTGTACAACTGAACTATTTTGCATTAATTTTAAAGTATAATGGTAGTCATTTATCAAGGTCTTTGTGGGGTTTATCAGCATCACAAAACCAGAAGCAGTCTTGCAGAGCTTGTAAATTTTTAAACAAATTTATCAAGCTGGTTTAGTTGTTTTAGTCACCTTGGGACAAATTCTGTTCCTTGCTGGAGGTTAAACAAAATACTAGCAAAATCACAAAGTTGTAAATATTCTGATGAAATGGCGCAGTCCATGAAAGGCAAATATTTTACTTAACATCAATATATACGCAAAATGTTTCATGCTTGTCCAAAGTAAACTTCATTTATTCATTATAAATATTTGCTGAGTTCTTGCATATAAATAGGCATTTTGCTTCTCAGAACAAAATGAACAGATGAATGCAGCAGGAGGGGAAACCCTCATGGATTGGTTCTAAAAGTTTTAGGCTTGTGACACTGGGCCTAGAAATGGCTTTTAATGTCCAACTATAACTAAAACAGCATGACTATAACACATAGCAAATTCTAGAGCCAAAACATTTGTTGTGGAAGATATAGTTTCATCATTGCAAATGTATTATTTTTAGATATATTTGAATTTGTGTCTTGATTTCTCATATAAAAATACAATACAATATTTTTTATAATGAGGTAAATGCTCAAAAGGGATAAATGACAATTTTTTTAAAAAAAAGTATTAAATGATTCATCTACAATAATCTTCATAGACTGTAATGTTATTTTTCTGTTCAAAACCATTAAATACATTTTTCTAAAGGATTGTAATCAACCTCAAACGTAAATAAACTTTTTCAAAGGATTGTGACCTAATGATTCTCAAATATTTAACTACAGAAAAAAATGATAGAGGTGATGCATAATCAGACTTTCAACAGTTTTTAATAAAACTTTTAATTATCAAATTATAGGAAAACTGTACTATTTAACATGGGGTTTCTACTGATCTACCCTTTTTTCAGCAACTTTTGACCTAAGAATAGTTGATAAAGACCCAGAGGCATATTACAATCTACTACCTGATTAATCATTTAATTTTAAAAAAATATTAATAAAAAGTATTAACTAATAAAAAGTAGCACAAATAATGACACAACAAACACACATGTCCATGTTCTTATACACATATTTTTGTGCGTTTGTAACATGAAAAGTTAAAAACAGATAGTAAAAATACATTGATAATTTCTACGTTATTTTTTTAGAGTTTTCCTTCTAACATTTTTATATAAGTACAATTAGCATTCTTTTCTAGTCATCACAATAATAAATCCTCATGATCGTGATGACTAGAAAAGAATGTTAATTGTACTTATATATACCAAAAAAAAAATTGGCCATATAATTATTTTTATTCTTATCCATTAGATTAAAGCTTTAGAGCTTGTGCACTCACATCACATTTTTAGTTTTTAATAAGAACCTGTATAAAAACCTGGCTTCACTTTTATTAATCTGTTTACAAAAATAAAACGTTTTAGTCATCCTTAAATTAATCACTATGGATATTTCTATCAAAGGTGATGAGGATCTGAACTATTCAAACTTTAAAAAATGTTTTTTTAATTTAGCAAATATTTTTATATAAATCCAGAAATACAATTTCATTTGAATTTGTAAACTACAGGGAGTACAGAATTATTAGGCAAATTAGTATTTTGACCACAGCATCCTCTTTATGCATGTTGTCTTACTCCAAGCTGTATAGGCTCGAAAGCCTACTACCAATTAAGCATATTAGGTGATGTGCATCTCTGTAATGAGAAGGGGTGTGGTCAAATGACATCAACACCCTATATCAGGTGTGCATAATTATTAGGCAACTTCCTTTCCTTTGGCAAAATGGGTCAAAAGAAGGACTTGACAGGCTCAGAAAAGTCAAAAATAGTGAGATATCTTGCAGAGGGATGCAGCACTCTTAAAATTGCAAAGCTTCTGAAGCGCGATCATCGAACAATCAAGCATTTCATTCAAAATAGTCAACAGGGTCGCAAGAAGCATGTGGAAAAACCAAGGCGCAAAATAACTGCCCATGAACTGAGAAAAGTCAAGCGTGCAGCTGCCAAGATGCCACTTGCCACCAGTTTGGCCATATTTCAGAGCTGCAACATCACTGGAGTGCCCAAAAGCACAAGGTGTGCAATACTCAGAGACATGGCCAAGGTAAGAAAGGCTGAAAGACGACCACCACTGAACAAAACATACAAGCTGAAACGTCAAGACTGGGCCAAGAAATATCTCAAGACTGATTTTTCTAAGGTTTTATGGACTGATGAAATGAGAGTGAGTCTTGATGGGCCAGATGGATGGGCCCATGACTGGATTGGTAAAGGGCAGAGAGCTCCATTCCGACTCAGACGCCAGCAAGGTGGAGGTGGAGTACTGGTTTGGGCTGGTATCATCAAAGATGAGCTTTTTGGGCCTTTTCGGGTTGAGGATGGAGTCAAGCTCAACTCCCAGTCCTACTGCCAGTTTCTGGAAGACACCTTCTTCAAGCAGTGGTACAGGAAGAAGTCTGCATCCTTCAAGAAAAACGTGATTTTCATGCAGAACAATGCTCCATCACACGCGTCCAAGTACTCCACAGCGTGGCTGGCAAGAAAGGGTATAAAAGAAGAAAATCTAATGACATGGCCTCCTTGTTCACCTGATCTGAACCCCAATGAGGACCTGTGGTCCATCATCAAATGTGAGATTTACAAGGAGGGAAAACAGTACACCTCTCTGAACAGTGTCTGGGAGGCTGTGGTTGCTGCTGCACGCAATGTTGATGGTGAACAGATCAAAACACTGACAGAATCCATGGATGGCAGGCTTTTGAGTGTCCTTGCAAAGAAAGGTGGCTATATTGGTCACTGATTTGTTTTTGTTTTGTTTTTGAATGTCAGAAATGTATATTTGTGAATGTTGAGATGTTATATTGGTTTCACTGGTAAAAATAAATAATTGAAATGGGTATATATTTGTTTTTTGTTAAGTTGCCTAATAATTATGCACAGTAATAGTCACCTGCACACACAGATATCCCCCTAAAATAGCTATAACTAAAAACAAACTAAAAACTACTTCCAAAACTATTCAGCTTTGATATTAATGAGTTTTTTGGGTTCATTGAGAACATGGTTGTTGTTCAATAATAAAATTAATCCTCAAAAATACAACTTGCCTAATAATTCTGCACTCCCTGTATTCATCTCTCAGTGAACATATCCTCTTTATCAAATGTTTATTTTTTCTAGTGTTGTAGTTGATTACTTTGGTCATGGTGACCTGCATACTAGGAGAGGCCATATGACACTTCATTTTCTCATTCTCTCTGAGGAGAAATTGGTACCACATTTCACTAACATTAATAAGATTCCCTTTTTTAATAAAGGACATCTGCTTCTAAAATTAGTAAATGGTAAAAAAGAGAGTCTGAAAGAGTCCTATACCTTTTATTCAGGGAAATAAAAGAAAAACCTGTGCCTTTAGAAATTTCTTCCTTACAATTATGAAACAGACCCTAATATAAAACACAGTTTAGACCTGGGCCTCTATTTATCAAGCTGTCAACCGCAAATACGCTGGAATTCCGCAGCGTATTTGTGGCTAGCATGATTCGCCTTAGTTATCAAACCCTACAGACCGGCAAAAGTAGAATTTAGTGACGTAACATACAATCCGCCGGACTCAGTCTGACACAGATCGATGCTTACGTTACTACAGATGTTCCGAACGCAAGTTCCTGACAATCTGACTACTTTTGCTAGTTATCAAATAACTAGCAGGCACGTTCAGCACTTTTCCGGCCCAGCGTACCTGGTTTTCAATCCGCCACCCTGGAGGTCGCGGATGCCATAGGAATCAATGGGAGTCGGAAAGCAGCAAAAGCTCATGTTCGCTGCTGCTCGATATCCCATTGATTCCTATGGGAATAACTATACCTAACACCCTAACATGTACACCGAGTCTAAACACCCCTAATCTGCCCCCTCTACACAGCCGCCACCTACATTATACTTATTAACCCCTAAACCGCCACTCCCGGAGCCCACCACCACCTACATTGTACTTATTAACCCCTAAACCGTCGCTCCCGGACCCCGACACAACTAAATAAAGTATTTAACCCCTAAACCGCCGCTCCCGGAGCCCACCACCACCTACATTATACCTATTAACCCCTAATTTGCCCCCCCTACACCGCTGCCACCTACATTATATTTCTTAACCCCTAATCTGCCCCCCCCTACACCACCGCCACCTACATTATATTTCTTAACCCCTAATCTGCCCCCCCTACACCGCCACCACCTACATTATATTTATTAACCCCTAATCTGCGCCCCCTACACCGTCACCACCTACATTATATTTATTAACCCCTAATCTGCCCCCCCCTACACCGCCACCACCTACATTATATTTATTTACCCCTAATCTGCCCCCCCTACACCGCCGCCACTATATTAAATGTATTAACCCCTAAACCTAAGTCTAACCCTAACCCTAACACCCACTAACTTAAATATAATTAAACTAAATCTAAATAAATTATTCCTATTTAAAACTAAATACTTACCTATAAAATAAACCCTAAGATAGCTACAATATAAATAATAGTTACATTGTAGATATCTTTGGATTTATTTTTATTTTACAGGCAACTTTGTATTCATTTTAACTAGGTACAATAGTTATTAAATAGTTATTAACTATTTAATAACTACCTAGCTAAAATAAAGACAAAAGTACCTGTATTGATTGAAGGATTAAAGTTCAATCCTATTGGCTGATCCAATCAGCCAATAGGATTGAGCTCGCTTTCTATTGGCTGTTCCAATCAGCCAATAGAATGCAAGCTCAATCCTATTGGCTGATTGGATCAGCCAATAGGATTGAATTTCAATCCTATTGGCTGATTGCATCAGCCAATGGGATTTTTCCTACCTTAATTCCGATTGGCTGATAGAATTCTATTAGCCAATCGGAATTCAAGGGACACCATCTTGGATAGCGTCACTTAAAGGTACCTTCATTCAGTTGTCGGATGTCATTGGAAGTGGATGCTCCGCGTCGGATGTCTTGAAGATGGACCCGCTCCGCGCCGGATGAATGAATATAGAAGATGCCGTCTGGATGAATATAGAAGATGCCGTCTGGATGAAGACTTCTGCCCATCTGGAGAACCTCTTCTAGCCAGCTTGGATGAAGACATCTGCATGTCTGGAGGATCACTTCTGCCGGCTTCGTGGAGGACTTCGGCCCGGTTGGGTGAAGATGTCTCAAGGTAGGGGGATCTTCAAGGGGTTAGTGTTAGGTTTTTTAAGGGGGGATTGGGTGGGATTTAGAGTAGGCTTGGGTGTGTGGGCGGTGGGTTTTAATGTTGGAGGCGGGTATTGTACTTTTTTTACAGGTAAAAGAGCTGATTACTTTGGGGCAATGCCCCGCAAAAGGTCCTTTTAAGGGCTATTCGTAATTTAGTATAGGGTAGGGCTTTTTATTATTTTGGGAGGCTTTTTTATTTTATTAGGGGGATTAGATTAGGTGTAATTAGTTTAAAAATCTTGTAATTATTTTATTTTCTGTAATTTAGTGGGGGGTTTTGTACTTTAGATAATTTTATTTAATTTTATTTAATTGTAGTTAATTAAGGTTAATGTAGGTAATTAATTTAATGATAGTGTAGTGTTAGGTGTAATTGTAACTTAGGTTAGGTTTTATTCTACAGGTACCTTTGTCTTTATTTTAGCTAGGTAGTTATTAAATAGTTAATAATAATATTGTAGCTATCTTAGGGTTTATTTTATAGGTAAGTATTTAGTTTTAAATAGGAATAATTTATTTAGATTTAATTAAATTATATTTAAGTTAGTGGGTGTTAGGGTTAGTGTTAGACTTAGGTTTAGGGGTTAATACATTTAATATAGTGGCAGCAGTGTAGGGGGGGCAGATCAGGGGTTAATAAATATATTGTAGGTGGTGGCGGTGTAGTGGGGGGGCAGATTAGGGGTTAATAAATATAATGTAGGTGGCGGCGGTTTAGGGGGGGCAGATTTGGGGTTAATAAATGTAATGTAGGTGGCGGTGGACTCCGGGAGTGGCAGTTTAGGTGTTAATACATTTATTAGAGTTGCGGTGGGCTCCGGGAGTGGAGGTTTAGGGGTTAATAACTTTATTTAGGTGCGGCAGGGTCCCGGAGTGGCGGTATCGGGGGTAAAACAGTTAGTATAGTGTGGGTGTTTAGTGACAGGGTACCAAGAAAGCTGTAAAAAAGCCGAAGAGCAGCGAGATCAATGACTGTTAGTTAACAACAGTCCGCTCATCGCCCCGTACTTGGTGCACGGCTTTTTGGCAGCTTTTTTGGTAACTTTGGAGAACGTATTCAGGTCCACGGCAGCGATGTTAGGCAAACTTAGGTGAGCATATTGGTGCCGTTGAATGCAAGAAAGTCAACGGATTGATAAATAGAGACCCTGCACTCTAACTGTATATAAACAAAATCAAAGTAGTGTGTTGCATGCTGCTAACTCCCTGGGTCTTCCCAAAATCCTGATATAATCCAATAAAAAAGAAGATATTTTGACAAAAGTTAGGAATTTTACTGTAGCAAACAGCAATGTTTCGGGACTCCTACTCCTTTTGCTCATATGGTTTGTGTCTCACTTGCCAGAACAATGGTCCTATGCTTCTTATACAAACTTCTACTTTTACAATTATTTAAAATATTGCCCAGTGATGTACTGCAACAGGGTTGCAAGACTTGTTACTAAATACTGTCTACTTTTAAAGGATACTTGTTGTCATATTAACAAATGCAACTTGATTATGCTCTAGAAACAAAACTAAATGTGTTTTCTATTAACCACTCCATTTAAAACCTTAATTGTAATTTACACAACTATATAAATTGATACACTTTTTAAAAAAGGTGGTGAATAGTCCCTTTATTTATTATTATAAGTAATTAGAAATATTAGTTTCATTATTTGTATAGGTAATATTTTAAGGTGACTAAAGAATTGCAATTTTTCTCTCAGTGACTGCTTTCATATTTACAATATACATAATCTAACAGAACAACCAACCTTTCAGTTTTAGCCTTGGTAGAATTTCACATCGACAGTGTACAGTGTCTATGATTTAGTAGTTGGGCAGTAAACAAGCAAACTATTGCTTCATGAATATATTATACTGCACTATTTGTAACCTAATTCTTTTTTTCCGATATTTCTTAAATTGATATTACTTTTTTGGTGGCCAATTACATGTTGATAGAATTATAGTGTTTGCCTACATTCTTGGGAGCATAAATATAAATAATTTATGGACTTGTGGGATATAAGGGTCTGTGTTTTTGTGTGTGTATTTATGAAATTACCCAATTTCTCAAACTTAATGCAATCTCATGTCGGTGTATAAGATGAAAAAAATGTAACTATTGTACTGTACTTTTTATTTTAGCTTTTTCATGACAGCTATATTCTGATGGGCTCTCAAAAAAAGAAACAAATGATCTGTTCCATAACAGTCATATATGCCCATGGCACTTTTTCCAAACCTCATCAACCATCTTCATTGCTATTTCTTAATCATAGTGCTGAACTTCAAAAAAAAGAAAGTCTTTAGTGATTTAATATAGATGGACACAATTTATTAGAAGGCTGCACAAAATGATATTGTATGCACGGCAAATTCTTAGGAATAATGTATATGATATGCATGGTGAAATACAGTGCAATTTTCCAAACACAGGCATATATTTAAATATTATACGGCTAGATTACGAGTTCTGCGTTAGCCTTAAAAAGAAGCGTTAAGGGGTCCTAACGCTGCTTTTTATCTAACGCTGGTATTACGAGTCAGGCAGGAAAGGGTCTACCACTCACTTTTATTCCGCGACTCGAGGCTACCGCAAATCCCCTTACATCAATTGCGTATCCAGTCTTTTTAATGGGATTTGCCTAACACCGGTATTACGAGTCTTGGAGGAAGTGAGCGATAGAGCCTCTACCTCCAAGACTCCTACTGCATTTAAAAGTCAGTAGTTAAGAGTTTTATGGGCTAATGCCGGAACATAAAGCTCTTAACTACAGTGCTACAAAGTACACTAACACCCATAAACTACCTATTAACCCCTAAATCGAGGCCCCCCCACATCGCAAACACTATAATAATATTATTTAACCCCTAATCTGCCGACCGGACACCGCCGCCACCTACATTATAGCTATGAACCCCTAATCTGCTGTCCCTAACATCGCCGACACCTATATTATATTTATTAACCCCTAATCTGCCCCCCCAAAGTCACCGCCACCTACCTACACTTATTAACCCCTAATCTGCCGACCGGACATCGCCGCCACTATAATAAATGTATTAACCCCTAAACCGCCACAATCCCACCTTGCAAACACTATAATAAATTGTATTAACCCCTAATCTGCCCCCCCAACATCGCCGCCACCTACCTACAATTATTAACCCCAATCTGCCACCCCCAATGTCGCCACTACTATAATAAAGTTATTAACCCCTAAACCTAAGTCTAACCCTAACACCCCCCTAAATTAAATATAATTTAAATAAAACAAAATAAATGTACTATAATTAAATAAATTATGCCTATTTAAAAATAAATACCTATAAAATAAACCCTAATATAGCTACAATATAACTATTAGTTACATTGTAGCTATTTAAGGATTTATATTTATTTTTCAGGCAACTTTTTATTTATTTTAACTAGGTACAATAGCTATTAAATAGTTAATAACTATTTAATAGCTACCTAGTTAAAATAATTACAAAATTACCTGTAAAATAAATCCTAACCTAAGTTACAAATACACCTAACACTACACTATCAATAAATTAATTAAATAAATTAACTACAATTATCTAAACTAAAATACAATTAAATAAACTAAACTATATTACAAAAAACAAACTAAACTAAATTACAAAAAACAAACACTAAATTACAAAAAAATAAAAAAAATATTACAAGAATTTTAATCTAATTACACCTAATCTAAGCCCCTTAATAAAATAAAAAAGCCCCCCAAAATAATAAAATTTCCCTAACCTATACTAAATTACAAAAGTAATCAGCTCTTTTACCAGCCCTTAAAAGGGCTTTTTGCGGGGCATTGCCCCAAAGTAATCAGCTCTTTTACCTGTAAAATAAAATACAAGACCCCCCAACATTACAACCCACCACCCACACACCCCTACTCTAAAACCCACCTGATCCCCCCTTAAAAAAACCTAACACTAGCCCATTGAAGATCACCCTACCTGGAGCCGTGTTCACCAAGCCGGGCACCGATGGGCCAGAAGTGGACATCCGGAGCGGCAGAAGTCTTCATCCGATCGGGGCAGAAGAGGTCCTCCAAGTGGCAGATTTCTTCATCCAAGCGGCATCTTCTATCTTCAATCAACCGGAGCGGAGCCATTTTGAATCCATCCGTCGTGGAGCCATCCTCTTCTTCCGATGTCCTAACAGCGAATGAAGGTTCCTTTAAATGACTTCACCCAAGATGGCGTCCCTTGAATTCCGATTGGCTGATAGGATTCTATCAGCCAATCAGAATTAAGGTAGGAAAAATCCGACTGGCTGATGTAATCAGCCAATCTGATTGAAGTTCAATCCAATTGGCTGATCTGATCAGCCGATAGAATGTGAGGTCAATTCTATTGGCTGATCCAATCAGCCAATCAGATTGAACTTCAATCTGATTGGCTGATTACATCAGCCAATTGGATTTTTCCTACCTTAATTCTGATTGGCTGATAGAATCCTATCAGCCAATCGGAATTTGAGGGATGCCATCTTGGATGACGTCATTTAAAGGAACCTTAATTCGCTGTTAGGACATTGGAAGAAGAGGATTGCTCCGCGTCAGATGGGTTCAAGATGGCTGTGCTCCGCTCCGGTTTATTCAAGATAGAAGATGCCGCTTGGATGAAGACATCTGCCGTCTGGAGGACCTCTTCTGCCCTAAATGGATGAAGACTTCTGACCCTCCGGATGTCCACTTCTGGCCTATTGGTGCCCGGCTGGGTGAACACGGCTCCAGGTAGGGTGATCTTCAATGGGGTAGTGTAAGGTTTTTTTAAGGGGGGATCGGGTGGGTTTGAGAGTAGGGGTGTGTGGGTGGTGGGTTGTAATGTTGGGGGAAGGTCTTGTATTTTATTTTACAGGTAAAAGAGCTGATTACTTTGGGGCAATGCCCCGCAAAAAGCCCTTTTAAGGGCTGGAAAAAGAGCTGATTACTTTTGTAATTTAGTATAGGGTAGGGAATTTTATTATTTTGGGAGACTTTTATTTTATTAGGGGGCTTAGATTAGGTGTAATTAGATTAAAATTCTTGTAATTTTTTTTATTTTTTTTAATGTAGTGTTTGTTTTTTTTTGTACTATAGTTTAGTTTATTTAATTGTAATAAACCCGGTGCCCGGCTGGGTGAACACGGCTCCAGGTAGGGTGATCTTCAATGGGGTAGTGTAAGGTTTTTTTAAGGGGGGATCGGGTGGGTTTTAGAGTAGGGGTGTGTGGGTTGTGGGTTGTAATGTTGGGGGAAGGTCGTGTATTTTATTTTACAGGTAAAAGAGCTGATTACTTTGGGGCAATGCCCCGCAAAAAGCCCTTTTAAGGGCTGGTAAAAGAGCTGATTACTTTTGTAATTTAGTATAGGGTAGGGAATTTTATTATTTTGGGGGTCTTTTTTATTTTATTAGGGGGCTTAGATTAGGTGTAACTAGATTAAAATTCTTGTAATTTTTTTTAATGTAGTGTTTGGGTTTTTTTGTACTATAGTTTAGTTTATTTAATTGTATTTTAGTTTAGATAACTGTAGTTAATTTATTTAATTAATTTCTTGATAGTGTAGTGTTAGGTGTAATTGTAACTTAGGTTAGGATTTATTTTACAGGTAATTTTGTAATTATTTTAACTAGGAAGCTATTAAATAGTTATTAACTATTTAATAACTATTGTACCTAATTAAAATACATACAAAGTTGCCTGTAAAATAAATATAAATCCTAAAATAGCTACAATGTAACTATTAGTTATATTGTAGCTATATTATGGTTTACTTTATAGTTAAGTATTTAGTTTTAAATAGGAATAATTTATTTAATTATAGTACATTTATTTAGATTGATTTAAATTATATTTCAGTTAGGGGGATGTTAGGGTTAGGGTTAGACTTAGATTTAGGGGGTTAATAACTTTACTATAGTAGCGGCGACGTTGGGGGCGGCAGATTAGGGGTTAATAATTGTAGGTAGGTGGCGTCGATGTTAGGGAGGGCAGTTTAGGGGTTAATACATTTATTATAGTGGTGGCGATGTCCGGTCGGCAGATTAGGGGTTAATAAGTGTAGGTAGATGGCTGCGACGTTGGGAGGGGGACAGATTAGGGGTTAATAACTATAATGTAGGTGTCTGCGATGTTAGGGACAGCAGATTAGGGGTTCATAGCTATAATGTAGGTGGCGGCGGTATCCGGAGTGGAAGATTAGGGGTTAATAATATAATGTAGGTGTCAGCGATAGCGGGGGCGGCAGATTAGGGGTTAATAAGTATAAGGTTAGGGGTGTTTAGACTCAGGGTTCATGTTAGGGTGTTAGGTGTAGACTTAGAAAGTGTTTCCCCATAGGAAACAATGGGGCTGCGTTAGGAGCTGAACGCTGCTTTTTTGCAGGTGTTAGGGTTTTTTCAGCCAGCTCAGCCCCATTGTAACCACAAGCACATTTTTCCAGCTTACCGCTACCATAAGCAACACTGGTATTGTGGGTTGAAGTGGAGCTAAATTAGGCTCAACGCTCACTTTTCGGAGGCTAACGCAGCCATTCAGAAAACTCGTAATACCAGCGTTGTCTTAAGGGTGCATTGGAAAAAAAGGCTTGTTAGCACCGCAGGTCTTTACCGACAAAACTCGTAAAATAGGCGTTAGTGTTTTCAATGTGAAATCTTTAAATTCAACTCAACTAACACCATTCCCAATTTTTAGAACCTTGTTTGTTTGAATTAGTTAACCCAATCAAGTCTCATATGCAATACATTTTTAAAATGTGGATCCTTTAGACTGGGTTAGTGTACAAAAAGCTACAAAAAATAAAGGGTTTTGTAATCTTATTTTGCATACCATCACTGAAACAAGAAAATCAACATTACATTTTGGTTATTCTGACTATGTAACCAAATTTTCTTAGACCGTTTCATTATGAAGATCCACAGGTGTATCAAAATAAGAATCATACATTTTCTTAGGTGGATATTGCTTGTGACGCTGTACAGTGAGCAAGAGATGTCTCCATGCATGTGTTGTACCAGATCAATGTTCATGAAGTGCACTCACAGGTACATCTACTGAAACAAATACTTAGTTATGTGTAAGTTACATTCAGCATTCAAACACTGATTAATTACCTGTATTACCAGTCCTCCAGATGTCAAACTCCATAATAAGGCTAAAGTTTAACTTGAGTCATAGTGGTTTTCCTGAGGTCAATAGGACATCAAGAAAACGCTGTCCTCACGTACCCCCAATAAGCCTGGCTTTCATTATAGCTAAACTAGTGCACTGATGAAGTAATCAGCTGATCAGTAACCATGGTTACTAACCTGTTCTTACCCACCAGATGATTATTTCACTTGTGCATTAGTTCAGCTATAATGAAAACCAGGCCTGTTGGGTGTACGTGAGGACCACGTTTGGGAAACACTGTTCTACATCAAATATCTATAGATGGCAGCTATCCCAACAGCTAGCAGCAGGTTGTTCAGACTGTTCTTCATAATTTTTACTTTAAAAATATTTTCCTGTGAGGAGAAACACAATTTCTGACCTGCATTGCTAGATGGCCAAGATAGAATGAATATTACATTTCTACATCTTTAGTTTTTTTTTCTGATCACTTCCTCTCTTGCTCTCCTATTTCATTTTAGGTGATGGGATCTAGTACTTTTGACTATGGTTTTTTTTCTTCCTCTGTTAATTTCTATATTTTTTTGTGTTTATTTTTTTCCCACTATTTTTTTCTGTTATTTTTCTTGTTGTTCACAAAAAACAGTTATAAAGCAGCGTATTTGGAAAATGCAATATTACATATATATCAATATTTAAAATTTCTAGATGAGATAAAATACCGCTTCAGTATCACAATATACATTCAATAATAGTTGGTATTTTGAATTTATAATACAGACCAGAAAAGTCCCAGTTAGTCCTGTTTATGAAGTCTTGCTATGAAGACCCACTTTTAGCAAAACCACCAATGTGCCTCAAGGATTATGTGTAATTCACTTCCGTGTAGAGTCTTGGCTTCCTGAGCTGGATATTCCTCCCTTTACGGAATTGTTGGTGCAGCTTCCACACTTTCTGAGTTCTAAGGAGTACTCCACTAAAGAAAACACTGAAATATCAGCACAGAGAAGCGCAACCACCACTCAAGGTACAAACCTCAAAACATTTATTGAGCACGCAATCTTATGCACTTACTAAAATTCAGTAAAAACATTGCCTTAAAACACAGTCAATCCATATACGGCTCCCAGCGTTGGTACAGGCCCTCAGCACTGTTGTCATCCGCTCTTTAGGCAATCCGTTGGCTATGACTGCTGAAGTAAACAAATAGGCTGTATGGTAAGTGGTAGAACAGCTGTAGACCGATCCGTCTACGCGTTTCGCATGACCTCTGCAGACTTTTTCAAGACTCCTGGATCAGCTGTATTGTTCTGTGAGAATCCTCTTCCGTTTTAACTGTTCACTACTCCGCCCTTTACTATTATGTATTCAAAGCTTCAGGCCTAAACAAACAGGCCAACCAGCCATGTGCTGATGACACATGTGTCTACATCCATTCATTGGAGCAATAGCCAGCTAACTTTGATTCCTGTTGGTAAGCCACATAGTGACATGCAATGACTTAGATACTTTCGGGTAACCACATAATATAGTCAATTCATACTAAACAACGAACATTATTATACATCTACAATATTAAATTTCACCCATAGTAAAACACATAATTAATAGCCAGAATTATTTAAAAAACACTCTAAAACACTAAAAATACATAAATATATAGAAACCACACTACACCAAAAAAATGAAATCACACATTATTGTGATGATTCCTATACAGCAGAGATGACAGCTATTATTATCAGGAACTGCCTAAGACAGGAAACTAATACCAAAATGCTTAGAGCTACAGACAGAGAGAAACTAGATCATGGAAGCTTTTAAATCTCTCTATGTTTAAGCCTTTTGGTGTAAGGCTATCTATCTCTTGAATCCATCTTATTTCTCTCTGTCTGAGCTTAATAAGCCTTTGGTGAGGATTCTGATCTGGGGTACTACTTCCAGTATACTAATGTGCAGGTTGCTGGGGTCCTGCTTGTAAAATAGTCTGAAATGTTCACTAACACTATGTGGTTTCAGACCTATTTCAATATTATTAATATGCTCATAGCAACGCCTCTTGATTTTCCTTTTAGTTCTACCTATATAGATCAATCCACAGCCACAGGTCAGACCATATACTACAAATTTGGAGTGGCAGGTCCCTCTACATTTAATGGGTACCTGTTTAGTGTGAGTTCAATTCATAATGGACTCTCTATTCCATAAGTGTGCACACATGCAGCAATTGCTGCGACCACATTTGTATGTTCCTGGTCTTCCCATGACCCATTGATCTAAGGTGCCAGCCTTACTTTTAATAATAGAGTCCTGTAATTTTGATGGAGCTAGTATGTTCTTAAGATTGCAATTCTTTTTAAACACTATTGGTTAGATTGCGAGTTTTGTCGGTAAAGACTTGCATTGCTAACAAGCCTTTTTTTGCAGCTCTCACTTTAAACAACGCTGGTATTACAAGTTTTCTGAATGGCTGTGTTAGCCTCAGAAAAGTGAGCGTTGAGCAAATTTAGATCCACATCAAACTGTAATACCAGCGTTGCTTACGGTAGCGGTAAACTGGCTAAAACGTGCTCGTGCACGATTTCCCTATAGGAAACAATGGGGCTGAGCTGGCTGAAAAAAACCTAACACCTGCAAAAAAGCAGTGTCCAGCTTCTAAATGGGGAAAGAATAAATATGTCTACACCTAACACCCTAACATGAACCCGAGTCTAAACACCCCTAATCTTACACTTATTAACCACTAATCCGCCGCCCCCGACATCGTCGCCACCTGCATTATAGCTATAAACCCCTAATCTGCTGCCCCCAACATTGCCGACACCTATATTATAGTTATTAACCCCTAATCTGCCGCCCCCAATGTCGCCGCAACCTAACTACACTTATTAACCCCTAATCTGCCGACCAAACATCGCCTCCACTTTAATAAATGTTTTAACCCCTAAACCGCCGCACTCCCACCTCAAAACACTAGTTTTTATTAACCCCTAATCTGCCTGCCCTAACATCGTCGACACCTACTTACATTTATTAACCCCTAATCTGCCACCACCAACATCGCCGCTACTATAATAAAGTTATTAACCCCTAAACCTAAGTCTAAGTCTAATCCTAAAACCCCACTAATTTAAATATCATTTAAATAGATCTAAATAAAATAACTACAATTAAATAAATTATTCCTATCGAAAACTAAATACTTACCTATAAAATAAACCATAAGATAGCTACAATATAACTAATAGTTACATTGTAGCTATCTTATGATTTATTTTTATTTTACTGTCAACTTTGTATTTATTTTAACTAGGTACAATAGTTATTAAATAGTTATTAACTGTTTAATATCTACCTAGCTAAAATAAAGACAAATTTACCTGTAAAATAAATCCTAACCTAACTTACAATTACACCTCACACTACACTATCATTAAATAAATTACCTAAACTACCTACAAATAATTACAATTAAATTCAATAAACTAAATTACGAAACAAAATAAATACTAAATTATGAAAAAAAAAACTAAATTACAGAAAATAAAAAAATTACAAGAAGTTTAAACTAATTACACCTAATCTAAGCCCCCTAATAAAATACCCCCCCAATAATAAAATGCCCTACCCTATAATAAATTACAAATAGCCCTTAAAAGGGCCTTTTGCGGGACATTGCCCCAAAGTAATCAGCTCTTTTACCTGCTAAAAAAAGAATACAATACCCCGCCAACATTACAACCCACCACCCACATACCCCTACTCTAAAACCCACCCAATAACCCCTTAAAAAAACCTAACACTACCCCATTGAAGATCACCCTACCTTGAGCCGTCTTCACCCATCCGGGCACCAGTGGTCATCCGATCCGTCCAGAAGTCTTTATCCAATGGGCCAGAAGAGGACATCCAGACTGGCAGAAGTCTTCATCCTATCTGGGCAGGAGAGGACATCTCCCGGTCCGGATGTCCTCTTCTGCCCAGATAGGATAAAGACTTCTGCCGGTCTGGATGTCCTTTTCTGGCCCATCGGATGAAGACTTCTGGATGGATTGATCAATGGGGTAGTGTTAGGTTTTTTTAAGGGGGTATTGGGTGTGTTTTAGAGTAGGGGTGTGTGGGTGGTGGGTTGTAATGTTGGGGGGGTATTGTATTCTTTTTTTTACAGGTAAAAGAGCTGATTACTTTGGGGCAATGTCCTGCAAAAGGTCCTTTTAAGGGCTATTTGTAATTTAGTATAGGGAAGGGCTTTTTATTATTTTGGGGGGGTATTTTATTAGGGGGCTTAGATTAGGTGTAATTAGTTTAAACTTCTTGTAATTTTTTTTATTTTCTGTAAAAAACAAATTTTCTCGTAATTTAGTGTTTTTTCCCCCCCGTAATTTAGTTTATTGAATTTAATTGTAATTAATTGTAGGTAGTTTAGGAAATTTATTTAATGATAGTGTAGTGTTAGGTGTAACTGTAACTTAGGTTAGGATTTATTTTACAGGTAAATTTGTACTTATTTTAACTAGGTAGATATTAAATACTTAATAACTATTTAATAACTATTGTACCTAGTTAAAATAAATAGTTAATTAATTTAATTGTAGTTATTTTATTTAGATCTATTTAAATGATATTTAAATTAGGGGGTGTTAGGGTTAGACTTAGGTTTAGGGGTTAATAACTTTATTATAGTAGCGGCAACGTTGGTGGTGGTGGCAGATTAGGAGTTAATAAATGTAAGTAGGTGTCGGCGATGTTAGGGCAGGCAGATTAGGGGTTAATAAAAATTAACTAGTGTTTGCGAGGTGGGAGTGCTGCGGTTTAGGGGTTAATACATTTATTAAAGTGGCGGCGATGTTCGGTCAGCAGATTAGGGGTTAATAAGTGTAGTTAGGTTGCGGTGACGTTGGGGGCAGCAGATTAGGGGTTAATAACTATAATGTATGTGTCGGCGATGTTAGGGGCAGCAGATTAGGGTTTCATAGGTATAATGTAGGTGGCGGCGATGTCTGGTCGGCAGATTAGGGGTTAAAAATATGTATTATAGTGTTTGAGATATGGGGGGGCCTCGGTTTAGGTGTTATTAGGTAGTTTATGGGTGTTAGTGTACTTGTTAGCACTTTAGTTAAGAGCTTTATGTTCCGGCGTTAGCCCATAAAACTCTTAACTACTGACTTATTAAATGCGGTAGAAGTCTTGGCAGGAGAGGGTCTACCGCTCACTTCTTCCAAGACTTGTAATACCGGCGTTAGGCAAATCCCATATAAAAGATAGGATACGCAATTGATGTAATAGGATTTGCGGTATGGAAAAGTCGCGGAAGAAAAGTGAGCGGTACACCTGTACCTGCCAAACTTGTAATACCAGCGGGCGTTAAAATGCAGCGTTAGGACCCCTTAACGCTGTTTTTTAAGGCTAACACAAAATTCGTAATCTAGGCGTATTTGAGGTCTATCCTCAATAACTTCTCTCAATATGGGGTCTGCTGTTAAGATGCCCCAGTGTTTGTGAAGGATCTTTTTTTTATAAAACCTGCTCCTTCACTATATGTGGTAATATGTTATTGGACTTTTCTTTTTTCTTTTCGGGTGTTGCTGTAATAAAGTGTTGTGTGAAAATATAGCATTCTTCTTTCCTCTACTAAGTTTGTATTATATTCTTTTTCCAGAAATATTTTTTGAAGGACCTCTGCTTCCCTGTTAAAGTCCTCCAGCCTGGTACAATTTTGCCGAATTCTGTGAAATTGTCCAAACGGGATATTTTCCTTCCAGTTCCTCATATGCCGACTCCTGGCATTGAGGAAACCTTTACTGTCAGATGGTTTTCCGTAGTTCCTTACCATCACTGAATTGGAACTGTTATCTATAAAAAGCTCAATATCTAAGAATTATATTTTTTCTTTCGCTATTTTTTCAGTAAAAGTTAAATTGAATTCATTATGATTGATGTATCTTACGAAATCTAGGGCACTACCTTCATCTCCATGCCACACTATAATAATATCATCACTATATCTGTAGTACCTGATGACATTCTTGATAAAATTATTGTTATTCCGGATCAGTAGTTCTTCAAATAGGGCCATATATAAGTTGGTGTAAGAAGGTGCCATAGAAATGTCCATGGCTGTCCCATGAACTTGCCTATAAAACCCCTTATTAAAACAGAAATAATTATTATCCAGAATAAATTTGATACTCTCTTCTAGAAAACACAGATGTTTATCAGACATATTAGATAAGTGCCCCATGTGTCCAAAGGCTTCTATGCCTTTTTCGTGGGGAATGTTTGTATATAGAGCCATCACATCACAAATCATCCAAATATATCTATCCTCCCATTGCATACCTTCTAATTTGTTGATGACTTCCACACTATCTTTAATATAAGATTTGGGTTGTTTAACCATGTGTTGCATGTATGAATTGACATAGATGGATAGGTTGTTAGTGATGGAATCAATACTGGAAATTATCAGCCAGCCAGGAGGGTTTAGTGGATGTTTATGAATTTGGGGGATGTGATAAAAAATGGGAATCCTGGGATGGGGATTATGGATGAATGCATATTCATCAGTATTGAGGATCCCTTCAGTCTTTGCTTCTGTAATCATCTTAAGAAGGTTCTTATTATATTCTACTGTTGGATCTTTTTTAAGTTTAACATAGGTGGTGGTATCATTTAGCAACCTGTGTGCTTCCTCTATATGCTTATCTCTATTTTGTACAACTACCCCCTCCTTTATCCACCTGCCTGATTATAAGGTGATGAACTTCCTTCAACTTCTTTCGTTAGTGTTAAAATTGTCATTATATTTGAACTTTTTACTATAGCTCCCAGAATCAAAATATTTGTTAAGCTCTCCAGTTAAAATGTGATTAAATACAGGAATACATTCCCCCTGGGTATGGATGGGATTAAATGTGGATGGTGATTTAAAAGTACTGTGTTTAATTTCATCTTGTGGATCATGGATACTTAAGTCCAAAAGGTCCTCAGTACCCAAAATTTGGGACCCCCCTTCTCTTGAGGAATCTAGATGTTTAAGTACCCTTAATGCTTCTATATCCCCTTTATCCCAACTATCATATTTATTACTTTCCTTGTTTTGGATTCTATTAGTTTTTACATAATATCTTTTTAAATGAAGCTTTCGGACACATTTTTGAAAGTCAATATATGTCTCAAATTTATTTGATATTTTTTTTTGTGCAAATTTCAACCCTTTATTGAGTAACATTACATTATTATCTGTAAAATTAGTATCTGACAAATTGAAAATATTTTGCCTGGCCTTTACTAATATTTGTTCTTTTCCCTGTGTCTTTTTGGCTCATTGGCCACCTCTCTTTCCTCGTTTTGTTCCCATTCTTTGTGTTCCCTGGTATGCTTCCTGTTCTCTCTGTCTCTTATCTCTAAATTCACAACTTCTGCTCTCTCTATTTGACTCCATGGAGGCCATGGTTCATGACCCTTGTCTAAAAAATGTGTCTCTCTCCAATTGTTCTGATAAGAATCTGAATGTTGTAAATTGTAGTCTGTATTGATATAGGTCTGAGTGGGATGATTCTTATTAATTTTTTTTTGTTTCCCATACTGTTGTCTATTAGGACCAATGTGGTGTGAGCCCTGATTTTGGCTCCTACCTTGTTTTTGATATTGTGTATGATCTTTTGGTCTTACACCTTTTTCACCCCACTCAGGGTCGGTATTTAGGGCTATAAACCTATTCTGAGTGGGGATCCCATCTCTATTATAGTTATCCCCCTTATTATCCACATTAGAAATACCATATTGATGTTTATTCTTTTCATAAGACTTAGATTTACATGCTTTCATGATCTAGTTTCTCTCTGTCTGTAGTTGTAAGCATTTTGATATTAGTTCCCTGTCTTAGGCAGTTCCTGATAACAATAGCTATCATCTCTGTTGTATAGGAATCATCACAATAATGCGTGATTTCATTTTTTAGGTGTAGTGTGGTTTCTATATATTTATGTATTTTTAGTGTTTTAGAGTGTTTTTTAAATAATTCTGGCTATTAATTATGTGTTTTACTATGGATGAAATTGAATATTGTAGATGTATAATTATCTTCATTTTTTTGTATGGATTGACTATATTATGTGGTTACCCGAAAGCATCTAAGTCATTAAATTACAAGCAAGTTAGCGTGCAATACGTAATTTGCACGTCACTATGTGGCTTACCAACAGGAATCAAAGTTAGCCAGCTTATAATTGGATGTAGACACACGCATCATCAGCACATGGCCTGAAGCTTTGAAAAGGTAATAGTAAAGGGCGGAGTAGTGAACAGTTAAAACGGAAGAGGATCCTCACGGATCCAGGAGTCTTGAAAAAGTCTGCAGAGGTAAGACGAAACGTGTAGACGGATCGGTCTTCAGCTGTTCTACCACTTACCATACAGCCTATTTGTTTTGCAAAAGAACCGGGCTGCAACAGCACTACACAAATGTTACGGGGATATCTGTATCTGGTTACTTTAATTTGAAACCTTTTATCGGTTGGACCTTTTGAAAAAGCCGATACACCAAACGGCGAAACATGTTAAGGGAGGGATGTTGATTCTTTAAAACGTCTAACTCTTTTTAACTAACTCGCAAATAGATGTGACACTCCTAATAAGTTAATTTCACTAAATTATATAGTGAACATTTGGCTGGGTTGTGGTTGATAAAACATCAAAAAATTTGAAAAAGGTCTTAAGCCAGATAGCTTTATGCAAAAGCAGTTCAAACGCAGCGGTTACATAGCGGGAAAATTTAAATCCTCTATACCGCCCAAAACCAGAAAGTAGCAAAATATTCAGTGACAAGTTGCTATAAGCCTAATAGTTATTTATTTGTAGCATATCAATTTAGTTTAAGAACCTTTGTAATGTACTAATATAAACAATGTTAATAGTGTAATAGTAACTGTTACCAAATATTATGTATCTGCAAAGTATCACTCGATCTGTTATATAAACTGGTCTATAATACAAACAACCTTTTGCAATAGTTAGAATCTCTATGCAAAGTACATTAAATTAATACAGATCTGTGGGCCAGTTCAAATGCATGAAATCAACCAAAGTGTATGCACAGTCTGCATTAAAGACATTAACATCACTAACATAATTGCTATATAGCGACATTAGATCATCAGACTTTGTTAGACTTGATATACAGATTAGGAACTATTAATCATTGATATTTACTTCAAATAAATTACTAACACTCCTTGCATAACAACTAAACAGTATATATTCTGGATACAGTAGTGTCAAAGAATTATATGAAGTTTTTTTAAATCATAAGGTTATACAAGTGGTAACATTATTATATTATGACCACAGTAATAATATTAATTATACTATAAGAAGACTTATTAAAAATGACACAATCAATCTAAACATCACTACCAGTATTCACAAAGCGGTTGCTATGAATGAGAAAGCAGGTTATGTTAGAATTTAATAATACGCAAACAATAAGTAGTGCTCTTCTTGTAAACTAACATAATTCTGTGAAAGTCTGAAAGTATATATTTAAATCCTAACTACATGATAACAACATTTACAAACAAATGTATTGACATGATATAATCATCATTGGGATCGTTACATACGTTACAATCTAAACAATTTTCCATAAACATAATAACATCTAGACTAGCAATATTTTACAATCTTCTAATCTCCAGTAAACCATCTCACTGGTGTTAAAATTGTTCTAATCAAAGAGACAATACGCACTAAAAAAACAATCCCAAAATCTTACAAGATAAGATCTCACTAATATTAAGCATATCACAACTGTATAATTCTTAATAACTGTTCCTGAACTTGCAAATGTTTACTTAATTATCACATAGTCTTTTTCTGAATCCTATAAGAATGTACAAGGAATAAATTTACCCAATACGAATAGAGACTAGCCAAGTATTATCAATACCTATAAACTTGACTTTCATTTTTAATATATTCATATTGTAACCTGAATTTGAATTTCCTTTGCACACAATTCTGCAAGTTCCTAATTTCAGAATTACAAAAACCCCAATTCACATTTAACCAAGTGTCTTAGCATTTTCACATGTCCTCAATCTATTTGTGTTTTTAATCTTACAATTTTTATTTTTAAGATTTTTTCAATAAAAGTTATATTTTAATCATATCATCTAAATTACCACTCCATGTAAATATGATGCCTTAAAAAATGTATCAGGGGAAAAGGAAGTGCTAATTAGATGCATCCTGTTTGTAGTCAATCCTTCTTGTTTTGACTGTAATTTTTCCAAAGCCTATGGCCTCTATTTATCAAGCTGTCAACCGCAAATACGCTGGAATTCCGCAGCGTATTTGTGGCAAGCCAGATTTGCCTTAGTTATTAAAGGTTAGAGACCGGCAAAAGTAGAATTTAGTGACGTAAAATACGATCCGCCGGACTCAGTCCGACACAGATCGATGGTTACGTCACTCCAGATGTTCCGAATGCAAGTTCGGCACAATCTGACTACTTTTGGAAGTTATCAAGATCCTACAGGTACACTCACCACTTTTCCGCCCCAGCGTACCAGGTTTTCAATCCGCCGTCCTGGAGGCGGCGGCGGATGCCATAGGAATCAATGGGAGTCTGACAGCAGCGAAAGCTCATGTTTGCTGCTGCCCGATATCCCATTGATTTCTATGGAAAAAGTCTACACCTTACACCCTAACATGTACCTCGAGTCTAAACACCCCTAATCTGCCCCCCCTACACCACTGCCACCTACATTATACTTATTAACCCCTAAACCACCACTCCCGTACCCCGCCGTAACTATAATAAATATATTAACCCCTAAACCGCCACTCCCGTACCCCGCCGTAACTATAATAAATATATTAACCCCTAAACCGCCACTCCCAGACCCCGCCGTCACCTACATTATACCTATTAACCCCTAATCTGCCACCCCCTATACCGCCGCCACCTACATAAAGTTATTAACCCCTATCCTGCCGATCCCGTACCCCGCCGCAACTAAATAAATTGTTTAACCCCTAAACCGCGACTCCTGGAGCCCACAGCCACCTACATTATATTTATTAACCCCTAATCTGCCCCCCTACACCGCAGCCACTATAATAAAGTAATTAACCCCTAAACCTAAGTCTAACCCTAACACCCCCTAACTTAAATATAATTTAAATAAATCTAAATAAATATTACTATTATTAAATAAATTAATCCTATTTAAAACTAAATACTTACCTATAAAATAAACTCTAAGATAGCTACAATGTAAATAATAGTTACATTGTAGCTATTTAAGGATTTATTTTTATTTTACAGGCAACTTTGTATTTATTTTAACTAGGTACAATAGTTATTAAATAGTTATTAACTATTTAATAACTACCTAGCTAAAATAAATACAAAATTACCTGTAAAATAAAACCTAACCTAAGTTACAATTACACCTAACACTAGACTATCATTAAAATAATTACATAAATTAACTACAATTAAATAAAAGTATTTACAATTAAATAAAATTAACTAAAGTACAAAAAACCCCCCACTAAATTACAGAAAATAAACAAAAAATTACAAGAATTTTAAACTAAATACACCTAATCTAATACCCCTAATAAAATAAAAAAGCCCTCAAAATAAAAAAAGCCCTACCCTACACTAAATTGCAAATAGCCCTTAAAAGGGCCTTTTGCGGGGTATTGCCACAAAGTAATCAGCTCTTTTACCTGTAAAAAAAGAAATACAACCCCCCCAACATTAAAACCCACCACCCACACACCCAACACTGCTCTAAAACCCACCCAAACCCCCCTTAAAAAAACCTAACACTAACCCCCTGAAGATCACCCTACCTTGAGCCGTCGTCACCCAGCCGGGCACAAGTGGACTTCCAGACCGGCAGAAGTCTTCATCCTATCCGGGCAGAAGAGGACATCCAGACCGGCAGAAGTCTTCATCCAGGCGGCATCTTCTATCTTCTTCCACCCGGAGCGGGTCCATCTTCAATCCATCTGATGCGGAGCATCCTCTTTCATCGACGTCCTAATACTGAATAAAGGTTCCTTTAAATGACGTCATCCAAGATGGTGTCCCTTGAATTCCGATTGGCTGATAGGATTCTATCAGCCAATCAGAATTAAGGTAGAAAAAATACTATTGGCTGATGCAATCAGCCAATAGGATTGAGCTCACATTCTATATGCTGATTGGAACAGCCAATAGAATGCGAGCTCAATACTATTGGCTGATTGGATCAGCCAATATAATTGAACTTCAATCCTATTGTCTGGTTGCATCAGCCAATAGGATTTTTCCTACCTTAATTCCGATTGGCTGATAGAATCCTATCAGCCAATTGGAATTCAAGGGACGCCATCTTGGATGACATCATTTAAAGGAACCTTCATTCAGTGTTAGGATGTCGATGGAAAAGGATGCTCCGCGTCGGATGGATTTAAGATGGACCTGCTCTGCTCCAGATGGATGAAGATAGAAGATGCCGCCTGGATGAAGACTTCTGCCGGTCTGGATGTCCTCTTCTGTCCGGATAGGATGAAGACTTCTGCCGGTCTGGAGGTCCACTTCTGCCTGGCTGGGTGAAGACGGCTCAAGGTAGGGTGATCTTCAGGGGGTTAGTGTTAGGTTTTTTAAGGGGGGTTTGGGTGGGTTTTAGAGTAGGGTTGGGTGTGTGGGTGGTGGGTTTTAATATTGGGGGGTGGGTTGTATTTCTTTTTTTACAGGTAAAAGAGCTGATTACTTATTATTATTATTATCGGTTATTTTTAGAGCGCCAACAGATTCCTTTGGGGCAATGCCCCGCAAAAGGCCCTTTTAAGGGCTATTTGTAATTTAGTATAGGGTAGGGAATTTTATTATTTTGGGGGGCTTTTTTATTTTATTAGGGGGCTTAGATTAAAATTCTTGTAATTTTTTTTTATTTTCTTTAATTTAGTGGGGGTTTTTTGTACTTTAGTTAATTGTATTTAATTGTAATTAGTTTTATTTAATTGTAGTTAATTTATGTAATTAATTTAATGATAGTGTAGTGTTAGGTGTAATTGTAACTTAGGTTAGGTTTTATTTTACAGGTAATTTTGTATTTAGTTTAGCTAGGTAGTTATTAAATAGTTAATAACTATTTAATAACTATTGTACCTAATTAAAATAAATGCAAAGTTGCCTGTAAAATAAAAATAAATCCTAAAATAGCTACAATGTAATTATTAATTATATTTTAGCTAACTTAGGGTTTATTGTATAGGTAAGTATTTAGTTTAAAATAGGAATAATTTAGTTAATAATAGTAATATTTATTTATATTAATTTTAATTATATTTAAGTTAGGCGGTGTTAGGGTTAGACTTAGGTTTAGGGGTTAATTACTTTATTATAGTGGCGGCGGTGTAGGGGGGGCAGGATAGGGGTTAATATGTATAATGTAGGTGGCGGTGGGCTCCGAGAGCGGTGGTTTAGGGGTTAAACAATTTATTTAGTTGCAGTGGTGTCCGGGATTGGCAGGATAGGGGTTAATAACTTTATGTAGGTGGTGGCGGTATAGGGGGTGGCAGATTAGTGGTTAATATGTATAATGTAGGTGGTGGCGGGGTCCGGGAGCAGCGGTTTAGGGGTTAATATATTTATTATAGTTGTGGCGGTTTAGGGGTTAATAACTTTATTTAGTTGTGGGGGGCTCTGTGAGCGGCGGTATAGAGGGTAAAACAGTATAGTATAGTGTGGGTGCTTAGTGACAGGCTAGCAAGAAAGCTGCAAATAAGCCGATGAGCAGCGAGATCGATGACTGTCAGTTAACAACAGTCCGCTGCTCATCACACCGTACTTGGTGCATGGCTTTTTGACAGCTTTCTTGATAAATTTAGCGAACGTATTCATGTCCGCGGCAGCGATGTTAGGCGAGCTTAGGCAAGCGTATTGGTGCTAGCGAATGCTAGAAAGTAGACAGCTTGATAAATAAATAGAGGCCTATTTGTTTACTTCAGCAGTCATAGCCAATGGATTGCCTAAAGAGCGGATGACAACAAGGCTGAGGGCCTGTACCAACGCTGGGAGCCGTATATGGATTGACTGTGTTTTAAGACAATGTTTTTACTGAATTTTAGTAAGTGCATAAGATTGTGTGCTCAATAAATGTTTTGACATTTTAACCTTGAGTCGTGGTTGCGCTTCTCTGTACTTATATTTCAGTGTTTTCTTGTTGTTATAGAAATTATGCTTTGTAATCTTTTCTAAATGATAGAAAACAAGAGTAGTTATTGACTATGAAATTTTAAAGATTATCCTCTTATTGCATTATCCTCTTATAATGACAAACTCAGCCATTCAGCGTATTATTAAAATAATAAAAAAAAGATATGTCAGGCCTCTTTGAGGCTCAGTAACCCTCAGTAGGAATTCTGAATCCTGGTATTGCACAATCACCCTGACCTGGCACCTTAGCAGGATGGATAGATGAATAGGTTGAAGATATTCAACTTCCCTTATGGATGGCTATTAAAAGGATATAATATCCACTTACATCTACTAAAATAGCTTACTGGATAAGACTCAAGTGATATCCAGTCTATTTACCCCACCTACTAATATTCTGCTAACTGCTAATGTAGGTTTGACAAACCAGACAATATTAAGTTCATTGATTGAAAGAATACATAGTTCTGATAAAAACATTAAGAAGTGTTGGGAAGGTCTCAGTTAACTGCATTCAACTGCATATTAGCTAACTCTAGCATTTTTATGTGTTTCCAAACAATCTGGATAGACACTTTTTCTTAGTGTGACAAGGGAAGTTAACCTATGAAAGCTGATATTTAAGGTTATGACTTTCTCATTGAAAAAAAACATATACTAATATTTAGAAGTAGAGTTTTTATTTTAAAGTATGTTGGACTGAAAACTACAGGAACTATTGATGTTGTATATCATTAGCTAACATAAAATAAAAATGATTAAAATATGAGGTTGAATGGAATTCTCTAACTTTGCTACTCTGAGCAGTTACTTAGTATTGGTACACTGAAGCTATATTCATATGAATTATTTTTATGGGTTAATATTTGAAAATTGGTTATGGGGTTAATTAGTACCATAAGAAAGACCTTAAGTTTTATCCCCAATAGCCATTGGACATGACTACCTGTTAAAAGTAAATTTTACATTAGAAAATCCTTCACATAATAGAGCTACTTTTGAATGTCCTGAACAAACATAATAAAATACATCACAAAGATTTAATCTCCCAGTATTACTTTAATATTTCATTTAATAGATAATATTTCAGCATTTTAAATCCAATTTCTCTAAAAAAAAATATGTTAACACAGTATTTGAGAGCTTTGTTATCAATGTGAGCTTGGTTCATGGAACCAGAACTCTCTATAGGCTGCATCCCCAGAAAGTTTACTTAGCAGAATAAAGCTCTTATTGCCCAATACATTTTTATGAATTATGACTGCAAACTGTCAAGCGTCTAGAGTTGAAATAAATGTAATCCATCACAGCAACATGTCATTTCCCACACCACATGCATTGTACAGTCTGGTTCCTAATTACATCCTGACTTGCAGCATCAAAATATACTTCTTAAAGAGAAATGTTTAAAAAAAAAATGAGCAATAAAATAATTTCACTTTTTATGGTATGTGTAGGAAGCAGAGAGTTCAATAGACATATATTTATTTTGTAACTTTCCTATTTCTTCACAACTGCTGTAGTACTACAAGGAATAATATTAAACTAAAAAATATAATAAAAATTATTTCAAACACCCAAGTTTGGTAGTTCTTTAATCACATTATAAAGCAGTACTGTAGCTTACTTGATAATACTCCATCACCTAGTGCATATTCTATTTTGAAACATAAATAGTGATGTCGCGAACAGTTCGCCGGAGAACAGTTCCCGGCAAACATAGCTTGTTCGCGTTCGCCGCGGTGGGCGAACATATGCGATGTTCGATCCACCCCCTATTCGTCATCATTGAGTAAACTGTGTGACCCTGTATCTCACAGTCTGCAGACACATTTCAGCCAATCAGCAGCAGACACTCCCTCCCAGACCCTCCCAGCTCCTGGACAGCAGCCATTTTAGATTCATTCTGATCCTGTATTTTTAGTGAGAGGAGGGATAGTGTAGCTGCTGCTGATTTTATAGGGAAATTGATAGCTAGGCTAGTGTATTCAGTGTCCACTACAGTCCTGAGGGACTCATCTGATCTCTGCTGTAAGGACAGCACCCCAAAAAGCCCTTTTTAGGGCTAGAACATCAGTCTTTTTTTTCTTCTTTGTAATCTAATTGCATTTGCCTGCCTGTCAGCGTGTGTCAGGCTCACAGCATATACTGTGCCTACTTGCTCAGTGCCACCACCAGTCATATCTGGTGTAAAAGTAGTGTAAAAAAATTAAAAAAAAACTTTTACATCAGTCTGCTAGTGTAATCTAATAGCAGTTGCCTGCCTGCCACTGCCAGCCTGTGTGTCAGGCTCACAGCATATACTGTGCCTACTTGCTCAGTGCCACCACTCATATCTGGTGTAACATTAGTGTAAATTAAAAAAAAAAAAAAACTTTTACATCAGTCTGCTAGTGTAATCTAATTTCAGTTGCCAGGCCAGCCTGCCACTGCCAGCCTGTGTGTCAGGTTCACAGCATATACTGTGCCTACTTGCTCAGTGCCACCACCAGTCATATCTGGTGTAACAATAGTGTACATTTTTTTTATTTTTTTTTACATCAGTCTCCTAGTGTAATCTAATAGCAGCTGCCTGCCTGCCACTGCCAGCCTGTGTGTCAGGCTCACAGCATATACTGTGCCTACTTGCTCAGTGCCACCACTCATATCTGGTGTAACATTAGTGTAAATTTAAAAAAAAAACTTTTACATCAGTCTGCTAGTGTAATCTAATTTCAGTTGCCAGGCCAGCCTGCCACTGCCAGCCTGTGTGTCAGGCTTACAGCATATACTGTGCCTACTTGCTCAGTGCCACTCATATCTGGTGTAACATTAGTGTAATTTTTTTTTATTTTTATTTTTTACATCAGTCTGCTAGTGTAATGTAATTTCAGTTGCCAGGCCAGCCTGCCACTGCCAGCCTGTGTGTCAGGCTCACAGCATATACTGTGCCTACTTGCTCATTGCCACCACCAGTCATATCTGGTGTAACAGTAGTGTACATTTTTTTAAAAAAAAAACTTTTACATCATTCTGCTAGTGTAATCTAATAGCAGTTGCCTGCCACTGCCAGCCTGTGTGTCAGGCTCACAGCATATACTGTGCCAACTTGCTCAGTGCCACCACTCATACCTGGTGTAACATTAGTGTAAATTTAAAAAAAAACTACTTTTACATCAGTCTGCTAGTGAAATCTAATTTCAGTTGCCAGGCCAGCCTGCCACTGCCAGCCTGTGTGTCAGGCTCACAGCATATACTGTGCCTACTTGCTCAGTGCCACCACCAGTCATATCTGGTATAACAGTAGTGTAAATATAAAAAAAAAAAACTTTTACATCAGTCTGCTAGTGTAATCTAAAAGCAGTTGCCTGCCTGCCACTGCCAGCCTGTGTGTCAGGCTCACAGCATATACTGTGCCTACTTGCTCAGTGCCACCACTCATATCTGGTGTAACATTAGTGTAAATTAAAAAAATTTTTTTTACATCAGTCTGCTAGTGTAAGCTAATTTCAGTTGCCAGGCCAGCCTGAAACTGCCAGCCTGTGTGTCAGGCTCACAGCATATAATGTGCCTACTTGCTCAGTGCCACAACCAATCATATCTGGTGTAACAGTAGTGTAAATTTTTTTTAAAAAAACTTTTACATCAGTCTGCTAGTGTAATCTAATTTCAGTTGCCAGGCCAGCCTGCCACTGCCAGCCTGTGTGTCAAGCTCACAGCATATACTGTGCCTACTTGCTCAGTGCCACCACCAGTCATATCTGGTGTAACAGTAGTGTACATTTTTTTTAAAAAACCTTTTACATCAGTCTGCTAGTGTAATCTAATAGCAGTTGCCTGCCTGCCACTGCCAGCCTGTGTGTCAGCCTCACAGCATATACTGTGCCTACTTGCTCAGTGCCACCACTCATATCTGGTGTAACATTAGTGTACATTTAAAAAAAAAAACAACTTTTACATCAGTCTGCTAGTGAAATCTAATTTCAGTTGCCAGGCCAGCCTGCCACTGCCAGCCTGTGTGTCAGGCTCACAGCATATACTGTGCCTACTTGCTCAGTGCCACCACCAGTCATATCTGGTGTAACAGTAGTGTAAATTTAAAAAAAAAAAAATTTTACATCAGTCTGCTAGTATAATCTAATAGCAGTTGCCTGCCACTGCCAGCCTGTGTGTCAGGCTCACAGCATATACTGTGCCAACTTGCTCAGTGCCACAACTCATATCTGGTGTAACATTAGTGTAAATTTATAAAAAAAACAACTTTTACATCAGTCTGCTAGTGAAATCTAATTTCAGTTGCCAGGCCAGCCTGCCACTGCCAGCCTGTGTGTCAGGGTCACAGCATATACTGTGCCTACTTGCTCAGTACCACCACTCATATCTGGTGTAACATTAGTGTAAATTTAAAAAAAAAAAAAACTTTTACATCAGTCTGCTAGTGTAATCTAATTTCAGTTGCCAGGCCAGCCTGCCACTGCCAGCCTGTGTGTCAGGTTCACAGCATATACTGTGCCTACTTGCTCAGTGCCACCACCAGTCATATCTGGTGTAACAGTAGTGTAAATTTAAAAAAAAAAACTTTTACATCAGTCTGCTAGTATAATCTAATAGCAGTTGCCTGCCACTGCCAGCCTGTGTGTCAGGCTCACAGCATATACTGTGCCAACTTGCTCAGTGCCACCACTCATATCTGGTTTAACATTAGTGTAAATTTATAAAAAAAACAACTTTTACATCAGTCTGCTAGTGAAATCTAATTTCAGTTGCCAGGCCAGCCTGCCACTGCCAGCCTGTGTGTCAGGGTCACAGCATATACTGTGCCTACTTGCTCAGTACCACCACTCATATCTGGTGTAACATTAGTGTAAATTTAAAAAAAAAAAAAAAACTTTTACATCAGTCTGCTAGTGTAATCTAATTTCAGTTGCCAGGCCAGCCTGCCACTGCCAGCCTGTGTGTCAGGTTCACAGCATATACTGTGCCTACTTGCTCAGTGCCACCACCAGTCATATCTGGTGTAACAATAGTGTACATTTTTTTTATTTTTTTTTACATCAGTCTGCTAGTGTAATCTAATAGCAGCTGCCTGCCTGCCACTGCCAGCCTGTGTGTCAGGCTCACAGCATATACTGTGCCTACTTGCTCAGTGCCACCACTCATATCTGGTGTAACATTAGTGTAAATTAAAAAAAAAACTTTTACATCAGTCTGCTAGTGTAATCTAATTTCAGTTGCCAGGCCAGCCTGCCACTGCCAGCCTGTGTGTCAGGCTTACAGCATATACTGTGCCTACTTGCTCAGTGCCACTCATATCTGGTGTAACATTAGTGTAATTTTTTTTAATTTTTTTTTTTACATCAGTCTGCTAGTGTAATGTAATTTCAGTTGCCAGGCCAGCCTGCCACTGCCAGCCTGTGTGTCAGGCTCACAGCATATACTGTGCCTACTTGCTCATTGCCACCACCAGTCATATCTGGTGTAACAGTAGTGTACATTTTTTTTAAAAAAAAACTTTTACATCATTCTGCTAGTGTAATCTAATAGCAGTTGCCTGCCACTGCCAGCCTGTGTGTCAGGCTCACAGCATATACTGTGCCAACTTGCTCAGTGCCACCACTCATATCTGGTGTAACATTAGTGTAAATTTAAAAAAAAACTACTTTTACATCAGTCTGCTAGTGAAATCTAATTTCAGTTGCCAGGCCAGCCTGCCACTGCCAGCCTGTGTGTCAGGCTCACAGCATATTCTGTGCCTACTTGCTCAGTGCCACCACCAGTCATATCTGGTATAACAGTAGTGTAAATATAAAAAAAAAAAACTTTTACATCAGTCTGCTAGTGTAATCTAAAAGCAGTTGCCTGCCTGCCACTGCCAGCCTGTGTGTCAGGCTCACAGCATATACTGTGCCTACTTGCTCAGTGCCACCACTCATATCTGGTGTAACATTAGTGTAAATTAAAAAAATTTTTTTTACATCAGTCTGCTAGTGTAAGCTAATTTCAGTTGCCAGGCCAGCCTGAAACTGCCAGCCTGTGTGTCAGGCTCACAGCATATAATGTGCCTACTTGCTCAGTGCCACCACCAGTCATATCTGGTGTAAAAGTAGTGTAAATTTTTTTAAAAAAAACTTTTACATCAGTCTGCTAGTGTAATCTAATTTCAGTTGCCAGGCCAGCCTGCCACTGCCAGCCTGTGTGTCAAGCTCACAGCATATACTGTGCCTACTTGCTCAGTGCCACCACCAGTCATATCTGGTGTAACAGTAGTGTACATTTTTTTTAAAAAACCTTTTACATCAGTCTGCTAGTGTAATCTAATAGCAGTTGCCTGCCTGCCACTGCCAGCCTGTGTGTCAGCCTCACAGCATATACTGTGCCTACTTGCTCAGTGCCACCACTCATATCTGGTGTAACATTAGTGTACATTTAAAAAAAAAAACAACTTTTACATCAGTCTGCTAGTGAAATCTAATTTCAGTTGCCAGGCCAGCCTGCCACTGCCAGCCTGTGTGTCAGGCTCACAGCATATACTGTGCCTACTTGCTCAGTGCCACCACCAGTCATATCTGGTGTAACAGTAGTGTAAATTTAAAAAAAAAAACTTTTACATCAGTCTGCTAGTGTAATCTAAAAGCAGTTGCCTGCCTGCCACTGCCAGCCTGTGTGTCAGGCTCACAGCATATACTGTGCCAACTTGCTCAGTGCCACCACTCATATCTGGTGTAACATTAGTGTAAATTTATAAAAAAAACAACTTTTACATCAGTCTGCTAGTGAAATCTAATTTCAGTTGCCAGGCCAGCCTGCCACTGCCAGCCTGTGTGTCAGGGTCACAGCATATACTGTGCCTACTTGCTCAGTACCACCACTCATATCTGGTGTAACATTAGTGTAAATTTAAAAAAAAAAAAAAACTTTTACATCAGTCTGCTAGTGTAATCTAATTTCAGTTGCCAGGCCAGCCTGCCACTGCCAGCCTGTGTGTCAGGTTCACAGCATATACTGTGCCTACTTGCTCAGTGCCACCACCAGTCATATCTGGTGTAACAGTAGTGTAAATTTAAAAAAAAAAACTTTTACATCAGTCTGCTAGTATAATCTAATAGCAGTTGCCTGCCACTGCCAGCCTGTGTGTAAGGCTCACAGCATATACTGTGCCAACTTGCTCAGTGCCACCACTCATATCTGGTGTAACATTAGTGTAAATTTATAAAAAAAACAACTTTTACATCAGTCTGCTAGTGAAATCTAATTTCAGTTGCCAGGCCAGCCTGCCACTGCCAGCCTGTGTGTCAGGGTCACAGCATATACTGTGCCTACTTGCTCAGTACCACCACTCATATCTGGTGTAACATTAGTGTAAATTTAAAAAAAAAAAAAACTTTTACATCAGTCTGCTAGTGTAATCTAATTTCAGTTGCCAGGCCAGCCTGCCACTGCCAGCCTGTGTGTCAGGCTCACAGCATATACTGTGCCTACTTGCTCAGTGCCACCACTCATATCTGGTGTAACATTAGTGTAAATTTAAAAAAAACTTTTACATTAGTCTGCTAGTGTAATCTAATTTCAGTTGCCAGGCCAGCCTGCCACTGCCAGCCTGTGTGTCAGGCTTACAGCATATACTGTGCCTACTTGCTCAGTGCCATTCATATCTGGTGTAACATTAGTGTAATTTTTTTAAAAAAATTTTTTTACATCAGTCTGCTAGTGTAATGTAATTTCAGTTGCCAGGCCAGCCTGCCACTGCCAGCCTGTGTGTCAGGCTCACAGCATATACTGTGCCTACTTGCTCAGTGCCACCACCAGTCATATCTGATGTAACAGTAGTGTACATTTTTTTTAAAAAAACTTTTACATCATTCTGCTAGTATAATCTAATAGCAGTTGCCTGCCACTGCCAGCCTGTGTGTCAGGCTCACAGCATATACTGTGCCAACTTGCTCAGTGCCACCACTCATATCTGGTGTAACATTAGTGTAAATTTATAAAAAAAAACAACTTTTACATCAGTCTGCTAGTGAAATCTAATTTCAGTTGCCAGGCCAGCCTGCCACTGCCAGCCTGTGTGTCAGGCTCACAGCATATACTGTGCCTACTTGCTCAGTGCCACCACCAGTCATATCTGGTGTAACAGTAGTGTAAATTTAAAAAAAAAAACGTTTACATCAGTCTGCTAGTGTAATCTAATAGCAGTTGCCTGCCTGCCACTGCCAGCCTGTGTGTCAGGCTCACAGCATATACTGTGCCTACTTGCTCAGTGCCACCACTCATATCTGGTGTAACATTAGTGTACATTTAAAAAAAAATAAACTTTTACATCAGTCTGCTAGTGTAATCTAATTTCAGTTGCCAGGCCAGCCTGCCACTGCCAGCCTGTGTGTCAGGGTCACAGCATATACTGTGCCTACTTGCTCAGTACCACCACTCATATCTGGTGTAACATTAGTGTAAATTTAAAAAAAAAAAAAAAACTTTTACATCAGTCTGCTAGTGTAATCTAATTTCAGTTGCCAGGCCAGCCTGCCACTGCCAGCCTGTGTGTCAGGTTCACAGCATATACTGTGCCTACTTGCTCAGTGCCACCACCAGTCATATCTGGTGTAAAAGTAGTGTAACATTTTTTTATTTTTTTTTACATCAGTCTGCTAGTGTAATCTAATAGCAGCTGCCTGCCTGCCACTGCCAGCCTGTGTGTCAGGCTCACAGCATATACTGTGCCTACTTGCTCAGTGCCACCACTCATATCTGGTATAACATTAGTGTAAATTTAAAAAAAAACTTTTACATCAGTCTGCTAGTGTAATCTAATTTCAGTTGCCAGGCCAGCCTGCCACTGCCAGCCTGTGTGTCAGGCTTACAGCATATACAGTGCCTACTTGCTCAGTGCCACCACTCATATCTGGTGTAACATTAGTGTACATTTAAAAAAAAAAACAACTTTTACATCAGTCTGCTAGTGAAATCTAATTTCAGTTGCAAGGCCAGCCTGCCACTGCCAGCCTGTGTGTCAGGCTCACAGCATATACTGTGCCTACTTGCTCAGTGCCACCACCAGTAATATCTGGTGTAACAGTAGTGTAAATTTAAAAAAAAAAACTTTTACATCAGTCTGCTAGTATAATCTAATAGCAGTTGCCTGCCACTGCCAGCCTGTGTGTCAGGCTCACAGCATATACTGTGCCAACTCGCTCAGTGCCACCACTCATATCTGGTGTAACATTAGTGTAAATTTATAAAAAAAACAACTTTTACATCAGTCTGCTAGTGAAATCTAATTTCAGTTGCCAGGCCAGCCTGCCACTGCCAGCCTGTGTGTCAGGGTCACAGCATATACTGTGCCTACTTGCTCAGTACCACCACTCATATCTGGTGTAACATTAGTGTAAATTTAAAAAAAAAAAAAAACTTTTACATCAGTCTGCTAGTGTAATCTAATTTCAGTTGCCAGGCCAGCCTGCCACTGCCAGCCTGTGTGTCAGGTTCACAGCATATACTGTGCCTACTTGCTCAGTGCCACCACCAGTCATATCTGGTGTAACAGTAGTGTAAAAATTTTTTTTTTTTTTTTACATCAGTCTGCTAGTGTAATCTAATAGCAGCTGCCTGCCTGCCACTGCCAGCCTGTGTGTCAGGCTCACAGCATATACGGTGCCTACTTGCTCAGTGCCACCACTCATATCTGGTGTAACATTAGTGTAAATTTAAAAAAAACTTTTACATTAGTCTGCTAGTGTAATCTAATTTCAGTTGCCAGGCCAGCCTGCCACTGCCAGCCTGTGTGTCAGGCTTACAGCATATACTGTGCCTACTTGCTCAGTGCCATTCATATCTGGTGTAACATTAGTGTAATTTTTTTAAAAAATTTTTTTTACATCAGTCTGCTAGTGTAATGTAATTTCAGTTGCCAGGCCAGCCTGCCACTGCCAGCCTGTGTGTCAGGCTCACAGCATATACTGTGCCTACTTGCTCAGTGCCACCACCAGTCATATCTGATGTAACAGTAGTGTACATTTTTTTAAAAAAAACTTTTACATCATTCTGCTAGTATAATCTAATAGCAGTTGCCTGCCACTGCCAGCCTGTGTGTCAGGCTCACAGCATATACTGTGCCAACTTGCTCAGTGCCACCACTCATATCTGGTGTAACATTAGTGTAAATTTATAAAAAAAAACAACTTTTACATCAGTCTGCTAGTGAAATCTAATTTCAGTTGCCAGGCCAGCCTGCCACTGCCAGCCTGTGTGTCAGGCTCACAGCATATACTGTGCCTACTTGCTCAGTGCCACCACCAGTCATATCTGGTGTAACAGTAGTGTAAATTTAAAAAAAAAAACTTTTACATCAGTCTGCTAGTGTAATCTAAAAGCAGTTGCCTGCCTGCCACTGCCAGCCTGTGTGTCAGGCTCACAGCATATACTGTGCCTACTTGCTCAGTGCCACCACTCATATCTGGTGTAACATTAGTGTACATTTAAAAAAAAATAAAAAACTTTTACATCAGTCTGCTAGTGTAATCTAATTTCAGTTGCCAGGCCAGCCTGCCACTGCCAGCCTGTGTGTCAGGGTCACAGCATATACTGTGCCTACTTGCTCAGTACCACCACTCATATCTGGTGTAACATTAGTGTAAATTAAAAAAAAAAAAAAAACTTTTACATCAGTCTGCTAGTGTAATCTAATTTCAGTTGCCAGGCCAGCCTGCCACTGCCAGCCTGTGTGTCAGGTTCACAGCATATACTGTGCCTACTTGCTCAGTGCCACCACCAGTCATATCTGGTGTAAAAGTAGTGTAAAAAAATTAAAAAAAAACTTTTACATCAGTCTGCTAGTGTAATCTAATAGCAGTTGCCTGCCTGCCACTGCCAGCCTGTGTGTCAGGCTCACAGCATATACTGTGCCTACTTGCTCAGTGCCACCACTCATATCTGGTGTAACATTAGTGTAAATTAAAAAAAAAAAAAAACTTTTACATCAGTCTGCTAGTGTAATCTAATTTCAGTTGCCAGGCCAGCCTGCCACTGCCAGCCTGTGTGTCAGGTTCACAGCATATACTGTGCCTACTTGCTCAGTGCCACCACTCATATCTGGTGTAACATTAGTGTAAATTTAAAAAAAACTTTTACATTAGTCTGCTAGTGTAATCTAATTTCAGTTGCCAGGCCAGCCTGCCACTGCCAGCCTGTGTGTCAGGCTTACAGCATATACTGTGCCTACTTGCTCAGTGCCATTCATATCTGGTGTAACATTAGTGTAATTTTTTTAAAAAAAAATTTTTACATCAGTCTGCTAGTGTAATGTAATTTCAGTTGCCAGGCCAGCCTGCCACTGCCAGCCTGTGTGTCAGGCTCACAGCATATACTGTGCCTACTTGCTCAGTGCCACCACTCATATCTGGTGTAACATTAGTGTACATTTAAAAAAAAATAAACTTTTACATCAGTCTGCTAGTGTAATCTAATTTCAGTTGCCAGGCCAGCCTGCCACTGCCAGCCTGTGTGTCAGGGTCACAGCATATACTGTGCCTACTTGCTCAGTACCACCACTCATATCTGGTGTAACATTAGTGTAAATTAAAAAAAAAAAAAAAAACTTTTACATCAGTCTGCTAGTGTAATCTAATTTCAGTTGCCAGGCCAGCCTGCCACTGCCAGCCTGTGTGTCAGGTTCACAGCATATACTGTGCCTACTTGCTCAGTGCCACCACCAGTCATATCTGGTGTAAAAGTAGTGTAAAAAAATTAAAAAAAAACTTTTACATCAGTCTGCTAGTGTAATCTAATAGCAGTTGCCTGCCTGCCACTGCCAGCCTGTGTGTCAGGCTCACAGCATATACTGTGCCTACTTGCTCAGTGCCACCACTCATATCTGGTGTAACATTAGTGTAAATTAAAAAAAAAAAAAAACTTTTACATCAGTCTGCTAGTGTAATCTAATTTCAGTTGCCAGGCCAGCCTGCCACTGCCAGCCTGTGTGTCAGGTTCACAGCATGTACTGTGCCTACTTGCTCAGTGCCACCACTCATATCTGGTGTAACATTAGTGTAAATTTAAAAAAAACTTTTACATTAGTCTGCTAGTGTAATCTAATTTCAGTTGCCAGGCCAGCCTGCCACTGCCAGCCTGTGTGTCAGGCTTACAGCATATACTGTGCCTACTTGCTCAGTGCCATTCATATCTGGTGTAACATTAGTGTAATTTTTTTAAAAAATTTTTTTTACATCAGTCTGCTAGTGTAATGTAATTTCAGTTGCCAGGCCAGCCTGCCACTGCCAGCCTGTGTGTCAGGCTCACAGCATATACTGTGCCTACTTGCTCAGTGCCACCACCAGTCATATCTGATGTAACAGTAGTGTACATTTTTTTTAAAAAAAAACTTTTACATCATTCTGCTAGTATAATCTAATAGCAGTTGCCTGCCACTGCCAGCCTGTGTGTCAGGCTCACAGCATATACTGTGCCAACTTGCTCAGTGCCACCACTCATATCTGGTGTAATATTAGTGTAAATTTATAAAAAAAACAACTTTTACATCAGTCTGCTAGTGAAATCTAATTTCAGTTGCCAGGCCAGCCTGCCACTGCCAGCCTGCGTGTCAGGCTCACAGCATATACTGTGCCTACTTGCTCAGTACCACCACTCATATCTGGTGTAACATTAGTGTAAATTTAAAAAAAAAAAAAAACTTTTACATCAGTCTGCTAGTGTAATCTAATTTCAGTTGCCAGGCCAGCCTGCCACTGCCAGCCTGTGTGTCAGGTTCACAGCATATACTGTGCCTACTTGCTCAGTGCCACCACCAGTCATATCTGGTGTAAAAGTAGTGTAACATTTTTTTATTTTTTTTTACATCAGTCTGCTAGTGTAATCTAATAGCAGCTGCCTGCCTGCCACTGCCAGCCTGTGTGTCAGGCTCACAGCATATACTGTGCCTACTTGCTCAGTGCCACCACTCATATCTGGTATAACATTAGTGTAAATTTAAAAAAAAACTTTTACATCAGTCTGCTAGTGTAATCTAATTTCAGTTGCCAGGCCAGCCTGCCACTGCCATCCTGTGTGTCAGGCTTACAGCATATACAGTGCCTACTTGCTCAGTGCCACCACTCATATCTGGTGTAACATTAGTGTACATTTAAAAAAAAAAACAACTTTTACATCAGTCTGCTAGTGAAATCTAATTTCAGTTGCAAGGCCAGCCTGCCACTGCCAGCCTGTGTGTCAGGCTCACAGCATATACTGTGCCTACTTGCTCAGTGCCACCACCAGTCATATCTGGTGTAACAGTAGTGTAAATTTTAAAAAAAAAACTTTTACATCAGTCTGCTAGTATAATCTAATAGCAGTTGCCTGCCACTGCCAGCCTGTGTGTCAGGCTCACAGCATATACTGTGCCAACTTGCTCAGTGCCACCACTCATATCTGGTGTAACATTAGTGTAAATTTATAAAAAAAACAACTTTTACATCAGTCTGCTAGTGAAATCTAATTTCAGTTGCCAGGCCAGCCTGCCACTGCCAGCCTGTGTGTCAGGGTCACAGCATATACTGTGCCTACTTGCTCAGTACCACCACTCATATCTGGTGTAACATTAGTGTAAATTTAAAAAAAAAAAAAAACTTTTACATCAGTCTGCTAGTGTAATCTAATTTCAGTTGCCAGGCCAGCCTGCCACTGCCAGCCTGTGTGTCAGGTTCACAGCATATACTGTGCCTACTTGCTCAGTGCCACCACTCATATCTGGTGTAACATTAGTGTAAATTTAAAAAAAACTTTTACATTAGTCTGCTAGTGTAATCTAATAGCAGCTGCCTGCCTGCCACTGCCAGCCTGTGTGTCAGGCTCACAGCATATACTGTGCCTACTTGCTCAGTGCCACCACTCATATCTGGTGTAACATTAGTGTAAATTTAAAAAAAACTTTTACATTAGTCTGCTAGTGTAATCTAATTTCAGTTGCCAGGCCAGCCTGCCACTGCCAGCCTGTGTGTCAGGCTTACAGCATATACTGTGCCTACTTGCTCAGTGCCATTCATATCTGGTGTAACATTAGTGTAATTTTTTTAAAAAAATTTTTTTACATCAGTCTGCTAGTGTAATGTAATTTCAGTTGCCAGGCCAGCCTGCCACTGCCAGCCTGTGTGTCAGGCTCACAGCATATACTGTGCCTACTTGCTCAGTGCCACCACCAGTCATATCTGATGTAACAGTAGTGTACATTTTTTTTAAAAAAACTTTTACATCATTCTGCTAGTATAATCTAATAGCAGTTGCCTGCCACTGCCAGCCTGTGTGTCAGGCTCACAGCATATACTGTGCCAACTTGCTCAGTGCCACCACTCATATCTGGTGTAACATTAGTGTAAATTTATAAAAAAAAACAACTTTTACATCAGTCTGCTAGTGAAATCTAATTTCAGTTGCCAGGCCAGCCTGCCACTGCCAGCCTGTGTGTCAGGCTCACAGCATATACTGTGCCTACTTGCTCAGTGCCACCACCAGTCATATCTGGTGTAACATTAGTGTAAATTTAAAAAAAAAAAAAAACTTTTACATCAGTCTGCTAGTGTAATCTAATTTCAGTTGCCAGGCCAGCCTGCCACTGCCAGCCTGTGTGTCAGGTTCACAGCATATACTGTGCCTACTTGCTCAGTGCCACCACCAGTCATATCTGGTGTAAAAGTAGTGTAACATTTTTTTTTTTTTTTTACATCAGTCTGCTAGTGTAATCTAATAGCAGCTGCCTGCCTGCCACTGCCAGCCTGTGTGTCAGGCTCACAGCATATACTGTGCCTACTTGCTCAGTGCCACCACTCATATCTGGTATAACATTAGTGTAAATTTAAAAAAAAAACTTTTACATCAGTCTGCTAGTGTAATCTAATTTCAGTTGCCAGGCCAGCCTGCCACTGCCAGCCTGTGTGTCAGGCTTACAGCATATACTGTGCCTACTTGCTCAGTGCCATTCATATCTGGTGTAACATTAGTGTAATTTTTTTTAAAAATTTTTTTTACATCAGTCTGCTAGTGTAATGTAATTTCAGTTGCCAGGCCAGCCTGCCACTGCCAGCCTGTGTGTCAGGCTCACAGCATATACTGTGCCTATTTGCTCAGTGCCACCACCAGTCATATCTGATGTAACAGTAGTGTACATTTTTTTAAAAAAAACTTTTACATTATTCTGCTAGTATAATCTAATAGCAGTTGCCTGCCACTGCCAGCCTGTGTGTCAGGCTCACAGCATATACTGTGCCAACTTGCTCAGTGCCACCACTCATATCTGGTGTAACATTAGTGTAAATTTATAAAAAAAAACAACTTTTACATCAGTCTGCTAGTGAAATCTAATTTCAGTTGCCAGGCCAGCCTGCCACTGCCAGCCTGTGTGTCAGGCTCACAGCATATACTGTGCCTACTTGCTCAGTGCCACCACCAGTCATATCTGGTGTAACAGTAGTGTAAATTTTAAAAAAAAAACTTTTACATCAGTCTGCTAGTGTAATCTAAAAGCAGTTGCCTGCCTGCCACTGCCAGCCTGTGTGTCAGGCTCACAGCATATACTGTGCCTACTTGCTCAGTGCCACCACCAGTCATATCTGGTGTAACAGTAGTGTACATTTTTTTTAAAAAACTTTTACATCAGTCTGCTAGTGTAATCTAATTGCAGTTGCCTGCCTGCCACTGCCAGCCTGTGTGTCAGCCTCACAGCATATACTGTGCCTACTTGCTCAGTGCCACCACTCATATCTGGTGTAACATTAGTGTAGATTTAAAAAAAAAAACATTCAGTCTGCTAGTGTAATCTAATTTCAGTTGCCAGGCCAGCCTGCCACTGCCAGCCTGTGTGTCTGGGTCACAGCATATACTGTGCCTACTTGCTCAGTGCCACCACCAGTCATGTCTGGTGTAACAGTAGTGTACATTTAAAAAAAAAAAAACTTTTACATCAGTCTGCTAGTGTAATCTAATTTCAGTTGCCAGGCCAGCCTGCCACTGCCAGCCTGCTTGTCAGGGTCACAGCATATACTGTGCCTACTTGCTCAGTACCACCACTCATATCTGGTGTAACATTAGTGTAAATTTAAAAAAAAAACTTTTACATCAGTCTGCTAGTGTAATCTAATTTCAGTTGCCAGGCCAGCCTGCCACTGCCAGCCTGTGTGTCAAGTTCACAGCATATACTGTGCCTACTTGCTTAGTGCCACCACCAGTCATATCTGGTGTAACAGTAGTGTAAAAATTTTTTTTTTTTTTTACATCAGTCTGCTAGTGTAATCTAATAGCAGCTGCCTGCCTGCCACTGCCAGCCTGTGTGTCAGGCTCACAGCATATACTGTGCCTACTTGCTCAGTGCCACCACTCATATCTGGTGTAACATTAGTGTAAATTTAAAAAAAAACTTTTACATCAGTCTGCTAGTGTAATCTAATTTCAGTTGCCAGGCCAGCCTGCCACTGCCAGCCTGTGTGTCAGGCTTACAGCATATACTGTGCCTACTTGCTCAGTGCCATTCATATCTGGTGTAACATTAGTGTAATTTTTAAAAAAAAAATTTTTACATCAGTCTGCTAGTGTAATGTAATTTCAGTTGCCAGGCCAGCCTGCCACTGCCAGCCTGTGTGTCAGGCTCACAGCATATACTGTGCCTACTTGCTCAGTGCCACCACCAGTCATATCTGATGTAACAGTAGTGTACATTTTTTAAAAAAAAACTTTTACATCATTCTGCTAGTATAATCTAATAGCAGTTGCCTGCCACTGCCAGCCTGTGTGTCAGGCTCACAGCATATACTGTGCCAACTTGCTCAGTGCCACCACTCATATCTGGTGTAACATTAGTGTAAATTTATAAAAAAAACAACTTTTACATCAGTCTGCTAGTGAAATCTAATTTCAGTTGCCAGGCCAGCCTGCCACTGCCAGCCTGTGTGTCAGGCTCACAGCATATACTGTGCCTACTTGCTCAGTGCCACCACCAGTCATATCTGGTGTAACAGTAGTGTAAATTTTAAAAAAAAAAACTTTTACATCAGTCTGCTAGTGTAATCTAAAAGCAGTTGCCTGCCTGCCACTGCCAGCCTGTGTGTCAGGCTCACAGCATATACTGTGCCTACTTGCTCAGTGCCACCACCAGTCATATCTGGTGTAACAGTAGTGTACATTTTTTTTTAAAAAAAACTTTTACATCAGTCTGCTAGTGTAATCTAATAGCAGTTGCCTGCCTGCCACTGCCAGCCTGTGTGTCAGCCTCACAGCATATACTGTGCCTACTTGCTCAGTGCCACCACTCATATCTGGTGTAACATTAGTGTACATTTAAAAAAAAAAAACTTTTACATCAGTCTGCTAGTGTAATCTAATTTCAGTTGCCAGGCCAGCCTGCCACTGCCAGCCTGTGTGTCAGGGTCACAGCATATACTGTGCCTACTTGCTCAGTGCCACCACCAGTCATATCTGGTGTAACAGTAGTGTAAATTAAAAAAAAAAAAAACTTTTACATCAGTCTGCTAGTGTAATCTAATTTCAGTTGCCAGGCTAGCCTGCCACTGCCAGCCTGTGTGTCATGGTCACAGCATATACTGTGCCTACTTGCTCAGTGCCACCACCAGTCATATCTGGTGTAACAGTAGTGTAAATTTTTTTTTAAAAAACTTTTACATCAGTCTGCTAGTGTAATCTAATTGCAGTTGCCAGGCCAGCCTGCCACTGCCAGCGTGTGTGTCAGGCTTACAGCGTATACTGTGCCTACTTAGCCCGCCAGCTTTTACCATACAAGCTGGTGGAGTCTGAGGCATTCCAAAAGTTTGTAGCTATTGGGACACCGCAGTGGAAGGTACCCAGCCAAAATTTCTTTGCACAAAAGGCAATCCCCAACCTGTACTCGATTGTGCAAAAGGAAGTAATGGCATGTCTGGCACACAGTGTTGGGGCAAGGGTCCATCTGACCACTGATAGCTGGTCTGCAAATCATGGTCAGGGCAGGTATATCACCTACACTGCGCATTGGGTAAACCTGCTGATGGCTGCCAAGCATGGAATGCCTGGCTCTGCAGAGGAGTTGGTGACACCGCCACAACTTGCAAGCAGGCCTGCTGCCACTTCCTCTACTCCTCCTACTCCATCCACTTCCATAACCTCCTCGGCTGAGTCCTCTTCTATTGCTGTGTCTTGCTCCACATCAACGGCACCCCCCCAGCTCCCCAGGTACTATTCCACATCCCGGATATGGCAGTGTCACGCCGTCTTGGGGTTGACTTGCCTGAAAGCAGAGAGTCACACCGCAGCAGCACTCCTGTCCACCCTGAATGCACAGGTGGATCAGTGGCTGACTCCGCACCAACTGGAGATCGGCAAAGTGGTTTCTGACAATGGAAGTAATTTGGTGGCGGCATTGAAATTGGGCAAGTTGACACATGTGCCGTGCATGGCACATGTGTGTAATCTGATTGTACAACGCTTTGTGTATAAGTACCCAGGCTTACAGGACGTCCTGCAGCAGGCCAGGAAGGTGTGTGGCCATTTCAGGCGTTCCTACACGGCCATGGCGCACTTGTCAGATATCCAGCGGCGAAACAACCTGCCAGTGAGGCGCTTGATTTGCGACAGCCCGACACGTTGGAATTCAACACTCCGAATGTTCGACTGCCTTCTCCAACAAGAAAAAGCTGTTAATGAGTATTTGTATGACTGGGGTGCTAGGACAGCCTCTGGGGAGCTGGGAATTTTTTTGCCATGTTACTGGACGCTCATGCGCAATGCCTGTAGGCTCATGCGTCCTTTTGAGGAGGTGACAAACCCAGTCAGTCACACCAAAGGCACCATCAGCGACATCATACCATTTATTTTCTTCCTGGAGTGTGCCCTGTGTAGAGTGCTGGATCAGGCCGTAGATGAGCATGAAGAAGAAGAGTTGTGGTCACCATCACCACCAGAAACAGTCTTATCAGCATCGCTTGCTGGACCAGCGGCAACGCAGGAAGAGGATTGTGAGGAAGAGGAGCCAGAGGAGGAATGTGGCTTTGAGGAGGAAGACCAACCACAACAGGCATCCCAGGGCGCTCATTGTCACCTATCTGGTACCCATGGTGTTGTACGTGGCTGGGGGGAAGAAGATACCTTCAGTGTGATCAGTGAGGACGAGGAACGGGACATGAGTAGCTCGGCATCCAACCTTGTGCAAATGGGGTCTTTCATGCTGTCGTGCCTGTTGAGGGACACTCGTATAAAAAAGCTGAAGGAGAACGAACTGTACTGGGTGTCCACGCTACTAGACCCCCGGTATAAGCATAAAGTGACTGAAATGTTAACGAATTACCGCAAGTCGGAAAGGATGGAGCAGTTCAAAAATAAATTAAAAAGTATGCTTTACACATCGTATAAGGGTGATGTCACAGCACAACGGGAATCTAACAGGGGAAGAGGTGAAAGTAATACTCCTCCTCCCACAACCATGCCGGCAAGGACAGGACACTTTCCAGATGTGTTGTTGATGGAGGACATGTGGACCTTTTTAATTCCTATGCATCGCCACAGACCTTCGGGATCCAGCCTCAGAGAACGACTCAACCGACAGGTAGCAGACTACCTCGCCTTAACTGCAGATCTTGACACTCTGAGGAGCAATGAACCCCTTGACTACTGGGTGTGCAGGCTTGACCTGTGGCCTGAGCTATCCCAATTTGCAATCGAACTTCTGGCCTGCCCCGCTTCAAGTGTCCTGTCAGAAAGGACCTTCAGCGCAGCAGGAGGTATTGTCACTGAGAAGAGAAGTCGCCTAGGTCAAAAAAGTATTGATTACCTCACTTTTATTAAAATGAATGAGGGATGGATCCCGAAGGGACTGACATTGGGTGATACATTCGAGTAAAAAAGGCCTGATGAGATGAACTGCCTTGGGCTAATAATGGTCCACACCAGTGTTCCCTCTAAGGACAGTTTTGTGTGCAGCCCAGCAGTGAAACAGTTAACAAGAAAACCATATCTTGCCATCTGCATTGTGTAGTGTTTGCTAATTGCAGGGTGTGGTTACCTAATTAACTGTTTCACTGCTGGGCCGCACACAAAACTGGCCTTAGAGGGAACACTGGTCCACACGCTGCTGTATTTTATCTTCGAATGCCGGATGACTTGCGTGACTTATCCGCCAACAACTAGGGTTCAAGCCGCAATGTTTTAGGGCACTTTCTAACTGTCAAACAAACATCAATTTTTCTGGCCGCTGCTACAGCAGTGGCTGCAACAATACCTAATTTTTCAGGCATGTGTACATGCCTAATTTTTCTGGCCTCTGGTGCTGCACTGTGGCTTCAAAACCCAAACCAAAAAAAAGGCACATAACAGGGATTAAACTGCTAAGAATAGTACTACTTAACACACCACTCATATCTGGTGGCACGTGCAGTGCCCCAAATTTGAAGTAGGAGGACCGACCAAGCATCTTTTGCCATCTCCCGGTTCCTAAAATCCATGCCATATACACGTCCCCTGATAGGGGACACCGCAGTGGAAGCTACACGGACGAAATTTCTTTGCGCAAAAGGCAATCCCCAACCTGTACTTGATTGTGCAAAAGGAAGTAACCTTACCATGGGTCGCAGACCGCACGTCTTGTAAAATTCTTTGTCTGGGAAATTATCTATCTATCTATCTATCTATCTATCTATCTATCAAATCTATCTATTTATCTATAAAATCTATATATCTATCGTATCTATCAAATCTATCTATTGCATCTATTGATCTATCTATCTAATCTATGTATCTATCTATCTACCAAATCTATCTATCTCATGGCTGGACTGACCAAGCATCTTTTTCCATCTCACGGTTCTTAAAATCCATGCCATATACACTTACCCTGATAGGGGACGTAACAGGTATTAAACTGATAAGAATAGTACTACTTGACAGACCACTCATATCTGTTGGCACAGTAGATTGCACGCGGTGCTCTGACAAAATGCAGAAGGGCATTTGGCAGATGGACATTTGGCAGATGGACATTTGGCAGATGTATATTTGGCCGACAGACAGAAAGCTAAAGAATGTTCCGATTTTGGCCAAGGGCAGATACGTTCCAGAGTGCTCTGTTCTAATCAGAGCCTCGGGCGCCGCAGCTGCCTCTGGGAACCTTACCATGGGTCCCAGACTGCACGTCTTGTAGTAATTCTTTGTCTGGGAAATTATCTATCTATCTATCTAGCTATCTATCTATCTATCTATCTATCTATCGTATCTATCATCAAATGTATCTATTGCATCTATTGATCTATCTATCTAATATATGTATGTATCTATCTATCTATCTCGTGGCCGGACTGACCAAGCATCTTTTTCCATCTCCAGGTTCCTAAAATCATCTCCGGGATCCTAAAATCGATGCTATACCTGTACTCGATTGTGCAAAAGGAAGTCATGGCATATGGGGTCTTTCATGCTGTCATGTCTGTTGAGGGTCGGGGACCCTCGTATAAAAAGGCTGAAGGAGAATGACCTGTACTGGGTGTCCAAGCATCTTTTTCCATCTCCCGGTTCCTAAAATCCATGCCATATACACGTCCCCTGATAGGGGACAACGCAGTGGAAGGTACCCGGCCACAATTTCTTTGCACAAAAGGCAATCCCCAACCTGTACTCGATTGTGCAAAAGGAAGTAACCTTACCATGGGTCTCAGACCGCACGTCTTGTAGTTCTCTGTCTGTGAAATTATCTATCTATCAAATCTATCTATTTATCTATCAAATCTATCTAAATATCAATCGTATCTATCAAATGTATATTGCATCTATTGATCTATGTAATTCGCATCTATCAAATGTATATTGCATCTATTGATCTATGTAATTCGTATCTATCAAATGTATATTGCATCTATTGATCTATGTAATTCGTATCTATCAAATGTATATTGCATCTATTGATCTATGTAATCTATGTATCTATCTATCTATCAAATCTATCTATCTCGTGGCCGGACTGTTTTGTGACAGCCACTTGTGTTTTGGCAAAATTTGAAGTAGGAGGACCGACCAAGCATCTTTTTCCATCTCCCGGTTCCTAAAATCCATGCCATATACATCTCCCCCGATAGGGGGAGTAACAGGTATTAAACTGATCTGATCAGAATAGTACTACTTAACACACTACTCATATCTGGTGGCACAATAGATTGCACGCGCAGTGCCCCAAATTTGAAGCAGGAGGACCGACCAAGCATCTTTTTCCATCTCCCGGTTCCTAAAATCCATGCCATATACACCTCCCCCGATAGGGGGAGTAACAGGTATTTAACTGATCAGAATAGTACTACTTAACACACCAGTCATATCTGGTGGCACAATAGATTGCACGCGCAGTGCCCCAAATTTGAAGCAGGAGGACCGACCAAGCATCTTTTTCCATCTCCCGGTTCCTAAAATTCATGCCATATACACGTCCCCTGGCGCCGCAACTGCCTCTGGGAACCTTACCATGGGTCCCAGACCGCACGTCTTGTAATTCTCTGTCTGGGAAATTATATATCTATCAAATCTATCTATTTATCTATCAAATCTATCTAAATATCAATCGTATCTATCAAATGTATATTGCATCCATTGATCTATGTAATTCGTATCTATCAAATGTATATTGCATCTATTGATCTATGTAATTTATGTATCTATCTATCAAATCTATCTATCTCGTGGCCGGACTGTTTTGTGACAGCCACTTGTGTTTCGGCAAAATTTGAAGTAGGAGTACCGACCAAGCATCTTTTTCCATCTCCCGGTTCCTAAAATCCATGCCATATACACCTCCCCCGATAGGGGGAGTAACAGGTATTTAACTGATCAGAATAGTACTACTTAACACACCAGTCATATCTGGTGGCACAATAGATTGCACGCGCAGTGCCCCAAATTTTAAGCAGGAGGAGCGACCAAGCATCTTTTTCCATCTCCCGGTTCCTAAAATCCATGCCATATACACCTCCCCCGATAGGGGGAGTAACAGGTATTTAACTGATCAGAATAGTACTACTTAACACACCAGTCATATCTGGTGGCACAATAGATTGCACGCGCAGTGCCCCAAATTTGAAGCAGGAGGACCGACCAAGCATCTTTTTCCATCTCCCGGTTCCTAAAATCCATGCCATATACACGTCCCTTGGCACTGCAACTGCCTCTGGGAACCTTACCATGGGTCCCAGACCGCACGTCTTGTAATTCTCTGTCTGGGAAATTATATATCTATCAAATCTATCTATTTATCTATCAAATCTATCTAAATATCAATCGTATCTATCAAATGTATATTGCATCTATTGATCTATGTAATTCGTATCTATCAAATGTATATTGCATCTATTGATCTATGTAATTCGTATCTATCAAATGTATATTGCATCCATTGATCTATGTAATTCGTATCTATCAAATGTATATTGCATCTATTGATCTATGTAATTTATGTATCTATCTATCAAATCTATCTATCTCGTGGCCGGACTGTTTTGTGACAGCCACTTGTGTTTCTGCAAAATTTGAAGTAGGCGGACCGACCAAGCATCTTTTTCCATCTCCCGGTTCCTAAAATCCATGCCATATACACCTCCCCTGATAGGGGGAGTAACAGGTATTAAACTGATCAGAATAATACTACTTAACACACTACTCATATCTGGTGGCACAATAGATTGCATGTGCAGTGCCCCAAATTTGAAGCAGGAGGACCAACCAAGCATATTTTTCCATCTCCCGGTTCCTAAAATCCATGCCATACACACGTCCCCTGGCGCCGCAACTGCCTCTGGGAACCTTACCATGGGTCTCAGACCGCACGTCTTGTAATTCTCTGTCTGGGAAATTATATATCTATCAAATCTATCTATTTATCTATCAAATCTATCTAAATATCAATCGTATCTATCAAATGTATATTGCATCTATTGATCTATGTAATTCGTATCTATCAAATGTATATTGCATCTATTGATCTATGTAATCTATGTATCTATCTATCTATCTATCTATCTATCTATCAAATCTATCTATCTCGAGGCCGGACTGTTTTGTGACAGCCACTTGTGTTTTGGCAAAATTTGAAGGAGGACCGACCAAGCATCTTTTTCCATCTCCCGGTTCCTAAAATCCATGCCATATACACCTCCCCCGATAGGGGGAGTAACAGATATTAAACTGATCAGATTAGTACTACTTAACACACCACTCATATCTGGTGGCACAATAGATTGCACACGCAGTGCCCCAAATTTGAAGTAGGAGGACCGACCAAGCATCTTTTTCCATCTCCCGGTTCCAAAAATCCATGCCATATACACGTCCCCTGGCACCGCAACTGCCTCTGGGAACCTTACCATGGGTTCCAGACCGCACATCTTGTAATTCTCTGTCTGGGAAATTATATATTTATCAAATCTATCTATTTATCTATCAAATCTATCTAACTATCAATCGTATTTATCAAATGTATATTGCATCTATTGATCTATATAATCTATGTATTTATCTATCAAATCTATCTATCTCGTGGCCGGACTGTTTTGTGACAGCCACTTGTGTTTCGGCCAAATGCCCGTCAGACAAATGTCCTTCGGCCGAAAGGGCCGTCGGCTAAAAGTCCGGCCACGATTGCACGCGCAGTGCCCCAAATTTGAAGTAGTAGGACCGACCAAGCATCTTTTTCCATCTCCCGGTTCCAAAAATCCATGCCATATACACGTCCCCTGGCACCGCAACTGCCTCTGGGAACCTTACCATGGGTCCCAGACCTCACGTCTTGTAATTCTCTGTCTGAGAAATTATATATTTATTAAATCTATCTATTTATCTATCAAATCTATCTAACTATCAATCGTATCTATCAAATGTATATTGCATCTATTGATCTAAGTAATCTATGTATTTATCTATCAAATCTATGTATCTCGTGGCTGGACTGTTTTGTGACAGCCACTTGTGTTTTGGCCAAATGTCCGTCAGACAAATGTCCGTCGGCCAAATGTCCGTCGGCTAAAAGTCCGGCCACGATTGCATGCGCAGTGCCCCAAATTTGAAGTAGGAGGACCGACCAAGCATCTTTTTCCATCTCCCGGTTCCTAAAATCCATGCCATATACACCTCCCCCGATAGGGGGAGTAACAGGTATTAAAGTGATCAGAATAGTACTACTTAACACACCACTCATATCTGGTGCCACAGTAGATTGCACGCGCAGTGCCCCAAATTTGAAGTAGGAGGACCGACCAAGCATCTTTTTTCCATCTCCTGATTCCTAAAATCCCTGCCATATACACGTCCCCTGGTACTGCAACTGCCTCTGGGAACCTTACCAGACCGCACGACTTGTAATTCTCTTTCTGGAAAATTATATATCTATCAAATCTATCTATTTATCTATAAAATCTATCTATCAATCGTATCTATCAAATGTATATAGCATCTATTGATCTATGTAATCTATGTATCTATCTATCAAATCTATCTATCTCGTGGTTGTGCAAATGGACTGTTTGTGGTTGTTTGCGGTGTGTTACACAGGGATTTTGGTCTGTCACTGTGAAGCGGGCGTAACCCTTACACTACCTGATCAATACAACATCATACCTGATATTTTAAAGCACGTTATTCCAAACAATTTAGGAATGTTAGGTGATTTATGCCCTTTATGGATTAAAACCTGACTCTGCATCAACTATGTAATTTTTTGTGGGAGTTTTGCCCCTCCGGCATGCCACAGTCCAGGTGTTAGTCCCATTGAAACAACTTTTCCATCACTATTGTGGCCAGAAAGAGTCCCTGTTGGTTTTAAAGTTCGCCTGCCTTTTGAAGTCAATGGCGGTTCGCCCGGTTCGCCGGTTCGCGAACAGTTGCGGAAGTTTGAGTCCGCCGTTCCCAAACCGAAATTTTTAGGTTCGCGATATCACTAAACATAAATACAAAACATGTTTATTACAATTATTTTTTTTTTTACAAAGGTTAAAATTAACTCCATTGCTGGAGTCTTTACACTATACTTCTGTTGGGTTTGCACACATAAGTCTGACATAGAGTACACTAATTATTCATGTGCGCTATGTATTTATTAAATATAATATATTAAAAATTAAAAATGTAATGCAAATTAGTATTATAGATGTACTAATATATTTTAAAAATATATATCAAATATATATGTATATTTTACAGTAACTTTAATAACTATTAATATTTTTCAATAGTTTATATTTAATATTTGCATAATGCACCTTTAGATAACTAATTCTTCCTGTGCGCTAACCTGACAATGCATTAGACCTAAAATTTGCAACCCGAAGCACGTTACGCATGTGCTTTTCACATAGAAGAAAATGTTCTTTTATTTTTAAATATATATATTTATATATATATATATATATATATATATATATATATATGATACTGTTAATTTAAAATATAAATCTATACCTCTATATCTATATGAATATATTCAGGTATATATATATATATATATATATATATATACTGATATATATTAATTTAAAAATACAAAGAACAATTTCCCCAACGTGAATAACAATGGAATGTGAAATATTTTCAATAAATACACAGTAAAACACATGACTAAATATTATTATATAATTACCATTTACACACACACATATATATATATATATATATATATACACAGTCATATCCAAAAATATTGGCACCCCTGCATTTCTGTCAGATAATGCACCACTTCGCCCAGAAAATTGTTTCAATTACAAATGTTTAGGCATTCTCATGTTTATTTCTTTTGTTTGTATTGGAATGACACAAAAAAGTGGAGAAAAAAAGAAACTCCAAAAATGGACTGGACAAAATTATTGGGACTCTCAATATAATATTTGGGAGCACACCCCTTGGAAAAAATAACTTCAATCACTTCCTGTAACCATCAATGAGTATTTTGGACCACTCTTCTTTCGCCAAGAGCTCCAGCTTCATCCCTGGGGTGGTCCTTCTTCAACCATCTTCTTATCTTCATCTTGGTGGTTGCGGCGGTGGTCTTAATCCATCTTCAGATCTTAAACACGGAGGTCCTGTTCATGGAGTCACCAGCTACACACAGAATTTTGAATGCGAGGTACCCCTTTTATATGGGTAAACCCTTGCATTCCTATGAGATGATTTGCATGTTTAAATCAGTTAATAGAATAAAAGCTGCTTTTTCTGTTGGCTGATTTGAATTTGAACATCGAAATCAGCCAATATGAATGCAAGGGTACACCTATATAAAAGGGGTACGTTGCATTCAAAATTCAGTGTGCGGCTGCTGACCACATGAAGAGGACCTCCCTGTTCAAGATCTGAATATAGATGAAGACCGCTGCCACCACCGGGATGAAGATAATAGTGTACATAAGTAGTTTGCAATGTGGGGGGCTGGTGGTTTAATGGTTAATAATGTACATAGGTAGTTTGTGAAGTTGAGGGCTGGCAGTTTAGGAGTTAATAGTGTACGTAGGTAGTTTGTGATGTGAGGGGCTGGTAGTTTATTGGTTAATAGTGTACATATGTAATTTGCGATGTGGGGGCTGGCAATTTATTGGTTAATAGTGTACATAGGTAGTTAGCGATATGGGGGGCTGTAGGTGTAGTGGTTAATAGTGTACATAGGAAGTGTTTAATGTGGGCAACTGGCAGTTTAGGGATTAATAGTGTAGTACAGACTTTGCAGTGGGCTATGCGGTTTATGGGTTATTAAAGAAGTGGTCTTATGGTGATTGGGGTTAGAGTACGAGTTTTTGGCTTCATGGACTTCTATGGGGCAGTTGATTATTATGTGCGCAATAGTGTAAGGTTGGCGCTGGAGCGATAATTTTTTACTTTCAACTCGTAATACCAGCGTAACTCGACTTGCACAAACAGTTTACATTAGTGTTCCACTTGTAATCTAGCCAAATATATATTGGGTTTTATTCAGCAGACAAAGTAGATTCAAATTATACTGTTAGTTTATGTATTTGTCATGGCAAATGAGAACTCTACAACAAAATTTGTGCGGAAATGTATTTTTTTATTAAAATTTTTAATAAAACAAGGTTGTAAAAAAAAAATTAACTAAACTACTTATAATAAATAAGAAAGGGTTTGTAAATAAAAGACTTTGGGTATTGTTATGTAACTTTGATTTGCACATGTGGGCTGCTACCCAAATAAAAGCCCATTTATTCATGCCAGGTGATCAATGTTACCACAGTGATCACCTGGCTACTAACACTTATATAGGAACTTTATTTTAAAGAGGTACTTCTAGACTTTAAAACAAGGGGTCATAAGTGCATTGTTTTTTTATTTTTTTAAATATGTCTTTAAACGTATAACCTGAGGACATCCAACACTTGAAGAACAGGTGTAATGCCTTTCAAATGGTGTTTCTGGGGAGCTGAGATTGAGGTGTTTAAATACTTGTCTGCTCATCCAGCTCCCTTAAGCTCCAGCCAGCAGCCTGCCTCTTCTGGGAATCCAGGGCTTTGTGACATCACCACGTATGGGTTTTGTGATGTCGCTGGCATTCCCAGATTCCCTTCACAATGCCAATGTGTATTCATCCTTCAGGCCCCCTCTGGACTTAATGCATCGTACTGATGGCTACCACGTGTCACCATTGCATTTAAGGGGTTAATGTCTAGAAAGGGGGTAAGTCGCGCAGTGATGGGCAGCAAAGTAACATAGTAGATGAGTTTGAAAAAAGACCGAAGTCCATTGAGTTCAACCTATATAAATCTAAAATACTTACAAAAGATCCAGTTAATCTTAAATAATCCCACGAAAAGGTGACCCATTTAATATTAGCAATCATATCCATGAATATTGTTTCTAGACAGAAATGTATCCAAACCATTTTTAAATATATCTAGGGTATTGGCATTCACTACCTCCTTTGATAATGAGTTCAACAATTTTATTGCTCTTACAGTGAAAAAACGTTTCCGTTGCTGAAGATTAAATCTCCTTTCCTCCAACCTTAAATTTTGACAATTTTCTTGGAATAAACAGAGCTTCTACCATCTTTGTATATGGGCCTTAAATACATTTATATAAAGTAATCATGTCACCTCTCAAGCACCTTTTTTTCTAAAGAAAACAGACCCAGTTTGGCTAGCCTCTATTCATACATTAAATTCTCCAACCCCCTTATTAGCTTTGTGGTCCTTCTCTGAACCTTTTCTAGTTCTGCAATATCTTTTTTTGTGATCGGTCCCCAGAACTGCACTCCATACTCAAGGTGAGGTCTTACCAGGTATTTATATAGTGTCAGAATTATGCTTTCCTCCCTTGAATCAATGCCTCTTTTAATACATGCTAGTATCTTATTAACCTTTGTAGCCGCTGTTCTACATTGTGCACCCATCTTTAGCTTGGTATCTATTACTGCTCCTCTTCTGTTTAGCTAAGTCTTGTCCCATTTAAATAATACGTTGCCTGCTTATTTTCACTTTCAAAATGTAGAACCTTGCATTTTCCCGTATTAAATCTAATTTACCATTTACCTGCCATACTTCAAATTTTTGCAGATCCTTTGTAACGAAAGTTCATCTTGCTCTGACCTAATGACCTTACTTAACTTAGCATCATCTGCAAAAAATAGAGATGCCGCTATTTAATCCTTGCTTCATGTTATTTATAAAAATATTTAAAAGAACAGGGCCCAGTACTAATCCCTGGGGGACTCCACTGACTGTAAATATATATGTATATGAATATATACAGTACGTATATTTTTACGTGTTAATATAGGTATACACACATATTAAGACATAAATATATATTTATTTAAGCATGTACATATATATTTACAGGGAACAAACAGTCCCTATAGACCGCTATGTAAAAGCACTTTTCAGTGCCGTTTTATTTTCTAACACCCCACACCTGCATACTTTAACAAAAATAAAGATGCTACAATTTTCTTTATTAAAAAAAGGAAACTCACACATTATTTTGGGAACTGGTTATTGTCTGGTTATTTATTGTACGCCTGTAAACGAGCAAATTTGCCCATTTACGAGCGTGCAATAAATTAGCGCTCCACTTGTATTCTAGCCCACAATGTACAATGTTAGGGTAAGTAATGCAAGAAATAACATATTTTAATAAAGAAGGCTTTATTAAAATATGTTATGTCTTTTTGAGTTAGAATTTCCATTTACAACAGTGTACTCATGAAACAGTTATTTTTTTATACACAGAAAGTAAAGTCTATTAAGGCTTTGTTACACTAGGTCTTTCCAAATACCAATTTAGTTTTTCTTTTCTTATCCTTTAGCTTTTCTTCAGTGCTGTTGTGTGTTTCTTATTTTATTTATAATGAAAATAATTATATATTATAGTAATTTAATCATTGAGCATGTAAATATTCAGTGCCACTGTTTTCGCTTCACACCACAAACAAAATGGAATTCCACTTTAATTAATATCATAATTAAATAAATGTGCAAACCAGCGTAAAAATGTATAGTTACGAACGCTTTATTTTTAATGACTCCCATCTGGGTGGTCACTGCTGGTTCCCCGCTGATATCAGGCATCTGCCCCCCAATGCTCCCATAACCATGAGGGAAACATTCAGACAGTGGGATAAACACATACAAGATCCCCCCCACTTCTCTAGCATATATTCTCAGTTAACTACATTAGTAGGAAATCCACTGTTCCCACTCCATTCCATTCTACATACAACAGACAATCCCACCATGATAGAATTGGTCCTGATGCACACACTGTATCACAATGGTAAGTTGAAACCACACAATGAAATTGTTACCCTACTAGGACCCCGATTCAATAGTTGGTATACATACTTGCAATTTATGCATTACAGGCAGACGCACCCCCATAAGATATCCATAAGCCGCCCTTTGACAGCCTTTGAAAGCATGTGTATACACACTTTCCCCAATAAAGGCATACTATCGCTTATACATAAACAGATCTTCTCATCCTATGCCTCTACTTTACCGTCTTACATTAAAAAGTGGGAAATTGAAATAGGTGACTCCTGTACCAACAAAGAATGGTTGCATATCTTTACCAGCATGAGCAAGTCCTCATTTTCTATTTCAGTGCTAGAAATAAACCTGAAGCTTCTAAGCAGATGGTACTACACACCACACCGCCTACACCATTTATTCCCTAACACAGCTGCCGAGTGTTGGAGAGGCTGTTCAGATTTAGGTACCCCCACTCATATATGGTGGTCATATCCCATAGCTGAAAATTTCTGGAAACTGATAACAATAGAAATCACACGTGTTCTATATGTTCCTCTACCCTTCACCATATGGACCTTCCTTTTCATCTCTCTCCCAAAAATTAAGTGGAAACTAAGATCCACACTACTAACAATTATGACCAACACTGCCAAAAGACTAATTCCCTTAAATTGGAAGAAAACAGAACTTATCACAGGAAATAGCAATGGCACTACTTGAGATTACAAACGTTCCCCTTTATATATTTATTGATAATAATGATTTACTAGGGAATGGTGCTTGTACTGGTCATAAATTTAACAACAAATCAGTAAAGAACTGATGAAAGAGTACAAATGTAGCACTCATGAATGTTATGAAAAAATATTTTAATATTTAAGGAAAGAAGAAATATAAAACATAACTTTTACTGTTATGGTTAAAAACTAAGGGTATGCAAATAACTTTAAAATATGCACATGCCTACTAAAATAGGGCTCTATCAATATATAGACCCTATCACAATGAAAACCCCTGTTGGGGTCTCAAAATTGTCTCATAGGGAGACAACTGAAAATAATAATGACCACTGTTGTAATCTCCACCAGATCAAAATTAGGTGAATTACATGCGTAAATGCTGCTGGATTTCAAATATGTTTGGCATTCACATAGGTGGGATACTCATAATAGGTAATGTGTTCTTACAAAGACCTATACCATAAAGTTAACCTATACCATAAAGTTAACACAAATTTGTGTAAGGCATTTGGGTTGTTAGAATACTTGACACCTATACCTGGTAATTTGCTGTATTAATACATTTGTCTAGAAATACCAGAGACCTGTATTATTTGGTTTACCATTAATTGCGACTGCCAGATACTTTGTTGAAGTGCCCCATAAAGATACTTGATTACAGTTATATATAAAGCATCCACATGGTAGATTATTGGGATCCTATACCTGGTTTACAGTGTTGATGCATATTCTGGGAATACCAGAAACCTATACCTTTTAATGTACTGTTTGTTATAACTTATAGAGATATAGTGAGGAAGTACTCCACTGTGGATGTTTTGTGCCAAATGTATGGTATTCGCATTTGAGGAAGTACTCCACTGTGGATGTTTTGTGCCAAATGTATGGTATTCGCATTGATATTATATTAGAAAGTCTATACCTATTAGTAGATCGTATTAATAATCTCTGGAAATGCCCGAGACCTATACCATTTAGTTTACCATTAAATATGACTTCCAAATATACCTGTGCCTATACCTGTGGTTACCGGGTTAATACACAGGTCTGGAAATACCAGACATCTATACCATTTAGTTTACCGTTAAAAACAACTTCAGATATGAGTCACTTTTAAATATACTTGTACCTATACCTGTGGGTTACCGTATTAATACATTAGTCTGGAAATACCACACATCTATACCAGTTAGTTTACCGTTAGTAACAACTTCGAATATGAGCCACTGTCAAATATATCTATGCCTATACCTGTGGGTTACCGTATAAATGCATTGGTCTGGAAATACCAGACATCTATACCATTTAGTTTACCGTTAGTAACAACTTCAGATGCGAACTACATTCCTCAATTGCGTAAACATGGCTATTACTATTAAGTATACTTAGCTATAAAGGCCTGGGCCAGGTTAGCGTTCTGAGACTGGGGTGAGGTAAATCCTCAAAGTGGTCTGTATGACATAAAGGGGGGTAGTTATCAAGCCGTCTACTTTTCTGCCTTCGCCTGCCCAATACGCCCGCCTAAGCTCGCCTAGCTTCGCCGCCGCGGACCTGAAAAAATACGCCTAAGTTATCAAAAAAAGCTGTCAAAAAGCCGCGGGGCGATGAGCAGCGGACTGTGAGAGTTATCACTCATCCGATCTCGCTGCTCTTCGGCTTTTTCCCAGCTTTATTGCTAGCCTGTCACTAAGCACCCACACTAAACTACACTGTTCTATCCCTATACCGACGCCCCCGGAGCCTCCCGCAACTCAATAAAGTTACTAACCCCTAAACCGCCGCTCCTAGACCCTGCCGCAACTCTTATAAATGTATTAACCCCTAAACCGCCGCTCCTAGACCCTGCTGCAACTCTGATAAATGTATTAACCCCTAAACCACCGCTCCCGGACACCGCTGCCACCTACAGTATACCTAGTAACCCCTATCCTGCCCCCCTATACCGTCGCCCTCTATAATAAAATTATTAACCCCTATCCTGCTGATCCCGCACCTCGCCGCAACTAAATAAATAGTTTAACCCCTAAACCGCCGCTCCCTGAACCCGCCGCAACCTATATTAAACCTATTAAACCCTTTCCTGCCCCCCCTACACCGTCGTCACCTATAATAAATTTATTAACCCCTATCCTGCCCCCCACTACACCGCCGCCACTGTTATAAAATTATTAACCCCTAAACCTAAGTCTAACCCTATCCCTAACGCCCCCCTAACTTAAATATTAATTAAATAAATCTAAATAATATTTCTATTATTAACTAAATTAATCCTATTTAAAACTAAATACTTACCTGTAAAATAAACCCTAATATAGCTACAATATAAATGACAATTATATTGTAGCTATCTTAGGATTTATTTTTATTTTACAGGCAACTTTCAATTTATTTTAACTAGGTACAATAGCTATTAAATAGTTATTAACTATTTAATAGCTTACCTAGCTAAAATAAACTGAAATTTACCTGTAAAATAAATCCTAACCTAAGTTATAATTACACCTAACACTACACTATACTTTAATGAATTATTCCAATTTAAAACTAAATACTTACCTGTAAAATAAACCCTAATACAGCTACAATATAATTAATAATTATATTGTAGCTATCTTAGGATTTATATTTATTTTACAGGTAACTTTGCATTTATTTTAGCTAGTTAGAATAGTTATTAAATAGTTATTAACTATTTAATAACTACCTAGTTAAAAGAAATACAAAATTACCTGTAAAATAAATCCTAACCTAAGTTACAATTAAACCTAATACTACACTATCATTAAATTAATTAAATAAACTACCTACAAATAACTACAATTAAATACAATTACATAAACTAACTAAAGTACAAAAAATAAAAAAAGCTAAGTTACAAAAAATAAAAAAATAAGTTACAAACATTTTAAAAATATTACAACAATTTTAAGCTACTTACACCTAATCTAAGCCCCCTAATAAAATAACAACCCCCCCCCCAAAATAAAAAAATGCCCTACCCTATTCTAAATTAAATAAAGTTCAAAGCTCTTTTACCTTACCAGCCCTTAAAAGGGCCATTTGTGGGGGCATGCCCCAAAAAGTTCAGCTCTTTTGCCTGTAAAAGAAAAATACAACCCCCCCCAACATTAAAACCCACCACCCACATACCCCTAATCTAACCCAAACCCCCCTTACAAAAACCTAACACTAATCCCCTGAAGATCATCCTACCTTGAGTTGTCTTCACTCAGCCGAGCAGCGATGGAACCGAAGTGGACATCCGGAGCGGAAGAAGTTAATCCTCCAAGCGGCGCTGAAGAAATCTTCCATCCGATGAAGTCATCATCCTTGCGTCGCTGAAGAAGTCTTCGATCCGGGCGATGTCATCTTCCAAGAGGCGCTGAAGAGGTCTTCTATCCGGGCAATGTCATCTTCCAAACCGCGTCTTGAATCTTCCTCCCGCCGACGCGGAACATCCTTCTTCACCGACGGACTACGACGAATGAAGGCTCCTTTAAGGGACGTCATCCAAGATGGCGTCCCCTCAATTCCGATTGGCTGATAGGATTCTATCAGCCAATCGGAATTAAGGTAGGAAAAATCTGATTGGCTGATGGAATCAACCATTCAGATTGAGCTTGCATTCTATTGGCTGTTCCGATCAGCCAATAGAATGCGAGCTCAATCCGATTGGCTGATTGGATCAGCCAATTGGATTGAACTTGAATCTGATTGGCTGATTCCATCAGCCAATCAGATTTTTCCTACCTTAATTCCGATTGGCTGATAGAATTCTATCAGCCAATCGGAATTGAGGGGACGCCATCTTGGATGACATCCCTTAAAGGAGCCTTCATTTGTCGTAGTCCGTCGGTGAAGAAGGATGTTCCGCATCGGCGGGAGGAAGATTCAAGACCCGGCTTGGAAGATGACATCGCCCGGATAGAAGACCTCTTCAGCGCCTCTTGGAAGATGACATCGCCCGGATCGAAGACTTCTTCAGCGCCGCCTGGATGATGACTTCATCGGATGGAAGATTTCTTCAGCGCCGCTTGGAGGATTAACTTCTTCCGCTCCGGAAGTCCACTTCGGTTCCATTGCTGCTCGGCTGAGTGAAGACGACTCAAGGTAGGATGATCTTCAGGGGATTAGTGTTAGGTTTTTGTAAGGGGGGTTTGGGTTAGATTAGGGGTATGTGGGTGGTGGGTTTTAATGTTGGGGGGGTTTGTATTTTTCTTTTACAGGCAAAAGAGCTGAATTCTTTGGGGCATGCCCCCACAAATGGCCCTTTTAAGGGCTGGTAAGGTAAAAGAGCTTTGAACTTTATTTAATTTAGAATAGGGTAGGGCATTTTTTATTTTGGGGGGTTTGTTATTTTATTAGGGGGCTTAGATTAGGTGTAAGTAGCTTAAAATTGTTGTAATATTTTTAAAATGTTTGTAACTTATTTTTTTATTTTTTGTAACTTAGCTTTTTTTATTTTTTGTACTTTAGTTAGTTTATGTAATTGTATTTAATTGTAGTTATTTGTATGTGGTTTATTTAATTAATTTAATGATAGTGTAGTATTAGGTTTAATTGTAACTTAGGTTAGGATTTATTTTACAGGTAATTTTGTATTTCTTTTAGCTAGGTAGTTATTAAATAGTTAATAACTATTTAATAACTATTCTAACTAGCTAAAATAAATACAAAGTTACCTGTAAAATAAATATAAATCCTAAGATAGCTACAATATAATTATTATTTATATTGTAGCTATATTAGGGTTTATTTTACAGGTAAGTATTTAGTTTTAAATAGGAATAATTTATTAAAGTATAGTGTAGTGTTAGGTGTAATTGTAACTTAGGTTAGGATTTATTTTACAGGTAAATTTCAGTTTATTTTAGCTAGGTAAGCTATTAAATAGTTAATAACTATTTAATAGCTATTGTACCTAGTTAAAATAAATTGAAAGTTGCCTGTAAAATAAAAATAAATCCTAAGATAGCTACAATATAATTATTATTTATATTGTAGCTATATTACGGTTTATTTTAAAGGTAAGTATTTAGTTTTAAATAGGATTAATTTAGTTAATAATAGAAATATTATTTAGATTTATTTAATTAATATTTAAGTTAGGGGGGCGTTAGGGTTAGTGTTAGACTTAGGTTTAGGGGTTAATAATTTTATTACAGTGGCGGCGGCGTAGTGGGGGGCAGGATAGGGGTTAATAAATGTATTATAGATGGCAACGGTGTAGGGGGGGCAGATTAGGGTTTAATAAGTTTAATATAGGTTGCGGCGGGTTCAGGGAGCAGCAGTTTATGGGTTAATACATTTATTATAGTTGTGGTGGGCTCCGGGAGCGGCGGTTTAGGGGTTAATATGTATAGAGTAGCTTGCGGTGGGCTCCGGGAGCGGCGGTTTAGGGGGTAATAACTTTATTTAGTTGCGGCGGTGTAGGGGGGACAGATTAGGGGTGTTTAGACTCGGGGTACATGTTAGGGTGTTAGGTGCAGACAGCTCCCATAGAAATCAATGGGATGTCTGTCAGCAGCGAACTTGTACTTTCGCTATGGTCAGACTCCCATTGATTCCTATGGGATCCGCCGCCTCCAGGGGTGGCGGTTTGAAAACCAGGTACGCTGGGCCGTAAAAGTGCAGAGCGTACCTGCTAGTCATTTGATAACTAGCAAAAGTAGTGAGATTGTGCCGCACTTGTGTGCGGAACATCTGGAGTGACGTAAGAATTGATCTGTGTCAGACTGAGTCCGGCGGATTGAAGTTTAGGTCACAAAATTCTACTTTTGCCGGTCTCGAGCCTTTGATAACTAAGGCGAATCAGCCTCGCCACAAATACGCTGCGGAATTCCAGCTTATTTGAGGTTGACGGCTTGATAACTAGGCCCCAAAGTGTCTATCAGTTATTGTGAGTAAATTTAGTAGACATGGCAACTAAAAACATGAAAAAAAAATTAAACAAACACCAAGAAAGGGAGAGGGGGACACCACTGACGCGTTTCACCGTAGTGGCTGTATCAAAGGGCAGTCTCACTCTGTCCTTGTGAGGTTTAAATACCCTATGTTGTAAACAGATTGGCAGAATCTAGAGGCTTGGCTTATTTTGGGACTGGTGATTGGACGGTGGGTCAGTCCTTATGGTGTATTTCGATTGGTTGGTTCTAAGTTATTCATTCCGTATATACTTATGATTGATTGAAACCAAATCTTTACTCATTTTCAACTGTTATGTGTATAATGATTAACAGAATTACATAACATGCAATCTCTGATATATCGTTTTATACTTGTTTGATACTATGTCCAATAGGTTAGTTGTCATGGGTAAAATATCTATGTTTCTTCTTTACTATTGGATCGTATGGCTGTCAATCATCTCAGTGTTCATGATTCTTCTTTACTATTGGATACTACAGCTGTCAAACATCATAATATATTTGTGATTGGTACATAATATCCATGTGATCTTGCTTTTGAATAAAATATCTCTCTATGCAATATGAAAGGTGTGTAAAATTAGATGAAATATATATCTGCATATTGTTCGTTTTGACTCCGTTTAAAATTACTTGACATAAGTGTCAGAAAACATGTCCTGTATGTGTCTACGAACACGGATCACACATTATAATTGGTCAATGCCGCTGTCTGTCACCATTGCCACCAATAAGATACAAACCATCTGTGAGAATGTATAGAACACATTTTGAATGTATATTTTGATCCGTAAATTCATTCCTACATATATTATGTCTTCCAAAATAGGAATCATTTCTAACATATACCACATATGTATGATTCTCATTGATACAATAAAAAAAGATTATTCTGACATTGATTAATATTAGGACATATAATTTTATTCACTTTATGTTTATACTTATACTTGAGTCTGTATTATGTGATATGAAGAACATCTAATTATGAATTATGGAATTTAGTATTTATGATATATATTCTGATGACTTGTATGAAATTCTCCTTCTTCAAATAAATTACATATTATGTAAACAAATAAATATGAGTTTGTTATGATCATAAAAATATTATGAATTGTTAAACCTAATATTTTTTTTAAATATATTCTCATAACCCATGAAATCACAGTTTTTTTAAATATATATTTGCTATCTTGAATGAATTACAGTGTATGTGGAATAATTTTATTTTATGACCATGGGAACTGTATTGTGATGTCAGAGAGGTTCTGTAAGATAAGTATTTATATTGTTAACTACAGCTGCTGAGATGTGTAGAAGTTGTTATTTTGTGGCAAAGATAATATTGGGTAATAACATCAATTACTATTTTTTTTAGTAAAGTGAAAACCCACTTACTATCATAGCACATTAATTGGTGGTAATATTGAGCAAAGTTGTTCTATGGCTGCCACCTGTGAGGTGTCACTAATGCATGCAGCAGAACAACCTGAGCGATACACCAAAAAGAATAGTGTTAACACATATGGGGGACAGATTAAAGTAAGCTATGACAACTGTTGCAAAGGAGTTGACTGAAACAAACTATACATTTGGGAGAAGCTGAGCACGGGCAGAAATAGGTTGCTAAAATGTACCTGAAGAATAGACATTGAAGTCTGGAGTGCGGATGTGATCCGATTCAGCTCGATGTGTAGTGATTTGGAGCAGAGCAGCAAAGGAGTTGGCGTGTGACGTCACCGCTCTGTTGGTTCCGGAATTGAGGTGAACAGCTGAGTGCAGCAACTGAGGAGAGGGAGGTGCCGAAAATTCAGAGCGGAACCCTCCGGAGGTGCAGAGGAGTACAATCAATACATGCCAATAGGATAAGCACAATCTGTAGGACTTAGAATCAATACCAAGCGAATTGGAAGATGGAAAATGATCTTTTATAAGAGTAGTTATAATTGAGGAACAACTTAAAGGGCCAGGAGAGTTTGTAGTAAACGGTTCCAGGTAATCATAATGATAGTTAGGAAGAGAGTAAAGAACATGACATGTATTGAACATAGGAGCAGAATAAAGGTTAAACTTAGTTAGGAACCCTAGATCACTAGATGAACGAGAGGGTTTGAACTGATGTGAGTGCTATTAGCTCAAGTGATTGGGTTATGTGGTCTATAATCAACCATGTATCTTTGTTATAAACAGATAAATAAATTAAACATAAGGTGATAAGATGAAATTATGTGTGAAAGGAAAGGACGGTGTGTCTGAAAATATTGGTGTGAAAAGTGGGGATGTTATTATATCTAAGATCAAATTGAACTACTTTCATTGTGCTAAATATATATGAAATGTAGAACAAGAGTATTAGTTATTTGGTGCTACCGTGCTCAATAAAAAATGTGAATCAATAATAGTGATAATAGGATATATTGAGTTTGAGTGATAAACAATCTAGTGTTGATAAGAAAGAAAAATGAAAACAGAATAATAATTGAAGTGTGGAGTCCTAACTCCAAGTTTATATTTAAGATTGTCCCTATTAGTTATTATATTTAATTTGATTGACTCATCAAATTGATTTAATTACTGTTGCAGAAGTATTGAAATAGCTGTATATAGAATGTTTATTTAGGTAGAAATACATAGTAGTTGTTGTTTTCATTTAATCCATTTGGATTGACGGAATTTAGTAGGTAAATCCATTTGCACTCAGATTGTAATAGTGCATTTTCCAAATCTCCGCCTCTAATACCCAATGAAACTTTCTCTAAGCCAAAATATGACAGGGCCTGTATTAGATCTATGTTTGTAGAAAAAGTTTTTGGCTATTTGAGTGATTTTTTTTACCTTTATGCAGATCTGATTCTGCATTTCTTATATTACTCATGTGTTCACCCACTCTTTTCTTTAGTGGTCGTGTGGTCATGCCAGCATAGTACAGTTTACAACTACATTGTAGTGCATATATAACACTAGTTGTATTGCACGTAATGTGTTGTCTTATTATTTGTATTTTACCAAATCTGTCTATGATCTGGTTTGTTTGAATAGCATGAGAGCAGTAAATACAATTTTGGCACGGGTAATTCCCTGGGTAGGACATTTTTGGTTTCTTTTTGATGAAATGACTTTGGACTAGTCTATCTTTAAGATTTCTTGACCTTCTGTAGCAAATGGATATTCTGTCTCCAAGACTTTTATTTAAATCAGGGTCATTCTGAAGAATAAGCCAAATTTTTTGTATGATTTTAGTTACATCTTTAATTTGTGAATTGAAGGTAGTTATAAGTCTTGTTTGATCATCCATTTTTTTGGGTTTCGAGAATAATAAATCTTTCCGTGAAGTATATAGAGCCCTATATTTCGCTTTTTTCAGACTCCTATTACTATAGCTTCTTGCTTTGAGTCTGGTCTCTAGCTCTGTGGCTCTTGCTTGAAAGATTGTTTCAGACAAACAATTTCTACGCATCCTTAAGAATTCCCCAGTTGGTAGTGATCTTAGGGTACTTCTGGCATGTGCACTACTATGGTGTAAGATGGAGTTGGTGGCAGTTTGCTTACGAAATAGACCCGTTATTAAATATCCATCCTCATATTTTGATATTTTGAGATCAAGGAAACTTATCTCAGATTGACTACAGTCATATGTCAGTTTAACATTGATATCATTTAGATTAAGTTTCATTAGAAATGCATCAAGCTCCATTTTGGATCCTTCCCAAATAAAGAGGATGTCGTCAATATAGCGGATCCATAATGGTATTTGCTGCATGTACATAGCATTATTGTCAGAAAATACCATCTCTTTCTCCCACCACCCTAAAAACAGATTGGCATATGTAGGTGCACATGCCGTGCCCATTGCGGTTCCGCAAACTTGTAAGTAATGTTGGTAATTGAATGCGAAAAAATTGTGATTTAATATAAATTTAACTAGTTCCAAAATGAAAGAGTTATGTTCTTTAGATTTTGTTACTTTGCTTCACAAAGTTTAAAATGGTTACTAATGTTACTAAAGTGCGCTCTATTGAGAAAATCTAGACTTGGCTAGATAGGATATAAATTATCACAGGAAATAGAAATGGTACTTGAGCAGTGTTAATTTCGTCGACTAAAACTAAACTAAAATGAGTATAAAACTAAAGACATTCTGATGACTAAAATATGACTAAAACTAAAATGGCATTTTAGTCAAAAGACTATGACTAAAACTAAATCAAAATTTGTTGACAAGAACATTTTATGCAAAGTGTTATAATAAATCTATATCTAATTACTGCTCTTTTGTCAAATTTACGAAACTTAATTTTATTAAATTTTAAGATAACTAAAGACATAATATATACCACAACAGTTAAATCTGTATTGCATGTTCACAACAGTTAAATCTGTATTGCATGTTCAAACTTTAATACCATAAATAAAAACAGGTTAATAAACCTTTACTCCAGGAGTATATAATGAGTTTGGATGTTCTAGAGCAGTGCTAATATCATTGCCGAAATTTTTTAGAATTTGTGAACAATCGATTATTCCTATAGAAATAAGCATAACCCATGAGTATGGGTTAAAGTTTTGCTGTGCCTGTGCTAGCTGCAGAAACGTTTTGTTGTGTTGAGCTACTTGATACTTGTTTTAATTATTAACAGAGAACTGTTAAAGTTGTTATATTGGGTAATAAGTGCAATATAGCTAATACAGTTAAAAGTTATTTTTTTTTATATTTTAAAGTTGCACTTCTGTTTGTTTATGAAACTTGGTTTTATTTAATTTTAAGTTTAATAAAGATGTTACATATCACAGCGGCTAAATCTGTGTCTGTATTGCATGTTTAAACCTTAATACCATAATAATAACAGGTGTTATGTTAACTCCTGGAGTATATAATCAGTTTGCAAATTATAGAGAAATGCTTAAATGATGCATTACACTTTAACTAAACCCCTTCGATTTTAGTTGACTAAAATCTACTGGAGATTCAGTCGACCAAAACTAGACTAAAACTAAAACATGTCAGATGATTAAAATACGACTAAAACAAAAATGGCATTTTAGTCAAAAGACTAAAACTAAGACTAAATCGAAATTTTCCGTCAAAATTAACGTTCCCCTTTATATATTTATTAATAATAATGATTTACTAGGGAATGGTGCTTGTACTGGTCATAAATTTAACAACAAATCAGTAAAGAACTGATGAAAGAGTACAAATGTAGCACTCATGAACGTTATGAAAAAAATATTTTAATATTTAAGGAAAGAAGAAATATAAAACATAACTTTTACTGTTATGGTAAAAAACTAAGGGTATGCAAATAACTTTAAAATATGCACATGCCTACTAAAATAGGGCTCTATCAATATATAGACCCTATCACAATGAAAACCCCTGTTGGGGTCTCAAAATTGTCTCATAGGGAGACAACTGAAAATAATAATGACCACTGTTGTAATCTCCACCAGATCAAAATTAGGTGAATTGCATGCATAAATGGTGCTGGATTTCAAATATGTGTGGCATTCACATAGGTGGGATACTCATAATAGGTAATGTGTTCTAACAAAGACCTATACCATAAAGTTAACCTATACCATAAAGTTAACACAAATTTGTGTAAGGCATGTGGGTTGTTAGAATACTTGACACCTATACCTGGTAATTTGCCGTATTAATACATTTGTCTATAAATACCAGAGACCTGTATCATTTGGTTTACCATTAATTGCGGCTGCCAGATACTTTGTTGAAGTGCCCTATAAAGATAACATTCATGAGTGCTACATTTGTACTCTTTCATCAGTTCTTTACTGATTTTTTGTTAAAGAAAACAGAACTCCCAACTGTCTCTGTATGGAGTAACTTGGTCTCTCACACACTTCGCTTGGAAAAATACCACTACACTCATACAAAGCGCACAGAGGACTATTATTCGCTATGTTTTATATGGAAAGAGTACCTACCAGCTCGATTACACACTAACTAAACCATTATTTTGGTTCCTTAGAACACCCATTTACCTACACTATGATATTTTCTTGCAAAAACCTCCCACAGACTGGATTGCCCCGTATTAGTATATACCTCTTACTCACCCCTGCATATGTCCTGGTACACATACCTGCACAAATAATTTAACTGTACTTACTTTACTTGTTTTTCTGTTTATCGTTGATTATAAACCAGTTACTGATGTTGATCTAACTTGAAGAGAGCTGCCAGAAATAGATGGACATTTTGCTACACTCTGTACTGACTGGGACTCCGTCCCACTAGTACAAGACATATGGACTCTCTGCAACGTTTCACTAGTTACCAATGTGATATAAATTTTTTATCTTTGTTAAATCTCAGACGTACATACCTGTAAATGCAAATTGTATATTGACCAGTTAACTGTTCACTACGTGTTCCAATAAAGATCTTTTGAAAAAATAAATAATAGTTACCCACATAACAGGCAAAGTTCTACTCATGCACGTACAAACGAAACAACTTTATATATTTGTTGTTGTAAACCTGTTCATAATTGTGGGATTCATGGGAAGTCTGTCTTAAACTTGTAAACTTGTTGTTCATAATTGTAGGATTCATGGGAATTCCGTCATATACAATCTAGTATTAGTATTAAGCATCAATAAAGCATATTGTCACATGAAGCATTATATCATTTAGGAAGTCTTGTTGGGCCACTAATTCTATTTATAAAATGTAATACTTAATCACACCCAAAACAAATTAAGGGACATTAAAGTCATTTTTCTATGTCAACGTGCTATATACCAAAAATGAATAACTGCATTGAATTGCGTAACAAATAAATTCATGTAAATTCATGTAAATGTTGTTAGTTTTGCTAGCAAAATTTGCATTTACTTGCAGTCAAGGAACATATCTCCTGAAAAGTCTATTGACCAATTCAGTGAAAAGATAAATGTGCTTCTGCACTGAATAATTAACGTTATAGTCACAAATCTGCATGATGTACTAATATGGGGAATCGATTTCCATCTTTTCTAATGTATTTATCATCTGTTTATCAGCTAACAAAACACCCTTTTTGACATTCTAGCGATCACAATAACACAATTTTTGCATCGGGAAAACTATTGGATAGAATATTCAAAAAGCTACCTATGTCATGGATGGACTACACTGACTTTGGTAATCAAATCTGCTAGACCATAATTAGATTGGTGTAGAATTATGTAGGGTCGAGCAGACATATTTCATTGTAGCGAATCATGTCCGCTCGACCTTGATAAATGCCGACATATATAAGAAAACAAAACAATATATAAACTTGCTCAAATCACAATCAAATAAATGAAATAAAACAAAACAAATCACAATGGTTATTTGCAGGTGAACCTCAGGGAAAAAAAAGGAAAAACACATATAGTGAAGTCCTGTGATTATTCAAATATTAAAAAGAGCAAAGAATGGTACTCACCTTCTCTAGAGCTTCGAAATCAAGCTCAAAGACCGCTGCAAACAAAGACTGTGTTTTTCACATTGTCTACTGAATGCTGTTTTCAATCCGGTAAGGAACAAGACTCCGCCTCTTTTGTGACATCACTACGTCACTAGGTTTCGCCATTCACAGCTTGGCTTTTTTGAGGATGTCTTTGATTTATGCTTGTATACTTATATAGTTGTTACTCTGTTTCTGATTGGATTCCGGATTTCTTCACACGTGTTTTTTTAATGTCCATTATCTTAGTAGATGCTAAAGGTAATTTGGCTAATCGTGAAATCGATATAACAATAAAAGAGTGTAATACCCATATATTCAAATACAATGTAAAATATAATCTTATACAAAAATTAATTTATACAAAAATAGAATTAAAAACTCATCTATATATATATATATATATATATATATCCCAAATCTCTGAAACAGATAAGCGCAAACAGACTCAAGTGTAGGTAGATACAACAAACACACCCCACTCTCTGAATTGTACTTACAAAATTGTAATTTATTCAGGTGGTTTGTTAAAACAACATATGATATCCACGGCAGTTAAAGCATAAATCTTTGCAAATGAACATGAAAATTTCGGAGCCAAAAGTGTCCGTTTTAGGTTAATGTCCGTTGTAGTGACTTCAAATAAAAAAAACGCTGTGTTAGAAAGCGTCAGTGTAGAAGCCGGTGACGTCACTGGAGCAAAGTACGGATCCTCATGTAGTCCAAAAAGCCTCAACGCGTTTCAACCGCCACCGTGCGGTCTTTCTCAAGAGGTAAAAGTTCATGTCCCTTCTCACAGCGCAGGGTACTATATAGCCAGCAGGCTTATTTCATTGGATGGCGAAAGGTCTAATTATATAACTAGCTGACAATGGGATCGAACCTAGGTCTTAATATACAAAAAAATCTAAAAAATACATAACTTAGCGCTCTGTGCTATTTAGATAGTTCTATAATTATTCTAATTTCTATACATATTATAGCCCAATTACATCAAAATATTTTTAATTTTTATTAGTTGTTACTAGAATCAAACTAGTGACCTTATAGTGTCAAAAGGATATCATCAAAGGAGTCTTAGCCCACTCGGCTATTGAAATCTAAAGGTTAGGTGGAAGAAACATATATGTACATATTAAGTGTAACTAGAGGAGAAATTCTATTCTAAAAAATGGTGCAACTCAAAATCTTTATTGAGGCCATTTGGAATAATTGTATTAAGATCAAAGATCCATTTAATTTCCATTCTTCCTAATGTCGCATTTATGTCCCCTTTTCAATGCAATTTTGCTTTTTGTATACCCAGATATAATTTTATATGTTTAGGGTCACAATTGTGTTTTCTTTTAAAATGATCAGATAATGCATGTTTGTCAAAACCCTTTTTAATGTTAAATACATATTCCCTAAACCTTACGGAAAGTTTCGTAGAAGTTCTTCCAATATATATTAAATCACATGAACATTTTAATAGATAAATGACATTATTAGAATTGCAGGTAATCATTTGTCTTATTTCATAATGTTTATTATTCCTCATTTCTAGAAATCTGAAATTTCTGTCTTGTTGGCAGAACTCTTTGCAACCCATGCATTTGCCACATTTATAAAACATTTAAAGTTCTCTCCTAGCCAGTTTTCTTTATTTTTATCTTTGAGAAAGCTCTTAGTGATTTTGTCTTTTATATTGGGTACTCTTTTAAATACTATAAAATGCTTACATTGTATGATATCTCTTAGACCATAATCTTTCTTGAGAACATCCCAATGTTTATTAATTATATTCCTTATTTCTTTATTCTGAGTGCAGTAGTCTAGGATAATGGATCTCACTTTATCTGTTCTGCATAAACCTCTATTTTTATTTTTAACATTATATTTCATAAAGGTCTCTCTTTCTTCGTTACTTACCTCTTGTATGATGGAATCTATTCTTTTTTCCGAATATCTTTTTTCTATAAATTTGTCATTGAATTGTTTAGATTGTTCATACAAATTTTTTTTATCATTACAATTTCTTCTTAATCTACATATTTGACTTTTGGGAATATTCTTTAACCAATTGAAAAGATGACAGCTATCTAATTGAATATAGCTATTAACATCTACAGGTTTAAAGTAGTTCTTAGTTTTTAACAGACCATTTTCAATGTATATACAGTGGGGGAAAAAGTATTTAGTCAGCCACCAATTGTGCAATTTCTCCCACTTAAGAAGATGAGAGAGGCCTGTAATTTTCATCATAGGTATACCTCAACTATGAGAGACAAAATGTGGAAACAAATCCAGACAATCACATTGTCTGATTTGGAAAGAATTTATTTGCATATTATGGTGGAAAATAAGTATTTGGTCACCTACAAACAAGCAAGATTTCTGGCTCTCACAGAATTGTATCTTCTCCTTTAAGAGGATCCTCTGTCCTCCACTCATTACCTGTATTAATGGCACCTGTTTGAACTTGTTATCAGCATAAAAGACACCTGTCCACAACCTCAACAGTCACACTCCAAACTCCACTATGTTGAAGACCAACGAGCGGTTGAAGAACACCAGAAACAAAATTGTAGACCTGCACCAGGCTGGGAAGACTGAATCTGCAATAGGCAAGCAGCTTGGTGTGAAGAAATCAACTGTGGGAGCAATAATTAGAAAATGGAAGACATACAAGACCACTGATAATCTCCCTTGATCTGGGGCTCCACGCAAGATCTCACCCCGTGGGGTCAAAATGATCACAAAAACGGTGAGCAAACATTCCAGAACCACACGGGGGGACCTTGTGAATGACCTGCAGAGAGTTGGGACCAACGTAACGAAGTCTACTATCAGTAACACACTATGCCGCCAGGGACTCAGATCCTGCAGTGCCAGACGTGTCCCCCTGCTTAAGCCAGTACATGTCCGGGCCCATCAGAAGTATGCCAGAGAGCATTTGGATGATCCAGAAGCAGATTGGGAGAATGTCATATGGTCAGATGAAACCAAAGTAGAACTGTTTGGTAGAAACACAACTTGTCATGTTTGGAGGAGAGAGAATGCTGAGTTGCAGCCAAAGAACACCATACCTACTGTGAAGCATGGGGGTGGCAACATCATGCTTTGGGGCTGTTTCTCTGCAAAGGGAACAGGACGACTGATCCGTGTGCAGGATATATAACAAAGTATTGAAATGAACTTTTGATATTGACCAAATACTTATTTTCCACCATAATTTGCAAATCAGACAATGTGATTGTCTGCATTTGTTTCCACATTTTGTCTCTCATAGTTGAGGTATACCTATGATGAAAATTACAGGCCTCTCTCATCTTCTTAAGTGGGAGAACGTGCACAATTGGTGGCTGACTAAATACTTTTTTGCCCCACTGTAGATAAATCCAGAAAATTAAGAGATTCCTGACTACATTCCCAATTCTGTTTAATTTGCCAGTCATTTACATTGAGTGATTTCATAAAGATTTTAAGGTTTCTTTCTGACCCCTTCCAAATCATAAAAAGGTCATCTATATATCTATAATAGGATACCAGGCTTGCACCCCAGCTTTCACTTCTATAAACATGGATGTCTTCCAATGCTGACATATACATATTGGGTGCAAACCTGGTACCCATCGCTGTTCCGTCTATCTGTAAAAAAAAAAATGTATTTTCAAACAAACAAAAGTTGGTTTCTAAGATAATTCTGATGCCTTATAGAATATAATCTATCTGTGCTTGATCTAAATTATAATTTTTCTCTAAAATGCTCTTAACAGCCTTAATTCCTTTTCCTTTTTTGATATTAGTGAATAAAGATGTAACATCTGCTGATAATAGCCACCGATCTTTTCCCATTGGATTTTGTCTAAGATTAGTAATATGTTTAATGTATCCTTTAGATAAGCTTTGGTGTTAACAACATATGGTTGAAGGAGTTTATCTATATACGCAGATAGATTACTTGTTAGGGAACCCACCCCAGAGATGATTGATGGGGTTTTTTACAGGATGTTTATGTAATTTTGGCAGTATATAAAGGGTTGGAATCTTTGGATGTAATATATTTCTAAAGTCAAATTCCCTTTTGTTTAATATAGTTAATTCTAATCCCTTACTGAGAAAATTGGTGAATCTCTCTTTAAAAAGTGTCAAAGGATTACTCTTCAATTTCTTATATGTTCTGACATCATGTAATTTTCTGTAGCATTCATTAATATAATTTTCTTTATTCATGATGACAATACCTTTATCAGTGGGTTTTATTACCAAATTTTCATATATCTCAAGTTAAAATAAGTTTATGTATCTTTTTATATTTTCTTAATTCATTCTGAACTAGTTCAGTGAATGTATCCATTGCACCTTATTTAAACTGGGTAGGATAAAATTTCGATTTTTTTTGTCAAGTTCCACATGTTTAAATTTATTGTTAGCAGTATTACTGTTATTTTTCATAATTGGATTATTATGATTTTTTTATTTTAAAGTCAAATTCCGTATGAATTTCTTTCTATATAGGTCTGGAATGTATTGCATTGAGAGGTGGAGGCATACTTGAGACTCTTATTTAAAACTGAAATTTGATCTTTAGTGATTTTTTTTTACTGAGGTTGAATAGCCCTTTAACTTTTACCACATCTTTTTGTGGTTCTCTTGATCTTTGTAATTTTTCTTCTTTTTTTACATCTATGTTTAATTTCAGTTGTTTTTTTTCCTTTTTCCTTTCTCTAAAAAAAAGGTCTGTTTCTTCCTCTACTTAATAATTCATATCTATTACTCGTAGGGGGTTCGTATTCTTCCTGCTCATATGATACATTTCATGGTTTTGATCTATTTTCAGTTTTTGTTCTTTTTATTACTTACTATAGACCAGGTTGATTCCTGGTTGTTCTCTGATTTTCTAAAATATGTGGGTCTATTCTCCAGAAAGGTCTGATGTGGCTTTGTGTAATTAGAATAAGTCTTATTATAATATTTTACTCTAGGCCCATTTTGAAATCTTTTATTTTCTCTATTTTTATCTTTATTGTTATCATTATAATTTCTCCTCTGCTTGCCATCTTTTTCAAATGCATGATTATTATCTTTTTTTTAGAAAACTTTCTTTCCTTCCTCTCTTTATAGTCATTAAGGTCTCTTTTATATTTATTTTTATTTCTTTAATATTTTCTTTGACCTCGTTAACTAGTTTGTTTATGTTTTTACCTTTTTCTTTAAACTCTGCACTCTCTACAAAAGGGGACACCTGTTCTTCAATTAAGGTGATTTCTTCATTACGTGAATTAAAATGTTTTTTTTTTCTCTCTAATATTATAAACTGCATAAGTCTAATAGTGCAATCTTCTAAAATAGAATTCCATCTACTTTATATGTTATCTAAACCAAAAGATTTTTTTTTTTTAATCCTTAAACCCCTTGGTGTGATTTTATCTTTTAAATATCTTTCAAGTGTAATCATTTCAAGTTCAACCCTTATTTCTTTAGACATCAATTTTTCTAGTGATTTCATTGAATTTTCTAAACCTATATCAGTGCTAGATGTATTATGTTTAAAGAAGGATTCCATATTTGTGGATCTTCTCCTTCTAATATCAAAACTAGACATTGTGCACAAATAACAAGATAATATAAAATAGCAATACTAAAGAAAACAAAACAATATATAAACTTGTTCAAATCACAATCAAATAAATAAAATAAAACAAAACAAATGTGATAGTGCATAAAAAAGTATAAATGTCCCAGGCTAGGTAATTACGATGGTTATTTGCAGGTGAACCTCAGGGGAAAAAAAGGAAAAACACATATAGTGAAGTCCTGTGATTATTTAAATATTAAAAAGAGCAAAAAATGGTACTCACATTCTCTAGAGCTTCAAAATCAAGCTCTAGATATTAAGGCACTGGAAAACTCCTAATAGGAGACTAAGGCAAAGATCGATATCCCAGCTGAGTTAAAACTCCACATGGAATGAATCAGAAGGGGATAAAAGAATATAACACTTTATTTAAAAGCAAGTTATTCACAAGGCATACATATGAGACTGTCCCAGTCAAAGACCACTGCAAACAAAGACCGTGTTTTCACAGTGTCTACTGTGAAATATATATTTATACATTTTTATAAATAGATAGAAAACATTCTGCTTTGTGCATAACACTCGAATATCAAATATTTACAGTAAATGCATAGTTAAAACCTTTATTAAATATGTATATTGCATGCATTCACCTAGATTACGAGTCTTGCGTTAGCCTTAAAAAACAGCGCTGAGAGGTCCCATCGCTGCTTTTTTCCTAACGCTGGTATTATGAGTCTTGAAATGACAGGTGTACCGCTCACTTTTTTGGCCAGACTCGAAAATACCACAAATCCACTTACGTCAATTGCGTATCCTATATTTTCAATGGGACTTGCATAGCGCCGGTATTACAAGTCTTCCAAAAAGTGAGCGGTACAGCCTCTCCTGTCAAGACTGATACCACATTTAAAAGTCAGTAGTTAAGAGTTTTATGGGCTAACTACATAGCATAAAACTCTTAACTAAAGTGCTAAAATGTACACTAACAGCCATAAACTACCTATTAACCCCTAAACCGAGCCTCCCCCACATCGCAAACAATAAAAAAAAAATGTAACCCGTAATCTGCCGAACCGGACATCGCCGCCACCATATAAAATATATTAACCTCTAAACCTCCGCCCATCACAAACACTAGTTAAATTTTATTAACCCCTAATCTGCGGTCCCTAACATTGCCGACACCTACCTACATTTATTAACCCCTAATCTGCCGACACCAATGTCGACCGCAACTATATTTAATGTATTAACCCCTAAACCTAAATCTAACCCTAACCCTAACACCCCCTAACTTAAATATAATTTAAATAAATCTAAATAAAATTACTACAATTCACTAAATTATTCCTATTTAAAACTAAATACTTACCTATAAAATAAACCCTAAGATAGCTACAATATAACTAATAGTTACATTGTAGCTATCTTAGGGTTTAATTTTATTTTACAGGCAAGTTTGTATTTATTTTAATTAGGTAGAATAGTTATCAAATAGCTATTAACTATTTAATAGCTACCTAGTTAAAATAAATTCAAATTTACCTGTAAAATAAATCCTAACCTAAGTTACAATTACACCTAACACTACACTATAAATAAATTAATTACCTAAACTAAATACAATTAAATACAATTTAAAAAAATTATCTAAAGTACGAAAAAACCCCACTAAATTACAGAAAATAATTACAGGTTTTTTAAACTAATTACACCCAATCTAATCCCCCAATAAAATAAAAAAGCCCCCCAAAATAATAAAAAGCCCTACCCTATACTAAATTACAAATAGCCCTTAAAAGGGACTTTTGCGGGGCATTGCCCCAAAGTAATCAGCTCTTTTACCTGTAAAAAGAAGTACAATACCCCCCCACATTAAAACCCACCACCCACACACCCAACCCTACTCTAAAACCCACCCAATCCCCCCTTATTAAAACCTAACACTAACCCCTTGAAGATCACCCTACCTTGAGAAGTCTTCACCCAGCCAGGCCAAAGTCCTCAATGAAGCCGGGCGAAGTGGTCCACCAGACGGGCAGATGTCTTCATTGAAGCCAGCCAGAAAAGGTCCTCCAGATGGGCAGAAGTCTTCATCCAGGCGGCATCTTCTATCTTCATCCATCCGGCGCGGAGCGGCTCCATCTTCAAGACATCCGACGAGGAATGAAGGTTCCTTTAAATGACATCATCCAAGATGGCATCCCTTGAATTCGGATTGGCTGATAGAATTCAATCAGTCAATCGGAATTAGGGTAGAAAAAATCCTATTGCCTGATGCAATCAGCCAATAGGATTGAGCTCACATTCTATTGGCTGATCCAATCAGCCAATAGAATGCCAGCTCAATCCTATTGGCTGATTGGATCAGCCAATAGGATTGAACTTCAATCCTATTGGCTGATTGCATCAGCCAATAGGATTTTTTTCTACCTTAATTCCGATTGACTGATTGAATTATATCAGCCAATCCGAATTCAAGGGATGCCATCTTGGATGACGTCATTTAAAGGAACCTTCATTCTTCAGTTGGACTTCGTTTGAAGAGGATGCTCCGCGTCGGATGTCTTGAAGATGGAGCCGCTCCATGCCGGATGGATGAATATAGAAGATGCCTCCTGGATGAAGACTTCTGCCCATCTGGAGGACCTCTTCTGGCTGGCTTCGATGAAGTCTTCTGCCCATATGGAGGACCACTTCGCCCAGCTTCGTTGAAGACTTCTAAATGTAGGGTGATCTTCAAGGGGTTAGTGTTAGGTTTTATTAAGGGGGTATTGGGTGGGTTTTAGAGTAGAGTTGAGTGTGTGGGTGGTGGGTTTTAATGTTGGAGGGGGTATTGTACTTTTTTTACAGGTACAAGAGCTGATTACTTTGGGGCAATGCCCTGCAAAAGGCCCTTTTAAGGGCTATTTGTAATTTAATATAGGGTAGGGCTTTTTATTATTTTGGGGGGCTTTTTTATTTTATTAGGGGGTTTAGATTAGGTGTAATTAGTTTAAATTTTTTTTAATTATTTTATTATTTTCTGTAATTTGGTGTTTTTTTCATACTTTAGATATTTTTTTAAAATTGTATTTAATTGTAGTTAATTTAGGTAATTAATTTAATTATAGTGTAGTGTTAGGTGTAATTGTAACTTAGGTTAGGATTTATTTTACAGGTAAATTTGTCTTTATTTTATCTAGGTAGTTAATAAATAGTTAATAACTATTTAATAACTATTCTACCTAGTTAAAATAAATACACAGTTGCCTGTAAAATTAAAATAAACCATAAGCTAGCTACAATGTAACTATTAATTTTATAGGTAAGTATTTATTTTTAAATAGTAATAATTTAGTGAATTGTAGTAATTTTATTTAGATTTATTTAAATTATATTTAAGTTAGGGGGGGTTAGGGTTAGACTTAGATTTAGGGGTTAATAACTTTAATATAGTTGCGGCCACGTTGGGGGCAGCAGATTAGGGGTTAATAAATGTAGGTAGGTGTCGGCGATGTTAGGTACGGCAGATTAGGGTTTAATAAAATTAAACTAGTGTTTGCAATGCGGGAGGGTGGCGGTTTAGGGGTTAATATATTTTTTATAGTGGCAGTGATGTCCGATTCGGCAGATTAGGGGTTAAACATTTTTATTTAGTGTTTACGATGTGGGGGGGGCCTCGGTTTAGGTGTTAATAGGTAGTTTATAGGTGTTAGTGTACTTTTTAGCACTTTAGTTAAGAGTTTTATGCTAAGCGTTAGCCCATAAAACTCTTAACTACTGAGTTTTAAATGCGGTACCAGGCTTGACAGGAGAGGGTGTACCGCTCACTTTTTGGAAGACTTGTAATACCGGCGTTATGCAAGTCCCATAGAAAATATAGGATACGCAATTGACGTAAGTGGATTTGCTGTATTTTCGAGTATGACCAAAAAAGTGAGCGGTACACCTGTCATTTCAAGACTCGTAATACCAGTGGGCGTTAAAAAGCAGCGTTAGGACCTCTTAACGCTGCTTTTTAACCCTAACGCACAACTTGTAATCGAGCCGTTTATTAGGTAATATTGCATTGTGGGGGGTTGGCGATTTAGGGATTAATAGGTTAATTAGATATTTTGCGATGTGGGGGTTGGCGGATTAGGGGTGGGGAATGACGGTTGACAGGTAGATGTTGCGCATGCGTTAGGTGTTAGTTAGAACTTCCATGGAGTTACGGTACTTATATATTCAGTGCAAGGCTTGCTGAGCCTGCCTATGTGTGGCAAGGTGAAAATGGAGTAAAATTTCTTCATTTTCGCAGCGTAAATCATTGCACTGAATATATGATACCAATTTGCGACGTGGTTCTATGTTAGTTTATGGGAGTAAGATTAGTGGGTCACGGGTGAAATATATGAGCCGCATTTATATGCGGTGCCGAGTATGTGATAGCTATACCAAGGCTAAAACTTGCCGACGCTGGGTTTTGTGGGCGACGCTGCATATGTAATCTCGCCCTATATATGATTTCTTGCACTAAGTATTAATTCATAACAGCGCAGTTTGTGTTCATCTTATCTATTACAATCTTGTTTCTAACATATTATATATTATTTCATACACATATATAATTGACTATTACATTATTGTTAATATTTTGTGCTTTTCAATTGTTTTTCAATTATTTATTATTTTATATTAAGATTTACTATTATTCATTTTTAGGTTATAATTTTTAGGTAGCTCTCAATTTACACCGGGGTTAGGTTCCAGAAGGAATGGTTGTAAATAGAAACTGTTGTAAATTAAAACCCAGTTTACAATGTAAGTCAATAGGAAGTTAGGTTCCAGGGAGTTAGGTTCCAGTCCTCTCTCAAAATTGTAATGAGTAACCTATAATACATTATTTTTAAAGCTTTGAAATGAAGACTTTAAATGCTAGACAGCATTATAAACAGTAGCAAATAATCACACAACACAGAATGCATCATCAAACTAAGTTTAATGAACAAAAACATTTAGTATTATTACATTTTTTATTTGCATTTTTCTGCAAAAAAGTCTCTGCATTGAAACAGTAGCATACACTTTTAGCTAATATCGGGTCTGCAGCTATTCTATGCATTCCAGTCTGGACTGATTTATAGGCACCCTCACCCCAAGCAGCTGGGATAGAAGAAGTAAGGGAAGTTTCCCTCATGGCTGCTAGATCTTGTTGCTTTAAAAGCTGCTTGATAGCTCAGGTCTGATCTGTTCACACTGATAAATTTCAGCCTGCTTGGCTTGCATATCTTTGCTGCAACACAATCGGACGGCTCCACCTACTGGCTTGCCATTATTTTAATCAATGTGCTGCTTCTCAGTGCTTTTCAATAGCAGTCACATTACTGAAAATAAAGGGCGGTATTCTGAAACGGCGCAAATTGAACCGGCGCAAAATGAGGGCCACCTGTATATGTATACTGTATATGTAATTTTTTTTTTAACTTGTGGGGTTTTTTTTTAAATGTGTCCTCTGCAGATTACCCCTCTTAAAATTATACAAATTTGATGTATAAATATGAAGTTTTTTCTTAAACTATAGAAATAATGTGTTGTTACATTGTGAATTACACCAGATGATTTCAATTGAGCACTGTATAAATGAGCTCATGTGTTTTAATCAGATAATGCCTGAGGAAATGGCTCACACTGAGCTCAGATAAACAGTTACATTTCTGCTTTTAAAGATTACAATTGCTTTTTAAATAATTGTTGTTTTACATAATAAAATAATTGTGTATTTTATACAATTGAACAAGTTATTTATGAAGCTCCTTACAGTGTATCTCAAGTTTGATACTCTTTTTTCAAGAAGTTCTTTACATAGCACAAAGACACTGTAAGAGCAAGGATTCATTCTGTGAAGGATCAGCCATCCAGAGACTGAGGCCACGTAATCAAAGTGGAGAAATCTGAACAAGCCCAATCTGAATCTACAGCCCATTGGTGGCAGCAAGCTAGAGGCTTTAAGATCTAGCCTGTTTTTTTTTTTTTTTGCACTAATTCAAATTTAGTGCTCAACTAAATGTGAGTGTCCCATTTTGGGTTTCTTCTGTTACATATTCTGTTACATATTCTTGAAGTCTGGTTACACATTGAGACGTCCTCTAGTTTGTTGTTTGCAGAATCTGAAGAGGTTTTCTTGGATTGTATGAAGAGGAACAAACTCTTTTTAGTATTTCTGGACTTTTGGTTTATTGATATAATCATATATCTTTAATATTGGTTATTAGTTTTTGTATATTCTTTTTTCTTCAATGTTGAATGCACAGATAGTTTATTTTCTTTTTTATTGCTCTTTAGCGCCCCCTAGGAAACAGTGCTTTTTGAGCATTGATCCGTTTTTGGTGTGGCTTAGAAATTGACTTCTCAGACAATGTTAACCAAACCATTTAAGTAAACTGACAATATTAGCACTGACCACTCTGTAAGCAATAACGACTAAAAATGTATTAGTAAAGCATATCTGTGTAATGTTCATTGCTGATAGGTGAAACAGTGCATCATTCTAAAATAATATTTCATCACTGCTGAAAATGTTAAAATAGCATCAACCAATGAGATTAGGATATATTTAGATTCCTGTATTTAATGTTCTTGAGTCATTAATTACATTCATATCTATGTCTTAAACATAGATCCTACTATAAGGTAACTGGGTGGAAAAATAAATATACAATTCAAAAATAAATAAAATGCCAGTAACATCATGGTGTACATAGTCATGCTCAGTTATGCATTGATAAAAACATTTCATGCTATACCACGTAAATGTATTTTCTCTCTGTGTAATGCAAGATGCTGCCATTTTTTCCAATGGAATGAAAATAGAAACATTTGCTAAATCCAAAATTGACTTTTAGTATAATCTGCTTGTCTATAAACTGTAAATAAAATAAAACCCTTTGGCAACCAATATTAGAGAAGTGGAATTCAAGCAGGTATTAACATTTTACTTGTAATTCAGCAACCTTAGAATGGAAATCTTTTATAATCTATTTATTGCATTGCAGTTTATGCTTAACTTGTGCTTTATAAATAGCTTAACCTTGTTTTCAAAACTTTGTTATAAAACTTGATAAGAAATAAATAAGTTTGAATTGAACTTCAACAAGTGAATTACATTATAAGAGTGGATTTAAGTTAATTATTTTAAACACTGGAGGAGAAATGGGCAATACTGTTTGAAAACAAATGTTGCATAACAAAGTGCCTATTAACACACAAATAAAAAAAACTGACTGTTATAAAAGGAACAAATTGATGAGAATATGCCCAACATTAAACAAGACAAAAGAAGATTAATTTAATTGAAATGTTAATGTCTCTCAAAAATATAATACAGATTCATTTTTGTGCCCACTTACACAGACATTACATTAAAGTTTAATTTCTCATAAAGGGTGCATTATTTTTTTTTAGTGACCCTGCATAAAGAAAACCGCACCAGTGGGCAGTGCCGGGTGCATTTAGCTTATATTAGAAACAATGAATAAAAGAAAAAAGAAGCACCCCCAAGGCACACTTTTATATGTCAGGATAACTTTACACACTGAAGTATAAACCCTGCAAATAAGAGTTTCAAACATAATACAACATAACTTTTATTCCATAAATTATTTTATTTTTTTACAAAGTTTAAAATACAAGTAAAAACACAGAAAACTCACAGCAAGTGCTACTCCCCAAATGCTATTACAATAAATTCACAATCAAATTCCTAATGAATATCTTAAGAGAACCAAGGCCAGTACAAATTGACGCCTATATTTAGAGTTCTGCGTTAGCCATCCAAACCAGCGTTAGGGGGTCCTAACACTGGTTTTTACCGCCCGCTGGTATTTAGAGTCAGTCAGTAAAGGGTCTAACGCTCACTTTCCAGCCGCAACTTTTCCATACCGCAGATCCCCCTACACCAATTGCGTATCCTATCTTTTCAATGGGATCTTCCTAACGCCGGTATTTAGAGTCTTGGCTGAAGTGAGCGTTAGAAATCTAACGACAAGTCTCCAGCCGCAGAGAAAAGCCAGGAGTTAAGAGCTTTATGGGCTAACGCCGGTTCATAAAGCTCTTAACTACTGTGCTCTAAAGTACACTAACACCCATAAACTACCTATGAACCCCTAAACTGAGGCCCCCCCACATCGCCCCCACTCTATTACATTTTTTTAACCCCTAATCTGCCGACCGCACACCGCCGCCACCTACATTATCCCTATGTACCCCTAATCTGCTGCCCCTAACATCGCCGACCCCTACATAATATTTATTAACCCCTAATCTGCCCCCCCAACGTCGCCGCTACCTACCTACAATTATTAACCCCTAATCTGTCGACCGGACCTCACCGCTACTATAATAAATGTATTAACCCCTAAAGCTAAGTCTAAACCTAACCCTAACACCCCCCTAAGTTAAATATAATTTTAATCTAACAAAATAAATTAAATCTTATTAAATAAAGTATTCCTATTTAAAGCTAAATACTTACCTGTAAAATAAACCCTAATATAGCTACAATATAAATAATAATTATATTGTAGCTATTTTAGGATTTATATTTATTTTACAGGCAACTTTGTATTTATTTTAACCAGGTACAATAGCTATTAAATAGTTAATAACTATTTAATAGCTACCTAGTTAAAATAAATACAAAATTACCTGTAAAATAAATCCTAACATAAGTTACAATTAAATTTAACACTACACTATCAATAAATTAATTAAATAAACTATCTACAATTATCTACAATTAAAACAACTAAACTAAATTACAAAAAAAACAAACACTAAATTACAAAAAAAACAAACACTAAATTACAAAAAATAAAAAAAGATTACAAGAATTTTAAACTAATTACACCTACTCTAAGCCCCCCAAAATAATAAAATTCCCTACACTATACTAAATTATAAATAGCCCTTAAAATGGCCTTTTGCTGGGCATTGCCCCAAAATAATCAGCTCTTTCACCTGTAAAAAAAATACAATACCCCCCAACATTAAAACCCACCACCCACACACCCAACCCTACTCTAAAACCCACCCAATACCCCCTTAAAAAAACCTAACACTACTCCCCAAAATAAATAAGCCCCCAAAATAAAAAAGCCCTACCCTATTCTAAAATAAAAATTGTAAAGCTCTTTTACCTTACCAGCCCTAAAAAGGGCCTTTTGCTGGGCATGCCCGAAAGAATTCTGCTCTTTTGCCTGTAAAAAAAAACATACAATACTCCCCAACATTACAACCCACCACCCACATACCCCTAATCTAACCCAACCCCCCCTTAAATAAACCTAACACTAAGCCCCTGAAGATCTCCCTACTTTGTCTTCACCACGCCGGGTATCACCGATCCGTCCAGAAGAGGGTCCGAAGTCTTCATCGTATCTGGCAAGAAGAGCTCCTCCAGAGGGTCCAAAGTCTTCCTCCTATCCGGGCAGAAGAGGTCATCCAGACCGGCAGACATCTTCATCCAAGCGGCATCTTCTATCTTCATCCATCCGGCGTGGAGCGGGACCATCTTCAAGCAGCCGATGCGGAGCCATCCTTCTTCACCGACGGACTAACGACAAATGAAGGTTCATACATTTATTAGAGTAGCGGCGAGGTCCGGTCGGCAGATTAGTGGTTAATACTTGAAGTTAGGTGTCGGTGATGTCAGGGAGGGCAGATTAGGGGTTAATACTATTTATTATAGGGTTTTTGAGTCGGGAGTGAGGCGATTTAGGGGTTAATACATTTATTAGAGTAGCGGCGAGGTCCGGTCGGCAGATTAGGGGTTAATAATTGTAGGTAGGTGGCGGCGACGTTGGAGGCGGCAGATTAGGGGTTAATAAATATAATATAGGGGTCAGCGATGTTATGGGCAGCAGATTAGGGTTACATAGGGAAAACGTATCCCTATTGAGCGGCAGATTAGGTGTTAAAAAAATATGCAGGGGTCAGCGATAGCGGGGGTGGCAGATTAGGGGTTAATAAGTGTAAGGTTAGGGGTGTTTAGACTTGGGGTACATGTTAGGGTGTTAGGTGCAGACTTAGGAAGTGTTTCCCCATAGGAAACAATGGGGCTGCGTTAGGAGCTGAACGCTGCTTTTTTGCAGGTGTTAGGTTTTTTTTCAGCTCAAACTGCCCCATTGTTTCCTATGAGGATATCGTGCACGAGCACGTTTTTGAAGCTGGCCGCGTCCGTAAGCACCGCTGGTATTTAGAGTTGCAGTGGCGGTAAATATGCCTGTACGCTCCCTTTTTGGAGCCTAACGCAGCCCTTCTGTGAACTCTAAATACCAGTGGTATTTAAAAGGTGCGGGGGAAAAAAAACACGCGTAGCTAATGCATCCCTTTGGCCGCAGAACTCTAAATCTAGCCGTGAGTGATTATCCCCATTGGTGCCTGTATCAATATGAGTATAAGTGGCTATCATGTTTTTATAGGATGCTAAGTACGGAGATACCCAAACTTTTTAAATAATTGGTGCAGTTGTATGACAAAAGATTAGATTGTGTCCCTCCTTATTTGGCCCCTGAAGTAAACCATTTTTATTAATTATATAGCACAGAACTTCATAAAGTACTCAACTATTTACTCACTATTGACTTAGCACTCAAAATCCAACATGAATTTACAGCACGCCCCAGTATGTATTATGTGGGGAAACTAGTGCTATCTGACATACAGAGGTTAGCAAGCCCTAGACTATGGGGGGTAGTTATCAAGCCGTCAACCTCAAATACGCTGGAATTCCGCAGTGTATTTGTGGCGAGGCTGATTCGCCTTAGTTATCAAAGGCTCGAGACCGGCAAAAGTAGAATTTTGTGACGTAAACTTCGATCCGCCGGACTCAGTCCGATACAGATCGATTCTTACGTCACTCCAGATGTTCCGCACACAAGTGCGGCACAATCTCACTACTTTTGCTAGTTATCAAATGAATAGCAGGTACGCTCGGCACTTTTACGGCCCAGCGTACCTGGTTTTCAAACCACCACCCATGGAGGCGGCGGATCCCATAGCAATCAATGGGAGTCTGACCATAGCGAAAGTACAAGTTCGCTGCTGCCAGACATCCCATTGATTTCTATGGGAGCTGTCTACACCTAACACCCTAACATGTACCCCGAGTCTAAACACCCCTAATCTGTCCCCCCTACACCGCCGCAACTAAATAAAGTTATTACCCCCTAAACCGCCGCTCCCGGAGCCCACCGCAAGCTACTCTATACATATTAACCCCTAAACCGCCGCTCCCTGAACCCGCCGCAACCTATATTAAATTTATTAACCCCTATCCTGCCCCCCCTACACCGTCGCCACCTATATTAAATTTATTAACCCCTATCCTGCCCCCCCTACACCGTCGCCACCTATATTAAATTTATTAACCCCTATCCTGCCCCCCACTACACCGCCGCCACTGTAATAAAATTATTAACCCCTAAACCTAAGTCTAACACTAACCCTAACACCCCCTAACTTAAATATTAATTAAATAAATCTAAATAATATTTCTAGTATTAACTAAGTTAATCCTATTTAAAACTAAATACTTACCTGTAAAATAAACCCTAATATAGCTACAATATAAATAATAATTATATTGTAGCTATCTTAGGATTTATTTTTATTTTACAGGCAACTTTCAATTTATTTTAACCAGGTTCAATAGCTATTAAATAGTTATTAACTATTTAATAGCTACCTAGCTAAAATAAAGAGAAATGTACCTGTAAAATAAAAACTAACCTAAGTTACAATTACACCTAACACTACACTATACTTAAATAAATTATTCCTATTTAAAACTAAATACTTACCTGTAAAATAAACCCTAAGGCCTAGATTTGGAGTTCGGCGTTAGCCGTGAAAACCAGCGTTAGAGGCTCCTAACACGGGTTTCTTACGGACTCTGGTATTTAGAGTTCAGTTACCGACACTCAAAAAAACCTAACGCTCACATTTCTACCGACACCTCAGACCCAGTAGTAAACATATACAGACAAAAAAAAGATCCACGAATCAAAAAAAAAATATTACACAAACTACACTTACAGTCATACAAACACTACACTATGTTTATTTTTCATATTTAATAATTTTTCATCAAAATACAAAGGATTAAAGTTGCGAGATCTCGGGTGTTAGAAAAAAAACAACACAAATCCATTTTCCCATTGACTTACATTGACACACGGGAAAAGACCCTCATATACCTACATCTAACTAATAACATTATCACAAACATACACTCATTGATGCATGCAAACAATATACACCACATGACATACACAAAATATTTATTTATTACAAATCTGCAAAAGTTCAATGCAGATATGTAGCATGTCTTACCTTAAATGCTCAGATAGAGAATGTAATGTAACCATGTAGTTAGCATTTTACACAAGGCTTGATTTAGGAGAAATACGCATATGTAGCATGTCTTAGCTGAAATGGGAAGATATTAGCTAATGCAATTTAACCATGTCATTGTCTCTTTTCGCAAATGTCTTTTAGTTCAATGCAGATATGTAGCATGTCTTACCTTAAATGCTCAGATAGAGAATGTAATGTAACCATGTAGTTAGCATTTCACACAAGGCTTGATTTTTGATTCACAACACCATTAAATTCTTTCAGACTTTTATATTACATCAACTACAAATCAACATCACTAGTAACAACATTTTTGTTTTAAAAATATTACATTTAAACGGACACAAAAATAATGTCAACTTTTCGGGATTCACAAACACTACACAATGGGAAACAATTCTCATTTACCTTTATTATTGCATTTCAGTTATTCAACTCATATGCTTGCATCAACAGCATATCTACATAGGCTTAACACATGATCACTCATGGATGCACATACATTACTTTTAACATTCACTCATACATGTGCATTCAAATGATGGACACATAACATTCTCTCGAGGAATCACAAAACACAACATATGGATTTTACTGTACTTTTAACATCATGATTCCATCACCAGAAACCATTAGCAATTACGTACAACAAGAACATCAGTACACCAGATTACAGATGTCACTTTATGTGAAGGAACAACAATGCCAGACCGCTATATAGAAGTCAACATATGTGGGACACAATCACAATATATACGTACATGTACATAACACGCATCACCCATCACGCAACCACAAAGCACACATTTAGATTTTATTCAGCACACAATAACAATGTAGCACAATACAACAACACAATGAGGATTTCAGAACTACATAGGCAGGTTAATAATATCATGACGTCATTAGAAGATTCAACCATACACATCACAGATTCACGACTGTACCGCCCCTTTCGGAACTTTAACACTCAATACTACAATACAACATATACGTAAACAACAGTTTGGAACAGCATTATTAAGGCGATTTCAATGGGACAATTAATAAATATTGTCAGATCGCAAATCACTTATATATATAATACTACAGATGACAGCCGGAAGTTCTTCAGTATTAGTGCCATTTGAAAGGGACGCATACAATATTGACAGCTCGGCAATCACTTATATATACAATACTACAGATGGCAGACGGGAATTTCGGAATTATTATTGCAATTTTAAAGGGACACGTACAATATTCACATCTCGGCAATCACTTATATATACAATACTACAGATGGCAGACGGGAAGTTCGGAACTATTATTGCGATTTGAAAGGGACGCATACAATATTGACAGCTCGGCAATCACTTATATATACAATACTACAGATGGCAGACGGGAAGTTCTGAATTATTATTGCGATTTTAAAGGGATGCGTACAATATTGACAGCTCGGAAATCACTTATATATACAATACTACAGATGGCAGCCGGAAGTTATTCAGCATTAGTGCGATTTTAAAGGGACGCATACAATATTGACAGCTCGGCAATCACTTATATATACAATCCTACAGATGGCAGCTGTTACTTTATCGTTTACAAACAATATTGCAGCAACATTGATCGATCACATTCGATGCACATTATACACAACTATGCACTTTCATTCATGTTAGCCTGGACGTGTGCTTGTTACTATAAGATCGCGTTTAAGAAATATTGATTACGCATATGAGCAAACATTACAAACATGCACTGTATGTGTGATATTTGACACTTTCACATTGAGATTCATTGTTGCAAAATAACATTTCAGCAAACAACAAATAAACGCCCACTGTGAAAGCATTCGCGCCTCTCACATACAAACAGGTGAATACAATCAGCAATCATTTCAAACTCACTACCATTGGACTAATTGTACTATAAATCCCCCAAACAACATGGCCAATGCATCACTTGTGATCCACATCAGATCAAGTGCTTACCTTGTTACGCTGTTTTGAAAGATGGATGACGATGACATGGTAGACGCTGCTGGTGCTGCTATTGGCGAACTAGCTGTTGGTCGAATCAGGCAGCCTCGGCGGCTCAGACTGAGACGAAGGGGTCATCTGGTTCGAGGTCCTCGTGTCTACAGGGTGAGACCCACCTTGGAAAACATGAGCGACTTTGAGGTTTTTGAAGAGTATCGGCTCGATCGCGAACAACTCATTGGCCTTTACAATCTTCTTAAACCTCATTTGGAGCCATGTATAAGAATAAGGACTGCTGTTCCCGCCATGAGTAAGATGCTAAGCTGTCTATACGTCCTGGCCTCCGGGAGTTTTCAATCCGGAGAACTGTACATGCATGGCCTGGCTCAAGGTACATTCTCTGGGGTGTTTGATAACTTTCTGGACGCCATGGTACGTATCAGTAAGCAATACATAGGATTCCCACAGAATGATGGTGATTGGAGGCGCCTGAAGTGGGAATTCTTTGATATTGCTCAAATGCCCAATGTCTTGGGAGCCATAGATTGTACCCACATTGCGCTGCGTGCTCCAATTGATGGCTCGCCCTTCAGAAATCGCAAATATTTTCATAGCCTCAACGTGCAGTATGTTTGTGACGCACAGATGAGGATTATGCATGTGTGTGCGAATTTTGGAGGAGCTTGTCATGATGCCCGCATCCTCTCTCTGTCGTCCCTGTGGAGACAGTTTGAGGAAAGACAAATGCCCCCTGGTTATCTCGTTGGTGAGTATTTGTGCACAACATGGTTAATTATTTTCACAATTGCCACTGTAGTTTTAAAATGTTAGCGTAATGTTGAGCTATAGGATGCAATTTAACCATATATTTTCCCCCCGCTAATGTCTACTTTTAGTTCAATGCCGATATGTAGCATGTCTTACCTTAAATGCTCAGATAGAGAATGTAATGTAACCATGTAGTTATCATTTTACACAAGGCTTGATTTAGGAGAAATACGCATATGTAGCATGTCTTAGCTGAAATGTGAAGATATTAGCTAATGCAATTTAACCATGTCATTGTCTCTTTCCGCAAATGTCTTTTAGTTCAATGCAGATATGTAGCATGTCTTACCTTAAATGCTCAGATAGAGAATGTAATGTAACCATGTAGTTAGCATTTTACACAAGGCTTGATTTAGGAGAAATACGCATATGTAGCATGTCTTAGCTGAAATGGGAAGATATTAGCTAATGCAATTTAACCATGTCATTGTCTCTTTCCGCAAATGTCTTTTAGTTCAATGCAGATATGTAGCATGTCTTACCTTAAATGCTCAGATAGAGAATGTAATGTAACCATGTAGTTAGCATTTTACACAAGGCTTGATTTAGGAGAAATACGCATATGTAGCATGTCTTAGCTGAAATGGGAAGATATTAGCTAATGCAATTTAACCATGTCATTGTCTCTTTCCGCAAATGTCTTTTAGTTCAATGCAGATATGTAGCATGTCTTACCTTAAATGCTCAGATAGAGAATGTAATGTAACCATGTAGTTAGCATTTTACACAAGGCTTGATTTAGGAGAAATACGCATATGTAGCATGTCTTAGCTGAAATGGGAAGATATTAGCTAATGCAATTTAACCATGTCATTGTCTCTTTTCGCAAATGTCTTTTAGTTCAATGCAGATATGTAGCATGTCTTACCTTAAATGCTCAGATAGAGAATGTAATGTAACCATGTAGTTAGCATTTTACACAAGGCTTGATTTAGGAGAAATATGCATATGTAGCATGTCTTAGCTGAAATGGGAAGATATTAGCTAATGCAATTTAACCATGTCATTGTCTCTTTCCGCAAATGTCTTTTAGTTCAATGCAGATATGTAGCATGTCTTACCTTAAATGCTCAGATAGAGAATGTAATGTAACCATGTAGTTAGCATTTTACACAAGGCTTGATTTAGGAGAAATACGCATATGTAGCATGTCTTAGCTGAAATGGGAAGATATTAGCTAATGCAATTTAACCATGTCATTGTCTCTTTCCGCAAATGTCTTTTAGTTCAATGCAGATATGTAGCATGTCTTACCTTAAATGCTCAGATAGAGAATGTAATGTAACCATGTAGTTAGCATTTTACACAAGGCTTGATTTAGGAGAAATACGCATATGTAGCATGTCTTAGCTGAAATGGGAAGATATTAGCTAATGCAATTTAACCATGTCATTGTCTCTTTCCGCAAATGTCTTTTAGTTCAATGCAGATATGTAGCATGTCTTACCTTAAATGCTCAGATAGAGAATGTAATGTAACCATGTAGTTAGCATTTTACACAAGGCTTGATTTAGGAGAAATACGCATATGTAGCATGTCTTAGCTGAAATGGGAAGATATTAGCTAATGCAATTTAACCATGTCATTGTCTCTTTTCGCAAATGTCTTTTAGTTCAATGCAGATATGTAGCATGTCTTACCTTAAATGCTCAGATAGAGAATGTAATGTAACCATGTAGTTAGCATTTTACACAAGGCTTGATTTAGGAGAAATATGCATATGTAGCATGTCTTAGCTGAAATGGGAAGATAGAGAATAATATTGAACTAGATATTTTAAAGTTAAAATAAACATTTGTTAATGGATTATCGTGTACAAAACTTGTTATTGTACTACAAATACTATTTTGAGGATTCTGTTGGAATTATGTTCTGTTCATAATTTATAGGTGAGTCTGGGTACATGAGCCGGCCTTGGCTCATTACCCCCTTGCGTAGCCCGACTGATGTGTCTGAGGAGCGCTACAATAGGGCTCATAAGAGAACCAGGGCGGTGGTTGAACGGATGTTCGGGCTCCTGAAGATGAGGTTCAGGTGCCTGGACAGGTCGGGAGGAGCCCTCCAGTACAACCCAAAGAAGGTGGCTAAGATCGTTGTAGCCTGTAGCGTCCTGCATAATATTGCACAGCGGGCTGGGATGCTGCAGGCCGTCCGGCCGGACAGAAACCTCCTCAGAGATGAGGAGGATGATCCTGTTCTAGAGGGGCCATTCCGGGACGAGGGGCTCAATGTCAGAGCAGACATCATCAACCGCAACTTTAGACGGTAAAGAATAGAAGTTAGACTGGAGTATTATCAATAGATGTGAACTGTAGGGAAATGACAAGTAGAGAATTGTGCAAACATGTTAGGATTGTTCATCAAATGCTAAAAATGTGTTTCATTTATTAATATAGGTGATGCTCTGGCCATTGGGTCCTGTAGCGAGTCTTTGCCACCTGGTTTTTAAAGAGGACATCAGCTGGTAAGTATAAATGTCTGGACTGTAGCTGGCATGAATTGTACACAAATACATCATATGGCATACATTTTCTAAACTAGTATTTCGTTTACACATTACTTAAAATGAAAATACTCAGAAAGGGATCCTCTAGCATGACTATGGTTCAATGTCACACATTAGAGGTTTGTTCTGCTCAATATGATTCATCTTCACACTTGATAGAACATAACACAAGATGCTACACAGTAAGCTAGTGACAGAAATTTCTTATGAAATGGTGGGTGGGAGAGGGCTAGAGAAATGATTCACACACTTGTAGTAATTTTGAATAAACCTTTATGCCATTAGGGAGCTGACAATCTAAAGACTGAAAGGGAAGAATTAGAAGCCTGACAGTGAAGATTGCCCAGACTGACAGTGGAAAAAGCCAAGATTGAAATTGAAGTATACCAATGGGATCATGTCTGGCATTATCTTTCAAATCTGCTGACCTTGAAAAGCATACAAAGACATGTTCACATGGTAAGTGCCAACTATTTAATAGAATAAGGCTGTTGAGGCATCCTATTGGAGACACTTAGATGATTTTCAAATTTTTAGATGGTATTTCACAGTCCTCTATTTTTGAAATGATGAATAAGACACCTATTGAAAATCAACTTTTTACCCCTGAATTGACTTTCAAAGACCATGCATTATCCAGGTTGGTGTACCAATGCATGCTAGTTAAGAATCACAGGAAGAATGTTGAATATTAGTAGCTTACATACATTAGTCATATTTAGTTCTTAATTAGATATTTAGGGATCACAATCAGACACTTAGATGAATTTCTAATTTTTAGATGGGATTTCAGTCCTCTATTTTTGAAATGATGAATAAGACACCTATTGAAGATCAACTGTTTACCCCTGAATTGACTTTCAAAGACCATGCATTATCCAGGTTGGTGTACCAATGCATGCTAGTTAAGAATCACAGGAAGAATGTTGATTATTGGTAGCTTACATACATTAGTCATACATATTTCATCATTAGATATTTAGGGATCACAATCATAAAAAGGAATACATATTATAGTTGATATAGAGGTATTTGAATGGACATGAAATATGACATTTATGTTCAACATATATATTATTGAAATGTGATATACATTTTGATGTATAATTAGAAAATCAGATTTTTTATTTTTTATTTTATTACACAATATTTTTTTTATTTTTTTTAAATATAATTAATTAATATCTTTAAAAAATGTTGAACAAAGTTAGAGCATAGACACAAGATGATTGTAAATGTATTTTATGAATCTTTGACTACGTGTGTATTAACTTTTGTAAAAAAAATTTTTACATTTCAGATTGGCATCTGATGACTTCCAGGAATATTTTTTTTTTTTTGGTTCAGAAACTATTAAATTTTAAAATGGTAATAATAAACATTTTAGTATTAAATACACTCTTTGGAACAGATTATAATAAATATCCATATAATCTGTCAATAAAAATCAATTTGACTCCCATGACTGGTAGTTGTCTATTTGACAAGCACATGCATAAGATCAAATAATGCATTAATTGTGGAAAATCCACTGATTCCGAGAATATTACATTAAACTATCTTTTTTAACATTCATTGGGGAGTGAGATCCATCAATGCTTTTCTTTTGAAATTCTTAGATGTTAAAATAATTTCGGATATGTAGTCAATTTCACAAAAATTTATTTTTTTCACTTTTAAGAAGGGGAAGTGGTTCAATTACATTAAAGTGACAGTGTTGTTAAATGTAAAATTAATTTTATAAGATCTTGTATCTTCCTTAGGTATCTCAAAACATTATTTGCTAAATTATTTTAATTTTTACATTTATAAATGGTAGGTCATTTAACTTTATATTTTTCACAAGCTAGTTATTGGATGGCAGGTTAATCGATTTGATTTTCTAGTGGAGTCATTTAACTATAGTTAATAATATTATGTAGTTTTTAAAATCTTACCTCTTGGGTTAGACATCACATATCTCTATATAATTTTCATTCCCCTTTAGTTTATTTTGACAATGTTAAATCAACATTACAAATGTTTTGGTCCTTAAAGGGACATTCACAAAGTATATTGTGTATTGATTTTTAAATAATTCATAAAAGAATTTAAACATATTTAGAAAGTACTATAGAATTACATTCAGTCTTTAAATATACTTTGTAAAAAAAAAATCAATGCACATATCTTAGTCAATTACATAAGGTATCTATGTGCAACCAACAATCAGCATCAAAATAGCCTATGTAGATATGTATTTAATCCAAAAATATATATAATTACAATCTAATGATTGAATACCAAATCATATTAAGTTGTTCAAATATTATAATCTTATCCAAAATGCATACATAACATATAGCTTAATGTCCCTCTAAGCTGAAGACTCCGAAATACCTCCTTTACAATATATATTTCAGTCAGTGTGTAAAACAATCCAGAAGTTAATCTAAATTTTATATACTCATATGTTATACTAATTTATCAAAAGGAAGGTGCCTAGGTTTCTGATATTTCAAGCATTATTGTGAAATGTTTATTTAAAGGGACATGAACTAAAAATATACTTAAAGGGAGACAGTTAAAAAATTAATGATTTATACATTCTGAATGAGTATTCTATTTTAAGCAACTTTAAAAATTGTCTCATATTATGAATGCTCCTTGTGATGTTGCTATCATTACTTTAAACATAAGGCATTAAATAGATAATTTATTAGCTTCAGTACTCTGGACTGAACTTGGTTTTTTGTGGTGGATTAATTTATCCAACAATCATCAAGGACAACCCAGGTTTTTTGAAACAATTGTCCGTAATCTCAAATATCATTATTGATTTGCAAAGAAAGATAACAAGATAATTGTTAACATTTGAGAATCGGATTAAATTATAACGTTGATTAACATTTCATGCTCAATCTGAATCACCAACGCTAAATTTGTTTGGACAGTGTCCCTTTAAGAGATTTCAAGAGTGTATTTACTTATCTTCCTATCTTGACATACTTTGCTTGAAAAGGATATCGAGATAGGCTCAGTAGATGAAGATTTGTGGATGCACATAGATGCCTTATGTGATTGTCTCAACCATGTGCATTTAAATTTCTTCTATTGAGGATATCTAAATACTAAGATAAATTGATTTACATTTTAAAGTCTAAACAATCTTCTATCTCTACAGATCATTTGATACAATTGTTTGTTTGTAATGTCTATTTAAAAATAAAGACGCCATTGCACAATAACATATATGAGCACTTCAGACAAATACAAGCTCAAGGTTTATTTACTAATAACAAACAAACCTGTAGTTTAACATTTATAAACAGATTATCCAAGTTACTGACATTATAACCTGAATTTGAACATTCAGAAATATTGCATGGGAAACGCATCTTGAAACACCAGATTAGAATCTTTAAACATTAGAGTCTAATGTCACGCAATAGCACACAATCAATGTGCATTATGAAATACATTTAATAGAGCAATATCAATACTTCACAATAAGTCAATAAATGGATTTTATGAACAATAAAGACATACAATATTAAATGTGTATTTGTATTAAAGAAACAGACCGTTATTAAACCGAGAAATGTCTACAACATTAATAATGTGACAGTATTAGATGTTAAAGAGAATTTAATCATTAATATTTAACGGATCACGGATATTAAATCTGCGTCACACATATCCGCATGACAGGCCCATGAGTTACAAATAAGTCTACATGAAAAATGAAGTTACAGCACCACCATGAGGTATATGTAAGGAAGTTACTAAGATATGAAACATTAAGGAACGGCCAATCAGAGTTCATCACACAAACACAACTTGAGTCAGGTTGATCTCACAGACATTCTAACAATATTTCAAACTTTTATCCAATCAGATGTACAGATAACTTGTCCCATGGTGCATCTCATGTTTACTTCACCATATAAAAGTCCATTACACGTTGCCATCTTTGTCAGTTCTCTAATGCCTGCAGGCAGTTTATATTATTATTATAATATATTTATTGGACAACCCAGCAGGCATGTCAGCTCCCAGGTTCACCAAGGAGGAGAGCGCTGCACTGGTCCACGCCGTCAAGGACTTTTATCCCCAGCTGTTTGGGAACAAGAGGAGGTTGACAGATGCGCCTGTTAAGAAGGCCCTCTGGGAGTCTATCACCAATGCGGTTAGATTGGTGTGTGACGTCCAGAGGACCCAGGATCAGATCATGAGGAGATTCGGAGATATGAGGTTGCGGTTAACCAAAAAAGTCAACCTCATAAGGGACTGGGTACAAGCCCGTAAAAGAGGTGGGAAAAGAGAGGCCCCGTGGAAACTGTAACTACTCCCTTATGAGGTGACTTTATGCGAGCTCCTCAATCTCCGGGTCCCCAAAAGATTCAGATCCTCGCCATCCTATGCCTCCTCTTCTTCCCTCCCAGCTGCGGGATCTGACGCGGGGCCAGGGCAGCTGCTTCTCCGTCCGGTGGCCTGGGAGGAGATGGAGAATCTGAACCAGGTAATTATCCAACTTCATATAATATCTTATTTTATTTTTTTTAATCAATAAATGTGTATATAGTCAGATACTAAACCTATACAGATCTCACAACATACACTACATATGATGTTTAGATATCTGATTTTAGATTAGTGACACATGAAATAGGAATGATGTGTCTTGCGCTCTACAGAATATGCGTCACAGAGCGAAAATGGAATTGCGCATACACGTTAACATTGCTTTGCTGTAAGTGGCATTGCTTTATACATGTTGGTCAAATGACGGATGCGTAATTCCGCTTTGAATCATTGCGCAATGATCGTGAAAATGGAATTTCGCATACACGTTAACATGGCTTTGCTGTAAGTGGCATTGCTTTATACATGTTGGTCAAATGACGGATGCGTAATTACGCTTTGAATCATTGCGCAATGATCGCGAAAATGGAATTGCGCATACACGTTAACATGGCTTTGCTGTAAGTGGCATTGCTTTATACATGTTGGTCAAATGACGGATGCGTAATTCCGCTTTGAATCATTGCACAATGATCGCGAAAATGGAATTGCGCATACACGTTAACATGGCTTTGCTGTAAGAGCATTGCTTTATACATGTTGGTCAAATGACGGATGCGTAATTCCGCTTTGAATCATTGCGCAATGATCGCGAAAATGGAATTGCGCATACACGTTAACATGGCTTTGCTGTATACATGTTGGTCAAAATGAAATGTGAATTATTATATATGTGAAGAATACAGTATTCTTATTTTCAATATTATACATAATAAAAATAGAAGAATCCAAATAAATTATAACATATGCCCATCAATTGATGAGAATGAAATAACACCAAAAAATAATTAAAGCTACAGTAAACAACACAACTGATTGAAAATAAGAGTACAGGATATATTTATCATGAATTGAATTGAGGAAACAATTAACTCATGGGACTACCAAAGGATTAATAGTTTTAAATTGATTTGCTAATAATGTAAAGATTTTAAACATGGCATGATTTGTATTAATGATATGCAATCCTCATTTAATATATTACAGATATGGATGTTGCTGCTGGATCCTTAAGGCAGGGCTTGTCACAGTATGGTATGTCTCATTTTAATTGACATTTGTCTTAGAAACATGGACAGAACATTACATACTAAATCCACATTGTTCATTATTTATATGTAATGTCCCTTTAATAGATGAAAATTAAATAATTCTTCGGATATCCTTAAATAACATATTAGATTTGAATTGCATGCTCAATCCCATTCATTACATCAACATATGGAGTAGAGAATTCATTAACACCAACATTGTCAAATCAATATAATTTTATATTAAAGGGATACTGATCTACAATTATTAATGTTGTCATTCAGATAGAGTATGCAATATTAATAAACATTTAAATATAATACTATCATCATATGTGAAATATTCTATTGCTAAATGTATTTTAAAATCAAGAATGTACGTTTATCTGCATCTCAATTTTGGTTGAACAACCTGGGTTTTTATTGATGATTGGTGGATACCTTCAACAAACAATATTTATTTAATACAATATTGCTTATCTGCCTTTAAGATTAAAAGGTAGCAACATTCAAATTATAATAGGAGTCAATGTTAAATCATTTTGAACAGTTTGAACAGAGAAATCAATTATTTAAATTAATCATGTCAGTGTCCCTTTAATAAACAATAGATTCATTCATCTTTACATTCTTTGGATTAAACAAAATTGATATATAATTCACATATTCACTGTTGGAGTTACTTTATAGATATCAGCATACTCTAACAGCACCATGATTACATATTTGTACTAATCAATTTGGTTTTGTATTGTGATAAATATGTGTTGTGTCCTAAACAAGATTACTGTACATTGCACAAATGGCTCGATGTGCCACATGTGTTTGTTTAGATTTGTCAACAGCTGTTCTTCAAAATGTGGTTTGTGTGTATTCTTTTAAGAACATTGATCAATGGGTATATTTAGATATGCAATAGCATCGTATGAGATGAGTTTGATGTCTAATATAGTCTGAAATTAAACATATGTTCAATACATCATTTTTAACAGAACCCCCTTGATTCAATCAAGCATTTTCTGGTTTAATGACTGCTCTATTCTTCACATTTTCAAGTTGATTAATCTTAAAATTCGATACAGATGTGATTTAGTGATATCCCAAATGTGTTTCCTAATATATATCTATATCATTCATAGAGAGAGTTGGTGTGGTCAGCCCACAGGAATCCAGCAGTGACATAGAGCCGCCTTTGCGGTCTCCTGGTAAGTCCATTGACTCATTTATATGTCATTGAAGGTGTATTGGTAATCAATATTATGAGCATGATTCTGATGAAGCATAACATTTGAAACAAACATATCATTTTCTCTTCTGATTATATATTAATTTTCTTTTAATATTGAAAGATTAATTATTAAAACTTTATTAGTCTACACATTTGTTATTCAGAAGATGTATAGCATATGTTTGTTTCCATGCTCATTTTTGACAACAGTCATCAAGTGATACACACATGAGAAATCTTAAATGTTCTATGTACTATGCTTTTATGATTTTTAAATTAATACAAACAATACATCGAAAATATGAATCATTGAGAATAACAAATCTAATGTAATTTGTATGCTCCATCAAAATGATGTAAATCATAACTTTGGGTGTGTATATCTTTAATGCAACATTGATGTGTGTCTTTGAACAACAGTAACATATGTTATAATATCTGTTCTTAACGTGTACACAACATGTTATGTTTTACAGAGATTGATTTAACATATGTGACGGAGGAGGAAGAGGCCGCCTTGGAGTCTAATGGTATGTGAAATATATCTATCATGTTTCCAACATGTTGCTTTATTTGAAATCATTTCATTGAAGACATTCAAAGTCTACAGCTTTTGCACTTTAAAAAGGAATATTATTTGTCTGTTCAAATACACTACTGCCCCCTTTCTATATCAGGCAGCATGAAAATATTATTTTTTTTAAAAATGTGTAATTCATGCCATCATTATGTCACATGCATATTCCAGGCCAAAACACAATAATAATGTTATAATTGTACAGACAGTAATTGATATTCATCTGAGTGCCTATATGCATACCATATCCTCATTTCATAATTGTTTACAAATTCAAACACACTTCTAAGTATATTGAAAACATAATCAATTTGAAATGCGTTGATTTGATTTCATGATGTATGAGATGTTAATATATATTTATTACATTTTCAGATGGATCCACCACTTCTGGTCATCTGGTTTCCGCCCCTGCCCAGTCCCCTGACCAGTCACAGACCCCTGCCCATGCCCAGACCCCTGCCCATGCCCAGACCCCTGGCCATGCCCAGACCCCTGGCCATGCCCAGACCACTGCCCAGGCCCAGACCCCTGCCCAGGCCCAGACCCCTGCCCATGCCCAGACCACTGCCCATGCCCAGACTCCTGCTGATGCCCAGACCCCTGCCGGCCCTTCCCATTTATCATTTCCTGCCCCTCCCAAAAAACGCCCCTACAACCCCCTTCGCCGCTCTCCCCGTATTATGGCCCGTACAGCTGCCCAGACCCCAACTCCCCACTCCCCAGCTGTACGGCCTACCCCGGAGCATCAGCTCATCCCTCCCCAAGCCAATCCCATCCCTCCCCAAGCCAATCCCATCCCTCCCCAACCCAATCCCATCCCTCCCCCCTGTCTCAACCTTCATTGTACTGGGTGTCAGATTGTACTTCCCAGGCACAGCTGTAAGTATCATTCAAAATCAACATTATAAGATACTTAAAGGTACACTGAAGGAAAATATTTTCTATTGTGATTCAAATAGAGCATGCAATGTTAATCAAATTTATAATTTACTACTCTTATGAATTATTCTTCATTCTCTTGATATCTTTATTGAAACAAAGAAATGCCTATAATTATTTTAAAAAATAAAATAATTGTGGACAACATGTTTGAGTAAACTGTCCCTTTAATGATTTCGGTCTGTCTGAATAACATATTTCATGTGTAAAGAATAAATTTAAACTAATTGATGTAAGAATGATTTGTCTTTATGATGACAATGTATCTTTTCTATTTTTTTCGTCTGTTGTGTAATTATCATTAATATTTAATTTATTCTTTATTTTAGGCTGTGACTCAGCATGGCTCATGCTAGAAGGTATAGCAAGAGTAGAGCAGGCCGTGTTGAGGAACGCAGCTGTCCTGAGAGGGATGAACGACACCATGCAGGCCCAGCTCCGGGTTCAGGACTTGACTCTGCGTGAAATTATGCGATTAAATTCAAGGCCTGAATCTGGAGCTGGACATGCACAGGACGATGAAGAGGATGACCAGTAAGTGGAGGATCTGGAGATGCTCCAAGGTGGCAGATAAGAATCCTCCGTCCACATGTTGATGTTTTTTTTATTGTTGCCATTTGGCCTTTTTAAAAGTTTATTGTTGTGCCTGTTGCACTCTTTTACCTTGTCATATGTCTCCAATGGGGCTATGGTGGCCCTTGGCAACTCTCTTCATGGACTGTGATGCACTGTGTTACCTTGTCATATGTCTCCAATGGGGCTATGGTGGCCCTTGGTAACTCTCTTCATGGACTGTGATGCACTCTTTTACCTTGTCATATGTCTCCAATGGGGCTATGGTGGCCCTTGGCAACTCTCTTCATGGACTGTGATGCACTGTGTTACCTTGTCATATGTCTCCAATGGGGCTATGGTGGCCCTTGGTAACTCTCTTCATGGACTGTGATGCACTCTTTTACCTTGTCATATGTCTCCAATGGGGCTATGGCGGCCCTTGGCAACTCTCTTCATGGACTGTGATGCACTGTGTCACCTTGTCATATGTCTCCAATGGGGCTATGGTGGCCCTTGGTAACTCTCTTCATGGACTGTGATGCACTCTTTTACCTTGTCATATGTCTCCAATGGGGCTATGGTGGCCCTTGGCAACTCTCTTCATGGACTGTGCTGCACTGTGTTACCTTGTCATATGTCTCCAATGGGGCTATGGTGGCCCTTGGTAACTCTCTTCATGGACTGTGATGCACTCTTTTACCTTGTCATATGTCTCCAATGGGGCTATGGTGGCCCTTGGCAACTCTCTTCATGGACTGTGATGCACTGTGTTACCTTGTCATATGTCTCCAATGGGGCTATGGTGGCCCTTGGTAACTCTCTTCATGGACTGTGATGCACTCTTTTACCTTGTCATATGTCTCCAATGGGGCTATGGTGGCCCTTGGCAACTCTCTTCATGGATGTGATGCACTGTGTTACCTTGTCATATGTCTCCAATGGGGCTATGGTGGCCCTTGGTAACTCTCTTCATGGACTGTGATGCACTCTTTTACCTTGTCATATGTCTCCAATGGGGCTATGGTGGCCCTTGGCAACTCTCTTCATGGACTGTGATGCACTGTGTTACCTTGTCATATGTCTCCAATGGGGCTATGGTGGCCCTTGGCAACTCTCTTCATGGACTGTGATGCACTGTGTTACCTTGTCATATGTCTCCAATGGGGCTATGGTGGCCCTTGGTAACTCTCTTCATGGACTGTGATGCACTCTTTTACCTTGTCATATGTCTCCAATGGGGCTATGGTGGCCCTTGGCAACTCTCTTCATGGACTGTGATGCACTGTGTTACCTTTCATATGTCTCCAATGGGGCTATGGTGGCCCTTGGTAACTCTCTTCATGGACTGTGATGCACTCTTTTACCTTTTCATATGTCTCCAATGGGGCTATGGTAGCCCTTGGCAACTCTCTTCATGGACTGTGATGCACTGTGTTACCTTGTCATATGTCTCCATTGGGGCTATGGTGGCCCTTGGCAACTCTCTTCATGGACTGTGATGCACTGTGTTACCTTGTCATATGTCTCCAATGGGGCTATGGTGCCCTTGGCAACTCTCTTCATGGACTGTGATGCACTGTGTTACGTTGTCATATGTCTCCAATGGGGCTATGGTGGCCCTTGGCAACTCTCTTCATGGACTGTGATGCACTGTGTTACCTTGTCATATGTCTCCAATGGGGCTATGGTGGCCCTTGGCAACTCTCTTCATGGACTGTGATGCACTCTGTTACCTTGTCATATGGCTCAAATATTCCTTATTTTTACAAGATTATTTCTAAACGTTGTTGATGTTTTCTTACATACTAATAAAAGACATGTAATTGCACGATTCTTTGTCCTCATTCTTCATGTTATTTTTTTAAAGCTCTAGTTTATCGTGTTGATCCTTAAAGGGACCTACCAAAAATATTTTTAAAAAAAAAATCATATATGTAAGACAATTGTAAATGACTTTAAGATTAACATCTCCAATGTAATCTTATTATTTGTCTTTATATATTTTTCTCTTAGCTTTATCATTGCATGATTATGATTAGCATAGTAATTGTTTTATATATGTATATATAGATTGTTATTTGTGTATATATGTATATTTCAATTTTCACATCCATGTGTGTATTTAGAAAATCTGCATGAATTGATGCACCTTTAACAAATGATCTGAGGATTGATACAATGATATAATCCCTGTAAAGTGTTCATTTTATTGAAATAGTATTGTCTATGTGTATCCTCTTTTTAAAAACAAAATAATGTCCCTTTAAGGGATGGTGAGCACAATTGTTAATGAATGTATTTCCATTTCTAAAGCGTTTTTGTCCTTTTTACATGAACAAGGACATATAATCTTATTAATAAACAATCTTATTGTAATGTTGACAGCACATGTATTTCATTTTCTATTCTATCTTATTGTAAAAGTGTAACCAAATAAATCTCTGTGTGTAATGCAAATATTTTAGATGATGAATATTTTTTAAAAAATATGTTAAAAAATAATTCTACTCCCATATATGGCTATAGGTAGGCTGACCATATTTAAACTTGAATAAATGACACGTTTAATCAATCCATGTATCATTATTGTTATTCCAAAACAATCAAAACATATCTTAAAATATCAATGGCATATGTATTTCTCATGTGTATCTTTTAAATGTTAAAGATATACACCATAGCTATAGTTCAAGGGACAGTCAAGTCCGAAAAGATGATTCATGATTTGGTGACATTCCTAGATAGCAATCTAGACACATACTAGTTCCTAAAATATAAATACGTTTTTTAGTGATATGCCAAGCTGTCAACTGAGTCCTTGTATTGGCTGCGGTTTTTCAGCTATCTCGGATGCGCCATGTTGCTTAAAACGTCACCTGCCAGGCTGTCCAATGATTCCTTGTATTGACTGACGTTCTTACGTGATCAAGAATGTGCCTTTTATTGGATGGCGTTTTGACGCGATCAAGGATGCGCCTTTTTTTTGGGCGTTCTTACGTGATCAAGAATGTGCCTTTTATTGGATGGCGTTCTTACGTGATCAAGAAAGCGCCATGTTAAGACGTCACATGCAAAGGTAAAAAACCATATGATTGGATTACGTAGACCCGCAATATTTGTTTGTGCACGTTAAACACGTTTGTGACTGCAGCCAATTTTAAAAACCTTGCGAATATGTATTATTTGCATCATGTTACATTGTTGACCCGTAGCTGATAAAGACCACCACATTCTCTTTTGCTGGATGTCTGGTTGAATAAACGAACGAAAGCAAAATGTTTTCATGCATATGATATTTCGAGGCAAGTGCAAATCTGTATAGTCCATGTTGTTTAATATGTTTGTCAACAATATGTTCCTTTTTCATAAAAATGAAGATATCTAATTAATAAATATGCGCTATTGTGTTAGAATAAAGTAATCAATATGCATTTAGCTTTATCATATGCTAAATATATGATGCCGACTTCTTCTAAATGTAATTTCGTTGTATATTTTATTAAAGGTTCATTAGACACTCACATTATAAATCAAAACTTTTTATTTTGTCTCTAGTTAGATAGTCCATTGTTTAACAAATACACGTTTCATTTTGCTTCTGTTCAAAGAAAATGTAATTAATTTTCAGACTCCTCGCCCAACCTCTGAGTTTCATGTGAGTACCATCTCCAGCTTTCTCCTGTTTGTGTAAAGGGTCTTTTCATATGTTAATGATGGGGTATTGTCTTGTTTTACGGTTGTAATGGGGGTTCATCTATATTTTCAATAGAGCTAACCCGATTTTCTTTTAAAGTGTTTGAAGCTTTGTAATATTGATATCAGTATATGTTAATCTTGTTTTTTGTAGTAGTGTCTATTACATACAGTTCTGTTAAAAATATAGTATACTATCTCTTTAATGCAAATGTTGATTTTTGTATCATGTATGAGTTCCACATTGTTTAATCTTCAAATATATTATTGTTAGCATATTTTCACCCCCCACTCCTAAAATGACTTTAAACCATATTCATTGTTTAAACAAATGTCTTTCTAAAAAAAAATTACCAAAATAATGTCTCTTTAAGAAAATATACTTTATTTAACACGTCAATATAAATCTGATTTCAATATTTAATTTTTGACCAAATGCATGTAGATATACCAACAATCTTCAAATATGTGTTAGCATATGTAATTTTGTTAAAGGGACAGTTTAGAAAACAAATAATCAGATCCAAGTATAATGAGTCAGCGCCACACTATTCAGTATGTGTCTCAGCACAAACTGGGGTATATCAGATGAAATAAGCAAAAAATAGCAAACCAATAAATGAACCGCTTAGCACATATAATACCAAATGTGTGAAAATGTTCAAGTCTATGGTACTTGTAAGGATAGTCCGGTTCCAAGTTAAATGCAGTAGGGTTGCAGCTCCTTCCTTGCCCAAAGGTGTCTGTTCCCAGGCTTAGGTAAAAGGTGAATCGAGGTGAATTTCTCTAGAAGGAGAAAAGAGAAAGAGCGCATCCACGATCTAAGTGCAGTAAATAGGTATACAGTTAATTGAATTGATAAAACACATATAGATTTACACTCACAAAGGTGCCCTCAAACATATGAGGTATGTTCGTTCCTTAAAAGTTGTACACAGAAAGCTGCTCCAGCACAGACGAACCTCCTTATTGTCCCCCTCCGTGTAAGCTGATATAAAGTGCAATCAGGTATTACAGGGTATTTCGTCAAGCTATGAGTGCTGTGAGCTACGTAGTGTATAGTTTGTTTTCCTAATTGAACTTTCACAAGATTTCCTCTATACACTACGTAGCTCACAGCACTCATAGCTTGATGAAATACCCTGTAATACCTGATTGCACTTAATATCAGCTTACACGGAGGGGGACAATAAGGAGGTTCGTCTGTGCTGGAGCAGCTTTCTGTGTACAACTTTTAAGGAACGAACATACCTCATATGTTTGAGGGCACCTTTGTGAGTGTAAATCTATATGTGTTTTATCAATTCAATAAACTGTATACCTATTTACTGCACTTAGATCGTGGATGCGCTCTTTCTCTTTTCTCCTTCTAGAGAAATTCACCTCGATTCACCTAGAAAACAAATAATGTTTTGCATTATTCTAAAAGTCAATTTTGTAATATCAATGATATCAAAGGTTTCTCACCAATTAATCATTTGTCTTTGTTTATTTAAATTTGCTAGCTAAACCTATGAGGTTTGTGTACTCATTTCTTCGAGCTTGAAGAGTGCATGTAATCATTATACAATTTGACCACTAGAGGGCATTTGGATAGCATTTGTATATGTAAAACCTTGTGCTCATACAGCATATTATTTACCATGTATTGATAATTGATATCTAAAATGTTGTTATGTCAGAACAACAAATAAGTGGTCATTTTTCCTAGTCATAGATACAAGGTTAAGCACATAAGTCACACGTATTTCTCCATGTTTTGTTGTTTCCAACTTGATAATGCGTAATACAGTGTTTTCTTTGTAATCAATAATTTTCTGACTGTCCCTTTAAGCTGTGTTATTGGCATTCAAACAGTAATATGCCATCATGGATAATTGTAATGGTAATTTTGTTTGCGATTCGGGAAACAGTTTGGACATCACATCACAGAAACCAATCAATATCATGAACAATGATAGGTATGTGATGATGTGGTTTTCACACACTTATAACCCACACTCTGCAAACAATCTTCCTCCATGGACCCGGTCCCATAGAAGTAGATTATACACAGAGTGTGGTCCACAAGTGTATGAAAACCACATCATCACATACCTATCCATTACACATTAAATAAAAAAAACATTAAAGATGAAAATAAATACTTACTTCCTCTTCCTTCCCCTCTTCCCACGGGGCTGAGGCTCTGGGAGGGGCAACTGCCGACTCCGAAGAGTTCTCCTTGGAGATGTTGTGGGAAGAGTGGAAGGAAGAGTACTGGGACGACCAAGGTGAGGAGGAGAAGATGGCTGAGGAGGAGAAGATGGCTGAAGAGAAGCTGGCTGAAGAGGAGGAGATGGCTGAAGAGGATGAGATGGCTGAAGAGGAGTAGATGGCCCGGCAGGAGTAGATGGCCCGGCAGGAGTAGATGGGCCGGCAGGAGTAGATGGGCCGGCAGGAGGAGATGGCCCAGCAGCAGGAGGCCCAGCAGCAAGAGGCCCAGCAGCAGGAGGCGGACCAGGAGGTAGACCAGCATGGGCCTCCCAGAAAAAATTGAACATCTCTTGGTGCAGATTAAAGATTCTGTTTTGGCCTTGTTCGATTCTATTGAGTATGTTTATTATTTGGTTTTGTCCTTCAATTATTTGATTTTGTCCATCAAGAATTCGAGTGCGGCCTTCGATATTTTGTATCCGGGAGTTACGCATCTGGTCTATGTAGTCCAGTAGAACCCGCACCTCCGCTATTTCCTCTTGTTGTGCTTGGCGGGGTACCCGTGCACGGCGGGGTGCCCGTGCACGGCGGTGTGCGGGTCCTTGAGGGTCCTCTGGTTCCGCGGGCTCCTCCTCTGCTTCCGGGGCCTCTTCATCAACTTCCGTGCGCTCTTCGTCACGGGGGGCCTCTTCCCTCCGAAGTGGAAATTCCTCCCCACCACTCTCATCCCGGGGAGATAGATGAGGCTGTGTTTCTTGTGCTGCCTCCTCCCCAGACTCTGTATATTAAAAAAAAAAAAAAAAAAAAGGTATATATTAGCATATTTGCAAATCAAGCTTTAAATGACTTAGCTTACGATACAATTACAAATGCAGAATCATTAATCCACTTTGAAATATAACAAACAATCAATACGATTTCCGCTTTTTCAAAACCGTGTTTGTGATATCTCTGGTCAATCTGAATGTTTTCGCGTTTGTTTTCAGTCTGTTTAAATGCACACCTAACCTATAGCCTAGATACTGATATAACCGCAAAGTAATTGAATGCGTGTAAACAACGTTATAGCATTAATCTGATCCTTAAAGGGACATGAAACCCAATGTTTTATCTTTCATGATTTAGAAGCATACATTTATTCTCAACTTTCTAATGTACTTTTCTTATCTAATTAGCTTCATTCTCTGGATATTCTTTGCTGAAAAGCATATCTAAATATGCTTATAAGATGCTGATTGTTAGCTGAATATAGCTGCCTCCTGTGATTGTTTCACCTTGTGCATGGCTATTTCTTAATTAAAATATATCTCAAGAATGATTCAAATTAGGTAATATAAGTACATTTGAATGTTTTGTCAAATTGTATTCGCTAACTCAATCATGAAAGTAAAGGTTTGCGTATAGTGTCCCTTGAAATACATTCGTATGTGAAATTATTGTTCAATGAGCTTACCGTCAGATGAGAGTGGCAAGTTCCCGGTATCAATTCCTCCGATACCGACTATTTCCACCTCGGAGATGCTGGGCTGCAACATTTCCTCCCAACGGCAGTACTCTATTTCCAGGGCAGGTCCGCCACCGGTTCCTGCGGCATGTCGGGCCTCCAGGCTTAACTTTTTCTTGAGATCCATCTTACAGTCCCGGTAGCGATGTTTTATCGAATCCAGATCTCTGTTCCGGCCACCCACTGCATTGACTGCATTTCTTATCTCATTCCAGAGCCTCCTCTTGTCAGTCGGGGTAGTCTTCTGGTGCTGCAGCCTCCTATACCTGGCCATATAGGCCTCTATGAGGGCCTCCTTCTCCTCCATCGAAAACCTCGCCTCCCTAGTCACTTTGGCCTTCCCCTGTGACGATGCCCTCTGTTTCCCGGACTGTGAAGCCCTACTCTGTCCGCCACTGGGCCCAGCCACTTGTTCATCTTGAACCAAGTGGCTGGGTCCACCCACCGCTTCCACCCCCGCTTCCTGCCCCCCTTCCTGCCCTGTTCCTCTCCCCCTCCCCCTTCTCCCCCCTCTACCTCTCCCCTGCCTGGCCTCCATCTGTTCCCTAAACTAAACCCCAAATAATCAAACAAAAAGTGAGTGTGATGAAATGAAAGGGGGTCAAAATAAAGAACTAAAAAGACAAAAAAAGTGCTGAAAGTGTGAGAGGGATGTAAAAAAACAAAGAGGGTAAGGAGTATTTAAATAAACCAAAAGAAGAAGAAGACTAAAAGGAGGATATGTAAATTAAATGTAACTGGGGGATGGGTATGGGATGGGTATGGGGTATGGGATAAGAGTAAATGGGATGAAAGGGAATGGGACTACAGGGAATGGGGTATGGAGTGTAGTATGAGGGGGTAGGGGGTATGGAGTGTATGTAGTGTTATTGATAAGTGTATGTATGTATTGAATGTGTTTGCGTGTAAATGTGTTACGTGTACAGAAAAATCACTCGCTCGCTAACTCACACTACTACTAATTCTCACTAACACACTACTACTAATTCTCACTAACAAACACTCCCACTAACTCTCACTAACTACCAGTAACTTACGCTCCCACTAACAACTCTCACTAACAACTCCCACTCCCACTAACTCACTCACGCTCCCACTAACAGATTCTCTCCCACTCCCACTAACTCCCACTAACTCACTCACGATAACACTAACAACTGACTCTCTCACGCTAACACTAACTCACTCACAATAATGCACCAACTCTCTAATCTTAAACCTCCAATCTCCAAAGAGCCACCAGCAACACAGTCAAAGAAGCCCTGCTTGTGTGGTGCTTATATACCCTGTGTAAATGTTTAATGATGTACCAATTTCCGTAGTAAATTGTGTTCAGGTGTGTTTTATTAGCAATTAATATTAGTGCAATGTGTATTAGTTGTGTGAATTTGCGCATGCTCATTTGGAGTTAGTATTTGTGTAGAATGCGATGATGTCATAGTGGTCGTTTTCTCTAACATTGTCCAATAGTATTCTTTTTAAATGTGAATTTGCGATGGTGTGTTATTAGTTAAGTGTTGTATTTGTATGTTTGTCCTAATATATAGTTATATTGAATGCGATTATTTTTCTAGTGTATGTATATATTTTTTATTCCTTATATGCGTATTCCCCGTATTCAATTTTATTAAAAATCACCCCGCTTGTGAATGTGTAATGCTTGTGTGCTTTGTTGATTGATTGTTGTTGTGACATTTTCGGCGTGTTATTGTTGTGCATGATGTGGTATGCGTCATATGACCGAGCTGTGCGTATTCTCACGAGATCGAGTGTTAGGTGAAAAAAGCTATTTTTTTGCTTTCCCATTGATCTCTATGGGAGACTGTCTAACGCGGGCAGTATTACGCATGTGACATACACGCGTTAGGAGCATCGTTAGATGGTCTTTTTTGAACTCTAAATACCGGAGTCAAACAATGCCGTGCGTTAGACATAAAACATGCGTGGCGTTAGCAACCCATCTACCGCCGAACTCCAAATCTAGGCCTAAGATAGCTACAATATAATTAATAATTACATTGTAGCTATTTTAGGATTTATATTTATTTTACAGGTAACTTTGTATTTATTTTAGCTAGTTAGAATAGTTATTAAATAGTTATTAACTATTTAATAACTACCTAGCTAAAAGAAATACAAAATTACCTGTAAAATAAATCCTAATCTAAGTTACAATTAAAACTAACACTACACTATCATTAAATTAATTAAATAAACTACCTACAAATAACTACAATTAAATACAATTACATAAACTAACTAAAGTACAACAAATAAAAAAAGATAAATTACAAAAAATAAAAAAATAAGTTACAAACATTTTAAAAATATTACAACAATTTTAAGCTACTTACACCTAATCTAAGCCCCTAATAAAATAACAAACCCCCCCAAAATAAAAAAATGCCCTACCCTATTCTAAATTAAATAAAGTTCAAAGCTCTTTTACCTTACCAGCCCTTAAAAGGGCCATTTGTGGAATCAGCCAATCAGATTCAAGTTCAATCCGATTGGCTGATCCAATCAGCCAATCAGATTGAGCTTGCATTCTATTGGCTGTTCCGATCCTATCAGCCAATCGGAATTGAGGGGACACCATCTTGGATGACGTCCCTTAAAGGAGCCTTCATTCGTCGGTAGTCCGCCGGTGAAGAAGGATGTTCCGCGTCGGCGGGATGAAGATTCAAGACCCGGCTTGGAAGATGACATCGCCCGGATAGAAGACCTCTTCAGCGCCTCTTGGAAGATGACATCGCCCGGATCGAAGACTTCTTCAGCGCCGCCTGGATGATGACTTCATCGGATGGAAGATTTCTTCAGCGCCGCTTGGAGGATTAACTTCTTCCGCTCCGGATGTCCACTTCGGTTCCATCGCTGCTCGGCTGAGTGAAGACGACTCAAGGTAGGATGATCTTCAGGGGATTAGTGTTAGGTTTTTGTAAGTGGGTTTGGGTTAGATTAGGGGTATGTGGGTGGTGGGTTTTAATGTTGGGGGGGGGGGGTTGAAATTTTCTTTTACAAGCAAAAGAGCATTTTTCTTTGGGGCAAGCCCCACAAATGGCCCTTTTAAGGGCTGGTAAGGTAAAAGAGCTTTGAACTTTATTTAATTTAGAATAGGGTAGGGCATTTTTTTATTTTTGGGGGGTTTGTTATTTTATTAGGGGGCTTAGATTAGGTGTAAGTAGCTTAAAATTGTTGTAATATTTTTAAAATGTTTGTAACTTATTTTTTTATTTTTTGTAACAGCTTTTTTTATTTTTTGTACTTTAGTTAGTTTATGTAATTGTATTTAATTGTAGTTATTTGTAGGTAGTTAATTTAATTAATTTAATGGTAGTGTAGTATTAGGTTTAATTGTAACTTAGGTTAGGATTTATTTTACAGGTAATTTTGTATTTCTTTTAGCTAGGTAGTTATTAAATAGTTAATAACTATTTAATAACTATTCTAACTAGTTTAAATAAATACAAAGTTACCTGTAAAATAAATATAAATCCTAAGATAGCTACAATGTAATTATTAATTATATTGTAGCTATCTTAGGGTTTATTTTACAGGTAAGTATTTAGTTTTAAATAGGAATAATTTATTTAAGTATAGTGTAGTGTTAGGTGTAATTGTAACTTAGGTTAGTTTTTATTTTACAGGTACATTTCTCTTTATTTTAGCTAGGTAAGCTATTAAATAGTTAATAACTATTTAATAGCTATTGTACCTAGTTAAAATAAATTGAAAGTTGCCTGTAAAATAAATATAAATCCTAAAATAGCTACAATATCATTATTATTTATATTGTAGCTATATTAGAGTTTATTTTAAAGGTAAGTATTTAGTTTTAAATAGGATTAATTTAGTTAATAAGAGTAATATTATTTAGATTTATTTAATTAATATTTAAGTTAGGGGGGCGTTAGGGTTAGGGTTAGACTTAGGTTTAGGGGTTAATAATTTTATTACAGTGGCGGCGGTGTAGTGGGGGGCAGGATAGGGGTTAATTAATTTATTATAGGTGACGACGGTGTAGGGGGGGCAGGATAGGGGTTAATAGGTTTAATATAGGTTGCGGCGGGTTCAGGGAGTGGCAGTTTAGGGGTTAATCTATTTATTTAGTTGCGGCGAGGTGCGGGGTTAGCAGGATAGGGGTTAATAATTTTATTATAGAGGTCGAAGGTATAGGGGGGGCAGGATAGGGGTTACTAGTTATAATGTAGGTGGCAGCGGTGTCCGGGAGCGGCGGTTTAGGGGTTAATACATTTATCAGAGTTGCGGCAGGGTCTAGGAGCGGCGGTTTAAGGGTTAATACATTTATCAGAGTTTCGGCAGGGTCTAGGAGCGGCGGTTTAGGGGTTAGTAACTTTATTTAGTTGCGGGAGGCTCCGGGGGTGCCGGTATAGGGGTTAGAACAGTGTAGTTAGTGTGAGTGCTTAGTGACAGGCTAGCAATAAAGCTGGGAAAAAGCCGAAGAGCAGCGAGATCGGATGAGTGATAACTCTCACAGTCCGCTGCTCATCGCCCCGCGGCTTTTTGACAGCTTTATTTGATAACTTAGGCGAACTTATTCAAGGTCCGCGGCGGCGAAGGTAGGTGAGCTTAGGCGGGCGTATTGGGCCGGCGAAGGCAGAAAAGTAGACGGCTTGATAACTACCCCCCTATAGATCAAGCAACATAAACAAATAAATAAGTTTGGGCTTTTAATATGTAACACTCTAGGATAAAATGTTTAATAATGCACAGTGAAAAAAATGTTGTGCTCTTTAATTATTATTTTTATTGTCTGCTTTTCCTGTAAATGATATCTGAAAATCATAGTCTTAACAACTTTCCCCAAAGTAGATGGTGTGAAATCTGCTAAATGTGGTACTGAAGCCCTACTGCATGCTACAAAGGGCGCCATGTACTAAGGCATCAATTTTTTCGCACAGACCGTATCGAAATAACCCGCTGGCATTCGCACCATGCAGATGGCACTTCGTTACATGAATGTACTAAAAACCAAGCCGTAAAATTCGCGTCTATTGTGTGCCGAAGACAAACGGATTATTGATAACTTTGAAGCTTCGTTCGGCGCGAAAGAGCAAAGTTAAGAAGCAGTCTGCGACCTGATTGGTTTAGTTCTTTACCCACGTGACGATCTAGGTGTCATAATCGTCAGACAAGCGGCAACGTCTGGCTGCTGACATGTATAAGAATGTGCATTTTCCCAGAAATCTTAGAATATTGTTTATTTACTTTTCGGTATTCACTTTGACAAGATGGCTTGCTCCGGAGATTCTGGCAAAAAAGTGTAAGGCTGCCAACAGTTTTAATAGTCCGGGTATGGCTTGTGAATGCACTGTCATAGGTTCCAGGTATTCTGCTATTTCATAGTAAAGTTCCATAATAGCTTCTCTGTCCAAACGAAATCTCTGGATAATCTCTCGATCAGAAATGCTTTCCAAACCCATACGTGGAAAGAAAACTCTAGGGACTCTGATTCTTCTACCTCTCCTTCTTTGCAAGTTGTCAACCGGTGCCTGTATAGCCCTTCTTCCTCGTAATTGAATTAATCGGAAAAGAAACATGTGTAAAAGTGTCTCCATCTTCATTTAGTGATCCAAAAACCAATAATGCTACAATAGTAGTCTAGTCCTTTCACTTAAGTACTTCTACCTGGCGTCAGGTTGAGACGCCCTATAGTTTTCTATTGTATTCGCTACCTAAATGGTCGCGAAGCAAATCACGCGAAGTTACAGTGAAAGTTGGAGCGGACGGATTAGTTGTAACATTCATAATTTCCGATTACAGCGAATTTACGTGCGATCGAACATGTAGTAAGTGGAAAAAGGCTTCGGAACGATCAGTTGCATAAAATTACGATCGCTGATGAAAATAGTGGTTTTTCGACCAGATCGCAAATTGGTACATACGAGAAGCAGATCGTGAGCGAATTTTGACGCGGAAATACAGACGGATGGTCACTTCGAAGCTTAGTACATGGCGCCCAAAGTGATTAGTTAAGAGAAGCTAATTATCTGCACTTAACTGGCCACAGCAAAAGACCTAAGATAAATAACACCCATTTAAAATTATCCAATGTCCAAGGAGTGCCTAGTTTACAAGGCTAAGGATTTGTACTTAAAAAAAATTAATTTAATAACCAACATAAATATACATAAATAAATACGTATGGTTAAAAACAAATACAGTTAGAAATAAAAGCATGGACCCATGTGATTAAATAAATGGGGACAGTCCAATGTAGTCCTGAATATACAATTGGTTACAATTGTGGTTAGTAATGTCCAGTTCTGATTAATTCCTTAATCCAAAAAATAGGGATAGGTGTCAGCAGATCCTTCAGGGATAGTGAGTTCCTTATAAAAAAAAAAAAATGAGCAATAGACCAAAAGTGCTAAAAAAAATGGTGAAAAAATTAAAAAAAAATTGTGAAAAATGCGAAAAAATACAAAAATTAAAAATAGAAAATTAAAAATAAAATTGGGTGAAAAATTATATAGAGTGGGTGAAAAATATATACAAACAGTTGTGTAGTGTCGGATAACAAAAGAATGTTTATATATAACGTGGTTATAATCAATATTAGTGATAAATTGTTATAATCCTTCCTGGTAGTGAATCCTCAGAGTGTGATTAGAAAAATTGGGAAATGTAGATGAAAAGGAGATCTGGTCTCTGTCCAAGACTCAGTCCCCTATTGTTAATCCTGTGAATAAAACAAATATAACATAGTGCTATATTGCTAACAAAATAGTAAATAAAATCAGAATGAAGCTCACCATATGATGTCAACGTGTTTCGGCCCTTCCTTAGGCCTTTATCAAGACTATACTATGGTGTGCTATGGTGGCTTCATTTATAAGTGTAAGTAACCAATTATTATTTTTGTTATTTTGGCGCCAAATGTGTTCATTACAAACCGGAAGTGATTCCTTCTTTGTGTTTCCCTTCTGTTTTGGGCCAAACATCCTTTAACATTTAGAACAATATTTAATTGCATTATACACAAAATAATGCAATTAAATATTGCTTGATATCATCAATATTGCATACCCTAGAATCCCTATCACCTTTCATAGTCGGTAACCTATTTTGGACAAATCACACCTAGCTAAGTCCAGAATATCACACATGACAGCTAACCACCAAAATACAAAATCGGAAGTGACATAAAGTCAGCTAACACAACAGCTAACCATTAAAATATTAAACCGGAAGTGATATTATGTCAACGATACCAGAAGTGACGTAGTAAGGAGTGACGTCACTTCCAGTCTGGCAATCTCAAAAAAACAGGTAGATAATGACATATAAAAGAGGATAATTACACAATGCACTTAGGCCTAGATTTAGAGTTCGGCGGTAAAAGGGCTGTTAACGCTCCGCGGGTTTTTTTCTGGCCGCACCATAAATTTAACTCTGGTATCGAGAGTTCAAACAAATGCTGCGTTAGGCTCCAAAAAAAGAGCGTAGAGCATTGTTACCGCAAATGCAACTCTCGATACCAGAGCTGCTTACGGACGCGGCCAGCCTCAAAAACGTGCTCGTGCACGATTCCCCCATAGGAAACAATGGGGCTGTTTGAGCTGAAAAAAAACCTAACACCTGCAAAAAAGCAGCGTTCAGCTCCTAACGCAGCCCCATTGTTTCCTATGGGGAAACACTTCCTACGTCTGCACCTAACACTCTAACATGTACCCCCGAGTCTAAACACCCCTAACCTTACACTTATTAACCCCTAATCTGCCGCCCACGCTATCGCTGACCCCTGCATTACACTTTTAACCCCTAATCTGCTGCTCCGTAAAACGCCGCCACCTACGTTATCCCTATGTACCCCTAATCTGCTGCCCTAACATCGCCGACCCCTATATTATATTTATTAACCCCTAATCTGCCCCCCACAACGTCGCCGACACCTGCCTACACTTATTAACCCCTAATCTGCCGAGCGGACCTGAGCGCTACTATAATAAAGTTATTAACCCCTAACCCGCCTCACTAACCCTATCATAAATAGTATTAACCCCTAATCTGCCCTCCCTAACATCGCCGACACCTACCTTCAATTATTAACCCCTAAACTTCCGATCGGAGCTCACCGCTATTCTAATAAATGGATTAACCCCTAAAGCTAAGTCTAACCCTAACACTAACACCCCCCTAAGTTAAATATAATTTTTATCTAACGAAATAAATTAACTCTTATTAAATAACTTATTCCTATTTAAAGCTAAATACTTACCTGTAAAATAAATCCTAATATAGCTACAATATAAATTATAATTATATTATAGCTATTTTAGGATTAATATTTATTTTACAGGCAACTTTGTAATTATTTTAACCAGGTACAATAGCTATTAAATAGTTAAGAACTATTTAATAGTTACCTAGTTAAAATAATAACAAATTTACCTGTAAAATAAATCCTAACCTAAGTTATAATTAAACCTAACACTACCCTATCAATAAAATAATTAAATAAAATACCTACAATTACCTACAATTAACCTAACACTACACTATCAATAAATAAATTAAACACAATTGCTACAAATAAATACAATTAAATAAACTAGCTAAAGTACAAAAAATAAAAAAGAACTAAGTTACAGAAAATAAAAAAATATTTACCAACATAATAAAATATTACAACAATTTTAAACTAATTGCACCTACTCTAAGCCCCCTAATAAAATAACAAAGCCCCCCAAAATAAAAAAATCCCTACCCTATTCTAAATTAAAAAAGTTACAAGCTCTTTTACCTTACCAGCCCTGAACAGGGCCCTTTGCGGGGCATGCCCCAAGAATTTCAGCTCTTTTGCCTGTAAAAAAAAACATACAATACCCCCCCCAACATTACAACCCACCACCCACATACCCCTAATCTAACCCAAACCCCCCTTAAATAAACCTAACACTAATCCCCTGAAGATCTTCCTACCTTGTCTTCACCATCCAGGTATCACCGATCCGTCCTGGCTCCAAGATCTTCATCCAACCCAAGCGGGGGTTGGCGATCCATAATCCGGTGCTCCAAAGTCTTCCTCCTATCCGGCAAGAAGAGGACATCCGGACCGGCAAACATCTTCTCCAAGCGGCATCTTCGATCTTCTTCCATCCGGTGCGGAGCGGGTCCATCTTGAAGCAGGCGACGCGGATCCATCCTCTTCTTCCGATGTCTCCCGACTAATGATGGTTCCTTTAAGGGACGTCATCCAAGATGGCGTCCCTCGAATTCCGATTGGCTGATAGGATTCTATCAGCCAATCGGAATTAAGGTAGGAATTTTCTGATTGGCTGATGGAATCAGCCAATCAGAATCAAGTTCAATCCGATTGGCCGATCCCATCAGCCAATCAGATTGAGCTCGCATTCTATTGGCTGATCGGAACAGCCAATAGAATGCGAGCTCAATCTGATTGGCTGATTGGATCAGCCAATCGGATTGAACTTGATTCTGATTGGCTGATTCCATCAGCCAATCAGAAAATTCCTACCTTAATTCCGATTGGCTGATAGAATCCTATCAGCCAATCGGAATTCGAGGGACGCCATCTTGGATGACGTCCCTTAAAGGAACCGTCAATAGTCGGGAGACATCGGAAGAAGAGGATGGATCCGCGTCGCCTGCTTCAAGATGGACCCGCTCCGCACCGGATGGAAGAAGATCGAAGATGCCGCTTGGAGAAGATGTTTGCCGGTCCGGATGTCCTCTTCTTGCCGGATAGGAGGAAGACTTTGGAGCACCGGATTATGGATCGCCAACCCCCGCTTGGGTTGGATGAAGATCTTGGAGCCAGGACGGATCGGTGATACCTGGATGGTGAAGACAAGGTAGGAAGATCTTCAGGGGATTAGTGTTAGGTTTATTTAAGGGGGGTTTGGGTTAGATTAGGGGTATGTGGGTGGTGGGTTGTAATGTTGGGGGGGGTATTGTATGTTTTTTTTTACAGGCAAAAGAGCTGAAATTCTTGGGGCATGCCCCGCAAAGGGCCCTGTTCAGGGCTGGTAAGGTAAAAGAGCTTGTAACTTTTTTAATTTAGAATAGGGTAGGGAATTTTTTATTTTGGGGGGCTTTGTTATTTTATTAGGGGGCTTAGAGTAGGTGTAATTAGTTTAAAATTGTTGTAATATTTTTATTATGTTGGTAAATATTTTTTTATTTTCTGTAACTTAGTTCTTTTTTATTTTTTGTACTTTAGCTAGTTTATTTAATTGTATTTATTTGTAGCAATTGTGTTTAATTAATTTATTGATAGTGTAGTGTTAGGTTAATTGTAGGTAATTGTAGGTAGTTTATTTAATTATTTTATTGATAGGGTAGTGTTAGGTTTAATTATATCTTAGGTTAGGATTTATTTTACAGGTAAATTTGTTATTATTTTAACTAGGTAACTATTAAATAGTTCTTAACTATTTAATAGCTATTGTACCTGGTTAAAATAATTACAAAGTTGCCTGTAAAATAAATATTAATCCTAAAATAGCTGTAATATAATTATAATTTATATTGTAGCTATATTAGGATTTATTTTACAGGTAAGTATTTAGCTTTAAATAGGAATAAGTTATTTAATAAGAGTTAATTTATTTCGTTAGATAAAAATTATATTTAACTTAGGGGGGTGTTAGTGTTAGGGTTAGACTTAGCTTTAGGGGTTAATCCATTTATTAGAATAGCGGTGAGCTCCGATCGGAAGATTAGGGGTTAATAATTGAAGGTAGGTGTCGGCGATGTTAGGGAGGGCAGATTAGGGGTTAATACTATTTATGATAGGGTTAGTGAGGCGGGTTAGGGGTTAATAACTTTATTATAGTAGCGCTCAGGTCCGCTCGGCAGATTAGGGGTTAATAAGTGTAGGCAGGTGTCGGCGACGTTGAGGGGGGCAGATTAGGGGTTAATAAATATAATATAGGGGTCGGCGGTGTTAGGGGTAGCAGATTAGGGGTACATAGGGATAACGTAGGTGGCGGCGATTTGCGGTCGGTGGATTAGGGGTTAATTATTTTAAGTAGCTTGCGGCGACGTTGTGGGGGGCAGGTTAGGGGTTAATAAATATAATACAGGGGTCGGCGGGGTTAGGGGCAGCAGATTAGGGGTACATAAGTATAACGTAGGTGGCGGTCGGCAGATTAGGGGTTAAAAATTTTAATCGAGTGGCGGCGATGTGGGGGGAGCTCGGTTTAGGGGTACATAGGTAGTTTATGGGTGTTAGTGTACTTTAGGGTACAGTAGTTAAGAGCTTTATAAACCGGCGTTAGCCAGAAAGCTCTTAACTCCTGCTATTTTCAGGCGGCTGGAATCTTGTCGTTAGAGCTCTAACGCTCACTGCAGAAACGACTCTAAATACCAGCGTTAGAAAGATCCCATTGAAAAGATAGGATACGCAAATGGCGTAGGGGGATCTGCGGTATGGAAAAGTCGCGGCTGTAAAGTGAGCGTTAGACCCTTTAATCACTGACTCCAAATACCAGCGGGCGCCCAAAACCAGCGTTAGGAGCCTCTAACGCTGGTTTTGACGGCTACCGCCGAACTCTAAATCTAGGCCTTAGTTTGGTAGTTGAACGAATAGGCCACACAACTATAAAGGAGGGATACATAATGCTCTAAATGTTAAAGGATGTTTGGCCCAAAACGGAAGGGAAACACAAGGAAGGAATCACTTCCGGTTTGTAATGAACATATTTGGCGCCAAAATAATGACAATAATGATTGGTTACTTACACTTATAAATGAAGCCATCATAGCACACCATAGTATAGTCTTGATAAAGGCCTAATTAAGGGCCGAAACGCGTTGACATCATATGGTGAGCTTCATTCTGATTTTATTTACGATTTTGTTAGCAATATTGCACTATGTTATATTTGTTTTATTCACAGGATTAACACTAGGAGACTGAGTCTTGGACAGAGACCGGATCTCCTTTTCAGTAGACCACTGCTTTTTAACTGCTGTTTCCGGGCGAGCCTGAATACTCCATAGTGTATAGTGCTAATTCGGCCCCGTAGTGTATAGTGTTTAAATAATTACTAATTGCTGTTTGATCTTATTCCTCTTTTTGGTCATTCTCATCCTCTGTGTATTTTTTTCTATGTATATTTTATTTAAGTATAAACATATGCAGTGTGCATATGCGTATGAATTCAAGAATTCAAGGAAATCAAATGTTAAAAAGTAAGGATATTTCCAACTTAAACTGCCCCAGCCCACATGACATTGTTGATGACATCACTAGTGACATCACCTATGACATCACCTATGACATCATCAATTGCATCAGTAGTGACATAATCCATGACATCATCCTACAGATAAGAGAAATTATATTTTTTATATCAATGACATCACTAGTGACATCTCCTATTACATCATCAATAGCATCATCAATAGCATCAGTATTACGATCGCCTGAAAAAGTGAGCTGTAGACCCTCTCCTGACAAGACTCCTACCGCATATAAACGCTGTAACATAAAACTCTTAACTAAAGTGCTACAAAGTACACTAACACCCATAAACTACCTATTAACCCCTAAACCAAGGCCCCCCACATCGCACACACTTAACTAAAATGTTTAACCCCTAATCTGCCGACCAGACATCGCCGCAACTTTAATAAATGTATTAACCAATAAACCGCCGCATTTCCGCCTCGCAAACACTAGTTAAATTTTATTAACCCCTAATCTGCCATCCTTAACATCGCTGACACCTACCTACATTTATTAACCCCTAATCTGCTGACCCCAACGTCGCTGCTACTATATTAAATTAACCCCTAAATCTAAATCTAACCCTGACCCCCCCTAACTTAAATATAATTTAAAAAAACAAAATTAAATTACTACAATTAAATAAATTAATCCTATTTAAAACTAAATACTTACCTATAAAATAAACCCTAAGATAGCTACAATATAATTAATAATTACATTGTAGCCATCTTAGGGTTTATTTTTATTTTACAGGCAACTTTGTATTTATTTTAACTACGTACAATAGTTATTAAATAGTTATTAACTATTTAATAACTACCTAGCTAAAATAAGTACAAAAGTACCTGTAAAATAAACCCTAACCTAAGTTACAATTACACCTAACACTACACTATAATTAAACTAATTACCTAAACTACCTACAATTAATTACAATTAAATTAAAAACACTAAATTACAGAAAATAAAAAAAGAATTACAAGAATTTTAAACTAATTACACCTAATCTAAGCCCCCTAATAAAATAAAAATGCCCCCCCAAAATAATAAAATTCCCTACACTATACTAAATTATAAATAGCCCTTAAAATGGCCTTTTGCTGGGCATTGCCCCAAAGTAATCAGCTCTTTCACCTGTAAAACAAATACAATACCCCCCCAACATTAAAACCCACCACCCACACACCCAACCCTACTCTAAAACCCACCCAATACTCCCTTAAAAAAACCTAACACTACCCCTTGAAGATCACCCTACTTTGAGACATCTTCACCCAGTCGGGCACAAGTGGTCCTCCAGAGGGTCCGTAGTCTTCATCCTATCCGGCCAGAAGAGGATCTCCAGACCGGCAGAAGTCTTCATCCAGGCGGCATCTTCTATCTTCATCCTTCTGGAGCGGAGCGGGTCCAACTTCAAGACATCCGATTCGGAGCAACCTCTTCATCCGACGGCCGATGACTGAATGGCTGGTCCTTTAAGTGACGTCATCCAAGATGGCGTCCCTTGAATTCTGATTGGCTGATAGAATCCTATCAGCCAATCGGAATTAAGGTAGGAAAAATCCTATTGGCTGATGCAATCAGCCAATAGGATTGCAGTTCTATCTGATTGGCTGATCCAATCAGCCAAAAGGATTGAGCTCGCATTCTATTGGCTGTTCCATTTTTTCCTACCTTAATTCCGATTGGCTGATAGGATTCTTTCAGCCAATCGGAATTCAAGGGACGCCATCTTGGATTACGTCACTTAAAGGACCAGTCATTCAGTCATCGGTCGTTGGATGAAGAGGATGCTCCACGTCGGATGTCTTGAAGATGTCGCCTGGATGAAGACTTCTGCCGGTCTGGAGGTCCTCTTCTGGCCAGACAGGATAAAGACTTCGGACCCTCTGGAGGACCACTTGTGCCCGGCTGGGTGAAGACGTCTCAAGGTAGAGTGATCTTCAAGGGGGTAGTGTTAGGTTTTTTAAGGGGGGATTGGGTGGGTTTTAGAGTAGTGTTGGGTGTGTGGTGGGTTTTAATGTTGGGGGGTATTGTATTTTTTTTTACAGGTGAAAGAGCTGATTACTTTGGGTCAATGCCCCGCAAAATGCCCTTTTAAGGGCTATTTGTAATTTAGTATAGGGTAGGGAATTTTATTATTTTGGGGGGCTTTTTTATTTTAGTAGGGGGATTAGATTAGGTGTAATTAGTTTAAAATTCTTGTAATTCTTTTTTTATTTTCTGTAATTTAGTGGGTTTTTTCGTAATTTAGTTTATTTAATTTAATTGTAATTAATTGTAGGTAGTTTAGGTAATTAGTTTAATTATAGTGTAGTGTTAGGTGTAATTGTAACTTAGGTTAGGGTTTATTTTACAGGTAAATTTGTATTTATTTTAACTAGGAAGTTATTAAATATTTAATAACTATTTAATAACTATTTTACCTAGTTAAAATAAATACAGAGTTGCCTGTAAAATAAATATAAATCCTAACCTAGCTACAATGTAGCTATTAGTTATATTTTAGCTAGCTTAGGGTTTATTTTATAGGTAAGTATTTAGTTTTAAATAGGAATAATTTATTTAATTGTAGTACATTTATTTAGATGTATTTAAATTATATTTAAGTTAGGGGAGTGTTAGGGTTAGGGTTAGACTTAGGTTTTGGGGTTAATAAATGTATTATTGTGGCGGCAACGTTGGCGGCGGCAGATTAGGGGTTAATAAATTTAATATAGTTGTGGCGACATTGGGGGGGCAGATTAGGGGTTAATAACTATAATGTAGGTGTCGGCGATGTTGGTGGCAGTAGATTAGGGGTTCATAATTATAATGTAGGTGGTGGCGGTGTTCGGAGCGGCAGATTAGGAGTTAATAATATAATGTAGGTGTCAGCGATAGCGGGGGCGGCAGATTAGGGGTTAATAAGTGTAAGATTAGGGGTGTTTAGACTCGGGGTTCATGTTAGGGTGTTAAGTGCAGACATAAAATGAATTTCCCTGTAGGAAACAATGGGGCTGCGTTAGGAGCTGAACGCTGCTTTTTTGCAGGTGCTAGGTTTTTTTTCAGCCAGCTCAGCCCCATTGTTTCCTATGGGGAATTCATGCACGAGTACGTTTTGCCATCTTACCGCTACCGTAAGCACCGCTGGTATTACAATGAGATGTGGAGCAAAATTTTGCTCAACGCTCACTTTTCTGAGGCTAACGCTGGCTTGAAGAAAACTTGTAATACCAGCATTGGCTTAAGTGAGCGGTAAGAAAAAATGGCTTGTTAGCCCCGCAGAGCCTTACCGACAAAAACTTGTAATCTAGGCGATGATGTGCATACAGAATGTCTTTACATCATTCTCTCAAAGCACACATGATATACATGGCATGCATAATTCTTTTCCCGTGGACAGTGTGTAAATTCTAAATGCCTGTGATGTTTTAATCATTTTTCCATTGCTTGGATCTTTTTTATATTCACTTTCAACATTACCCTTTACCTTTTATCATCTGGTGCCTGGAGAACAGTGACCTAAAAAGCAAAGATGGACATATGCACTCTGTTGCTAATCAATTTTAAAGACAAATATGATATATATTATTATGGTCTGTCTATTGTCACATTATGTATGGTACTTAGGATGGATTCAGTACTATAAAATACTTAATTTACTGCAAATTAATATTTTCATATATTTTTTTATTCTTCACTAAGATCAAAGAAACATTACAGTCATTTCCATTAAGTTATATTTTTAATCATAAAGACCTTTGTGTCAAATATCTTATCTTTCTGTGTGCTCATAAAATGAAAATAAATAAATCTATCTACATTATATTTAAGAGATTGTGTCTCTTCAGGGTAGGCATATCATTTATACTTGGATACATAAGTTAATGCATCAGTTTTGGTCAATAACAGTAAAAGTGTGTAGTAAAACTAGTTGCACATAGGCCACATGTGACGCTTAGTACTAGTTTTTGTAGCACCTTGGAGAAAACACAATTATGTGTGCCATGTTTTTGTGGCCCCCGGAAAAAGAATAAACTAAAAATGTTCACTACTGGTGGGTGGGAACAACAAAGTGGCCCTCAGGAAGGGTAACAGCAGATAGAGAATAAGAATTTTTTTGCAGAATAATGATTTTCTCTACTGAGTATATCTCTTAATTTAATTACATTTGTAAGATTCTGAAATGTAATTTACATATTCAAAATAATGATGAATGTTAAGTAATTACATTGCCAGATTTAGATTTATCTTTAAAAAACACTATATATTACCATCTGAATTAGCTCCCAGCATTATAACTGGTAAGCAACAGAAAATAAAAGGCTGTTGGTTAAATGCAAAAGGGAGTTTTAGATGTGGAGTAAGAAAAACACCTGTGCTGTAATTAATGTAGGTAGAACTTTTATAAGTTCAATCTTAGGCAAAGTGTTTGACATTCTTTTGTATGCTAATTTTGGAACTAGGTTTGTAGTGTAGTTGTTACATTGCTCTTTGTACCAAATGCAGTATGTGGGTCAAACAACCTGTGCCCTATGAACTAGAGCTGGGGAGCATATTGCAATAAAGACTCTGTAGTGGCAAGGTACTTTAACAGTGTGCACTTATCCAATTTTTTTTAGGTATATTAATTTCCATCCTTGACAATGTGGTAGTGCCACCTGGAGGTGGGGATAGGAATAAAGCTCTTATTAAAGGTGAATTGTTCTGGATTGATAAACTGGACCAAAAACAGCCAAATGGTATGAATTCTGAATGGGATATAAGCTACTACATTGATTAATGTTTTGAGAAATTAAAACCTTTGCTCTTTACTGTATCATACTTGTCATAGTGTTTTACTTAATGTATTTTACATTCTTGTAATAGATATGTGTGTACTATGCATCTCTTTGATCCAATGGTTGTATCTAGCAAGCCTATATTGTAAATATGGTATTATTGTGTATTATGCTGATATGGTAGTGTTTTTTGGGGTATTCAATAGGATTCAAAAGAAATGCTATGATCTGAAGTTGTAATTACATGAATAAATACTACTTTGAGCGTGGAACATGAAAAATGACTGGATTGTCCTCCTGAAATGTTTTTAGCCATCCATTAGGGTTATTTGGTGATGGGTGTCATTTGCAGTGGAGAGAATCAGGTAATCTTTCAGTGTGACCTGCAGTGGCGCTATTATGCCATCCATTAGGTTTAGTTGTGGGATAGATGAGGGAAGGGTGCACATGTGAGACAGCTTTACGCAGCCTTAAGTACATTAAATGCCAGAGGATAAGAGATATATAACTTTAAATTGAATTAAAACAAAGTTATATTTAATCAGAAACAAATGTGCAACAATAAAGCAGACAATGGTAAAATGTAGTATTCAGTTAAAAACAATTATAAAAAATAACAACATACATACGACAAGTTAAAATCATACAAGTTAAAAGTCCATATCAGAATGGGGGATTGTGAATCCAGCAGGTTTAACTATAACAGGTATTCGACAAGATGTTGGAAAAGAGAAAATCCCAAATCAAAAAGACACGCAAGAACCAAAATGAAGGTGTATAAGTCTTACTTACACCAGGAGTTGGCATTCTTATAGTGATGGTTCCGTAAGCAATCAGGCTTATCGGGAGTGTCTGTTGTGCTTGCTTATTCATAATCGCTCCTTGGCAGTATTCTGATAATTCAAACGGCTAGTGATTCCAGCCTACACTGCACCTCTAGGACTACGGATGACCAAATGGGACAAAAGCAGCAAGAATAGAGCAACGTGTTTCCGCCGTAACTGTCCTTTTTCAAGCTCTAAAAGTAGTGCACCCTTAATGCTTAATATACTGATGCTTATGCAAATGTAGAAAAAGGGGCGTTGGGGGTAAATATTTGCAATATATGAAAATGGCATTTATTAAATGTAGCAAGCCTTATGGAGTTATATTTAAATTTAACTTATAAATATTATAGTATATAAGCAAAAACAGTGCACTATTACCAATACTAATCTGCAAAAAAGGGGCAGTTTGAACCAAAAAAGAAATCAGCCGTACATAATTATACCTTCTAAAGTACAAAAATTATGTAACAAAAAATGTATATTTACGATGTGAAAATCCTTACGGCGAGATTACGAGTTCTGCGTTAGCCTTAAAAAGCAGCGTTAAGGGGTCCTAACGCTGCTTTTTATCTAACGCTGGTATTACGAGTCAGGCAGGAAAGGGTCTACCGCTCACTTTCTTTCCGCGACTCAAGGCTACCACAAATCCCCTTATGTCAATTGTGTATCCTATCTTTTCTATGGGATTTGCCTAACGCTGGTATTACGAGTCTTGGAAGAAGTGAGCGGTAGAGCCTCTACCTCCAAGACCCCAACCGCAAAAAAAGTCAGTAGTTAAGAGCTTTATGGGCTAACGCTGGAACATAAAGCTCTTAACTACAGTGCTACAAAGTACACTAACACCCATAAACAACCAAGGAACCCCTAAACCAAGGCCCCCCCCCACATCGCAAACCCTATAATATAAATTTTTAACCCCTAATCTTCCGACCGGACATCGCCACCACCTACATTATCCCTATGAACCCCTAATCTGCTGCCCCTAACATCGCCAACACCTATATTATATTTATTACCACCTAATCTGCCGCCCCCAACCTCTCCGCCACCTACCTACACTTATTAACCCCTAATCTGCTGACCGGACATCGCCACCACTATAATAAATGTATTAACCCCTAAACCACCACACTCCCGCCTCACAAACACTAAAATAACTAAAATTGTATTAACCCCTAATCTACACTCCCTAACATCGCCGCCACCTACCTTCAATTATTAACCCCTAATCTCCCGACCCCAATGTCACTGCTACTATAATACATTTATGAACCCCTAAACCTAAGTCTAAACCTAACACCCCCCTAAGTTAAATATAATTTAAATTAAACAAAATATATTTACTATAATGAAAAACTAGTTTTATATTTAAATCTAAATACTTACCTATAAAAAAACCCTAATAGTTACATTTTAGCTATTTTAGGATTTATATTTATTTTACAGGCAACTTTGTATTTATTTTAACTAGGTACGATAGCTATTAAATAGTTAGTAACTATTTAATAGCTACCTAGTTAAAATAACTACAAAATTACCTGTAAAATAAATCCTAACCTAACTTACAAATACTCCTAACACTACACTATCAATAAATTAATTAAATAAATTAACTACAATTATCTAAACTAAAATACAATTAAATAAACTAAACTATAATACAAAAAAACAAACACTAAATTACAAAAAATAAAAAAATATTACAAGAATTTTAATCTAATTACACCTAATCTAAGCCCCCTAATAAAATAAAAAAGCCCCCCAAAATAATAAAATGCCCTACCCTATCCTAAATTACAAAGTAATCAGCTCTTTTACCAGCCCTTAAAAGGGCTTTTTGTGGGGCATTGCCCCAAAGTAATCAGCTCTTTTACCTGTATATAAAAATACAATACAACCCACCACCCACATACCCCTACTCTAAAACCCACCCAAACCCCCCTTAAAAAAACCTAACACTAACCCCCTGAAGATCTCCCTACCTTGAGTCGTCTTCACTCAGCCGAGCCGAATTCTTCATCCACTATTGATAGTGTTAGTTGTATTTGTAACTTAGGTTAGGATTTATTTTACAGGTAATTTTGTAATTATTTTAACTAGGTAGCTATTAAATAGTTATTAACTATTTAATAGCTATTGTACCTAGTTAAAATAAATACAAAGTTGACTGTAAAATAAATATAAATCCTAAAATAGCTACAATGTAACTATTAGCTATATTGTTGCTATATTAGGGTTTATTTTATAAGTAAGCATTTAGATTTAAATAGAAATAATTTTTTTCATTATAGTAAATTTATTTAGTTTAATTTAAATTATATTTAACTTAGGCGGCTTAGGGGTTAATACATTTATTATAGTGGCGGCGATGTCCGGTCGGCAGATTAGGGGTTAATAAGTGTAGGTAGGCGGCGGCGACGTTGGGGGGGGGCAGATTAAGGGGTTAAAAATAATACATAGGTGTCGGCGATGTTAGGGACACCAGATTAGGGGTTCAAAGGGATAATGTAGGTGGCAGCGGTGTCCGGAGCTGCAGAATAGGGGTTAATAATTAAATGCAGGTGTCGGCGATAGCGGGGGCGGCAGATTAGGGGTTAATAAGTGTAAGGTTAGGGGTGTTTAGACTCGGGGTTCATGTTAGGGTGTTAGGTGCAGACTTAGAGAGTGTTTCCCCATAGGAAACAATGGGGCTGCGTTAGAAGCTGGACGCTACTTTTTTGCAGGTGTTAGTTTTTTTACAGCCAGCTCAGCCCCATTGTTTCCTATGGGGAAATAGTGCACAAGCACGTTTTTCCAGTTTACCGCTACCGTAGGCAACGCTGGTATAGAGAGTTGAAGTGGAGCTATATTTGTCTCAAAGCTCCCTTTTCTGAGGCTAACGCAGCCATTCAGACAACTCGTAATACCAGCGTTGGCTTAATGGAGCGCTGGAAACATAAGGCTTGTTAGCACCGCGGGTCTTTACCGACAAAACTCGTAATCTAGGCGTTAATTAATAATTGAAAAATGATTATAAATAGAAAGTAATAAAGTGAAGGAATAGTGACAGAAATAAGGGAAATACAATGTCCAAATGTGAAGAGATTGTTATCGTATAAATATCTTGTGTAATAATGTGTGTATCAGAAAATCTCTGGATCAAAATCAGCAGCATATTAGTGACCTAATAGTAATGAATTTTACAATGCTGCAAAGGTGTATTGGAATCAATTGTGTTATAAATAGTGTATACAATTTGATATTAGGATTCATATTTAATCATTTAAAAAACAGTTGATGTCAAAATTGATATTGAGACATTTATGTTGCAAAGTTTCTAATTGAAAGATCAATTTTTCTTCTTTTTATTACGTTCTTTATGTAGAGTTGCATGTTTTTGCATGGAAAGAAACCCTTAAATTTGGTGCCAGTGCGGTATCTATCCTTTCTTATGTTTTTTTCTTTAATTCGGTCGGAGCTAAGATAGTTTTTAGATTTCTAACATTTTTAACCCCTTAACGATCGACGACGTGCAGGGTACGTCTTCCAAAAAATACACTTAACAACCGAGGACGTACCCTGCATGTTGTTGGTCCTGATTGCTTCCAGACACTTTCCAGTTATTGCAGTGATGCCTCAATATCGAGGCATCCTGCAAAAACCATCCTTGGCCATCCGATGCAGAGAGCCACTCTGTGGTCCTCTCTACACTAAAGCTAAAATTAACCCTGCAATCTCCCTACAAGCTATCTAATTAACCCCTTCACTGCTAGACATAATACATGTGTGATGCGCAGCAGCATCACTGCAATAACCGGAAAGCGTCAAAGTAACTGAAATAAGGGGGCAGTTTGCAGAGGCTTTGATACAAGGTAATCACAGAGGTAAAACATATATTAATAGGGTTGCAATAGGGTCAATAGAATAGTAGTGGTGGGGGATTCAGCCATCCATTAGGGTTATTTGGTGATAGGTGTTAATTGCAGTGGAGAGAATCAGGTCATCTTTCAGTGTGACCTGCCGTGGCGCTATTATGCCATCCATTAGGTTTAGTTGTTGGATAGATGAGGGAAGGGTGCACATGCAAATCTGCTTTCCGCAATGTATGACGCAGCATCCAATAGACCGCAGCTTTTTACACTCTTCACCACCTCTCAGTTGGTGGAAAGAAATCCCCCCGACCACGTTAATTCAGGGTAATTGACAGGCCCTTTTCTCACGCTATTGCGAGAGAAAGGGGTGACATTACACATACACATGTGAATGTGTTATAAAACATACAGGCTTCGAACATGGGACCCAATGTGGAGGATCCCTTTTTTGGTCCTCCACATAAAAAAATCAGTTATACAATAGCAGTTTTATATTTTTCCCACAAAAATGTATCAATAAAAGTACCACAGGCTGTGTCACATATAGCCACAAACATAGTATATTGTCACTGTTATGTCCTAGGGGCTGTTGTGGAAATTAATAGCTTCTGCTATTACCCAGGAACTTCTGTAATGCTTAAGGGGCTCATAGTTTAAGTGTCTCAGATGAGTTGGCTGAGCCACTCAGCACTATTAAAGGAACAGTAAGCACTTTGACATTTTATTATAAAATCTGTAGTAAAACAACTTTGCAGTATTCTTTCATTTTCTATCTTGCTCCCTTTTCATATAATTTATCTCTAAAATGAAAAAGCACGCTGCTGATCTATTAAGGCTAACCCTACTACCAGTGGTGGACTTAATGAACAGAGGGCCCTGGTGCAAGAATTTTTTTTGGGGCGCCCTCCTCAAATATGCAACAAAATTTAAAGGACTAATGTTCACAATAATTTTACCTGCTGAATGTACATAAATATTAATACCATTCCTATTATTTGAATTGATCATTTAAATATAAATAAAAAAAAAAAAAAAATACAATATTATTATATTCACATGAAAAGCATACATACGCCTAGATTTATAGTTTTGCATTAGAAGGGGTGCGTTAGCTATGCATGTTTTTTTTCTCCCGCACCTTTTAAACAACGCTGGTATTTAGAGTTCTTTGAAGGGCTGCGTTAGGCTCCAAAAAGGGAGCGTACAGGCATATTTACCGCCACTTCAACTCTCAATACCAGCATTGCTTACGGACGCGGCCAGCTTCAAAAACGTGCTCATGCACGATTTTCCCATAGGAAACAATGGGGCAGTTTGAGCTGAAAAAAACCTAACACCTGCAAAAAAGCAGCGTTCAGCTCCTAACGCAGCCCCATTGTTTCCTATGGGGAAACAGTTTCTAAGTCTGCACCTAACACCCTAACATGTACCTTGAGTCTAAACACCCCTAACCTTACACTTATTAACCCCTAATCTGCTGCCCCCGCTATCGCTGACCCCTGCATATTATTATTATTAAACCCTAATCTGCTGCTCCGTACACCACCGCAACCTACATTATGCCTATGTTCCCCTAATCTGCTGCCCCTAACATCGCCGACCCCTATATTATATTTATTACCCCCTAATCTGCCCCCCCAACGTCGCCGCTACCTACCTACACTTTTTAACCCCTAATCTGCCGACCCGACCTCACCACCACTATAATAAATGTATTAACCCCTAATCCGCCTCACTCCTGACTCAAAAACCCTATAATAAATTTTATTAACCCCTAATCTGCCCTCCCTAACATCGCAGACACCTAACTTCAAGTATTAACCCCTAATCTGCCGACCGGACCTCGCCGCTACTCTAATAAATGTATTAACCCCTAAAGCTAAGTCTAACCCTAACACTAACACCCCCCTAAGTTAAATATAATTTAAATCTAACAAAATAAAATAAATCTTATTAAATAAATTAATCCTATTTAAAACTAAATACTTACCTGTAAAATAAACCCTAATATAGCTACAATATAAATAATAATTATATTGTAGCTATTTTAGGATTTATATTTATTTTACAGGCAACTTTGTATTTATTTTAACCAGGTACAATAGCTATTAAATAGTTATTAACTATTTAATAGCTACCTAGTTAAAATAATTACAAAATTACCTGTAAAAAAAATCCTGACCGAAGTTACAATTAAACCTAACACTACACTATCAATAAATTAATTAAATAAACTACCTACAATTATCTACAATTAAATCAACTAAACTAAATTACAAAAACAAACACTAAATTACAAAAACAAACACTAAATTACAAAAAAATAAAAAAAAGATTACATGAATTTTAAACTAATTGCACCTACTCTAAGTTCCCTAAAAAATAACAAAGCCCCCCAAAATAAAAAAATGCCCTACCCCATTCTAAAATAAAAATTTAACAGCTCTTTTACCTTACCAGCCCTTAAAAGGGCCTTTTGCGCGGCATGACCCAAAGAAAACAGCTCTTTTGCATTTAAATAAACATACAAACCCCCCCAACATTACAACCCACCACCCACATACCCCTAATCTAACCCAAACCCCCCTTAAAAACCGGTAGACATCTTCATCCAGACGGCATCTTCTATCTTCTTCCATCCGGCGCGGAGCGGGACCATCTTGAAGCAGCCGACGTGGATCCATCCTCTTCTTCCGGCGACTCCCGGCGAATCAAGGTTCCTTTAAGTGACGTCATCCAAGATGGCGTCCCTCGAATTCCGATTGGCTGATAGGATTCTATCAGCCAATCGGAATTAAGGTAGGAAAAATCTGATTGGCTGATTGAATCAGCCAATCAGATTCAAGTTCAATCCGATTGGCTGATTGGATCAGCCAATCAGATTGAGCTCGCATTCTATTGGATAATCAGAACAGCCAAAAGAATGCAGGTGTTATGTAGGTGTCGGCGATGTTAGGGGCAGCAGATTAGGGGTACATAGGAACAATGTAGGTTGCGGCCCTGTGCGGTCGGCAGATTAGGGGTACATTGGTAGTTTATGGGTGTTAGTGTACTCATTTTATAAATGTAGGTATTTGTATAATTTTTGTAGGTCTATTCTAAAAATGATGCATTTTCCTAAGGAAAAGGAAAGACTAACCTTTATGGTTAAATCTACCACTGACATTGTGAAAGTGTAAATCCATCCTGTTGTAAAACAGCCGTTGCAACTTGCTGGTTAACTATTTGTTTCCTTAAGTTTATCTGAGTATTTCAAATAATTATACAATTATCTATCCATCTATCTATCTATCTATCTATATCTATCATCTATCTAACCCTCTCTAACTCATTAGATAATCCTATAATATAAAAGGTCCAGTGTGTTTGTCCGAAGCTGTCATGCGCAGTAGAGACTACACGATGACAAACACACCTGGCCTTCAATAGAGTCTAGACTGACATGGCATCAACCAAGGACTGTGAGGGGGGGTGTCAGGGGCGGGGCCAGGCAATACATGGGCATGGCACAGAAGGACGTTGGCGGGGCCGAGCGGATGTGAGAGAGCTCAAAAGAGGATAGAGAGGGATCAGAAGAGGGGGATAGAGAGAGCAAAAGAGAGGAATAGAGACAGCAAAAGAAAGGGGGGAAGGAAAGCAAAAAAAGGGGGGAGAGAGAGCAAAAGAGGGGAGATAGAGAGAGCAAAAGAGAGGGGGGAGAAAGGGGAGAGAGAGAGAAAAAGAGATGGGAGAGAGAGCAAAAGAGAGGGGAGAGAGTGCAAAAGAGTGGAGTGAGAGATAGAGAGAGAGAGCACAAAAGAGAGGGGGTGAGAGAGAGAGCAAAAGAGAGGGGAGAGAGAGAGCAAAAGAGCGGGGGAGAGAGAGTGGGGGAGAGAGCGAGCATAAGAGAGGGGGAGTAAAAAAGAGAGCAAAAGAGAGGGGAGAGAGAGAGCAAAAGAGAGAGGGAGAGTGAGAGCATAAGAGAGGGGGAGAGAGAGCAAAAAAGAGGGGGAAAGAGCAAACAAGAGGGGGAGAGAGAGCAATAGAGGGGGTAGAGAGAGCAAAAGAGAGGGTTAGAGAGAGAGAGCAAAAGAGAGGGAGAGAGAGCAATAGAGAGGGGGAGAGAGAGAGGAAAAGAGAGGGGGAGAGAGAGAGAGCATAAGAGAGGGGGGAGAGAGAGCAAAAGAGGGGGGATAGAAAGAGCAAAAGAGAGGGAGAGAGACAGCAAAAGAGAAGGGAGAGATAGAGAAAAAGAGGTGAGAGAGAGAGAGAGAGAGAGAGAGAGAGAGAGAGAGCAAAAGAGGGGATGAAAGACAGGAAAAGAGGGATAGAGACAGCAAAAGAGAGGGAGAGAGACAGCAAAAGAGAGGGGGAGAGATACCAAAAGAGAGGGGGAGAGCACAAAAGTGAGGGGGAGAGCACAAAAGAGAGTGAAAGAGAGAGAGAGCAAAAGAGAGGGGGAGAGAGCAAAAGAGAGGGGGAGAGAGAGGGAGCATAAGAGAGGGAGAGAGACAGCAAAAGAGAGGGGAGAGAGAGAGAAAAAGAGGTGGGAGAGAGAGAGAGAGAGAGAGAGAGAGAGAGAGAGAGAGAGAGAGAGAGAGAGCAAAAGAGGGGGCGAGAGACAGGAAAAGAGGAGGGATAGAGACAGCAAAAAAAAGGGAGAGAGACAGCAAAAGAGAGGGGGAGAGATAGCAAAAGAGAGGGGGTGAGCGCAAAAGTGAGGGGGAGAACACAAAAGAGAGGGAAAGAGAGACAGAAAAAAGAGAGGGATGAAAAGAGAGGGGGAGAGAGAACAAAAAAAAGGGGAGAGAGCAAAAGAGAGTGAAGAGAGAGTGAAAAAGAGGGGAGAGAGAGAGCAAAAGATAGGGGAGAGAGCAAAAGAGAGGGTGAGAAAGGGGAGAGAGAGAGCAAAAGAGAGGGGGGAAGCACAAAAGAGAGGAGGGAGAGCGCAAAAGAGAGGGGGAGAGCACAAAAGAGAGGAGAAGAGAGAGTGCAAAAGAGAGGGGAAGACAGAGTGCAAAAGAGAGGGGAAGAGAGAGTGCAAAAGAGAGGGAGGAAAAGAGAGGAGATAAGGGAGCGCAAAAGAGAGGGAGGAAAAGAGAGGGGGAGAGCAAAAGAAAGGGTAGAGAGCACAAAAGAGAGGGTGAGAAAGGGGAGAGAGAGAGCAAAAGAGAGGGGAGTGAGAGCAAAACAGAGGGGGAGAGCACAAAACAGGGGAGAGAGAGAGAGCGTGCAAAAGAGAGGGGGAAAAAAGAGGGGGAGAGAGCAAAATAGAGGGTGAGACAGGGGAGAAAGAGAGCAAAAGAGAGAGGGAGAGACAGCAAAAGAGATGGGGAAAAGAGAGCAAAAGAAAGGGGAGAGAGAGAGATCAAAAGAGTGGGGCTAGAGATCCATCTATCTATCTATCTATCTATCTATCTATCTATCTATATCTATCATCTGTCTAACCCTCTCTAACTCATTAGATAATCCTATAATATAAAAGGTCCAGTGTGTTTGTCCGAAGCTGTCATGCGCAGTAAAGACTACACGATGACAAACACACCTGGCCTTCAATAGAGTCTAGACTGACATGGCATCAACCAAGGACTGTGAGGGGGGGTGTCAGGGGCGGGGCCAGGCAATACATGGGCATGGCGCAGAAGGACGTTGGCGGGGCCGAGCAGATGTGAGAGAGCTCAAAAGAGGATAGAGAGGGATCAGAAGAGGGGGATAGAGAGAGCAAAAGAGAGGAATAGAGACAGCAAAAGAAAGGGGGGAAGGAAAGCAAAAAAAGGGGGGAGAGAGAGCAAAAGAGGGGAGATAGAGAGAGCAAAAGAGAGGGGGGAGAAAGGGGAGAGAGAGAGAAAAAGAGATGGGAGAGAGAGCAAAAGAGAGGGGAGAGAGTGCAAAAGAGTGGAGTGAGAGATAGAGAGAGAGAGCACAAAAGAGAGGGGGTGAGAGAGAGAGCAAAAGAGAGGGGAGAGAGAGAGCAAAAGAGCGGGGGAGAGAGAGTGGGGGAGAGAGCGAGCATAAGAGAGGGGGAGTAAAAAAGAGAGCAAAAGAGAGGGGAGAGAGAGAGCAAAAGAGAGAGGGAGAGTGAGAGCATAAGAGAGGGGGAGAGAGAGCAAAAAAGAGGGGGAAAGAGCAAACAAGAGGGGGAGAGAGAGCAATAGAGGGGGTAGAGAGAGCAAAAGAGAGGGTTAGAGAGAGAGAGCAAAAGAGAGGGAGAGAGAGCAATAGAGAGGGGGGAGAGAGAGAGGAAAAGAGAGGGGGAGAGAGAGAGAGCATAAGAGAGGGGGGAGAGAGAGCAAAAGAGGGGGGATAGAAAGAGCAAAAGAGAGGGAGAGAGACAGCAAAAGAGAGGGGAGAGATAGAGAAAAAGAGGTGAGAGAGAGAGAGAGCAAAAGAGGGGATGAGAGACAGAAAAAGAGGGATAGAGACAGCAAAAGAGAGGGAGAGAGACAGCAAAAGAGAGGGGGAGAGATAGCAAAAGAGAGGGGGAGAGCACAAAAGTGAGGGGGAGAGCACAAAAGAGAGTGAAAGAGAGAGAGAGCAAAAGAGAGGGGGAGAGAGCAAAAGAGAGGGGGAGAGAGAGGGAGCATAAGAGAGGGAGAGAGACAGCAAAAGAGAGGGGAGAGAGAGAGAAAAAGAGGTGGGAGAGAGAGAGAGAGAGAGAGAGAGAGAGAGAGAGAGCAAAAGAGGGGGCGAGAGACAGGAAAAGAGGAGGGATAGAGACAGCAAAAAAAAGGGAGAGAGACAGCAAAAGAGAGGGGGAGAGATAGCAAAAGAGAGGGGGTGAGCGCAAAAGTGAGGGGGGAGAACACAAAAGAGAGGGAAAGAGAGACAGAAAAAAGAGAGGGATGAAAAGAGAGGGGGAGAGAGAACAAAAAAAAGGGGAGAGAGCAAAAGAGAGTGAAGAGAGAGTGAAAAAGAGGGGAGAGAGAGAGCAAAAGATAGGGGAGAGAGCAAAAGAGAGGGTGAGAAAGGGGAGAGAGAGAGCAAAAGAGAGGGGGGAAGCACAAAAGAGAGGAGGGAGAGCGCAAAAGAGAGGGGGAGAGCACAAAAGAGAGGAGAAGAGAGAGTGCAAAAGAGAGGGGAAGACAGAGTGCAAAAGAGAGGGGAAGAGAGAGTGCAAAAGAGAGGGAGGAAAAGAGAGGAGATAAGGGAGCGCAAAAGAGAGGGAGGAAAAGAGAGGGGGAAAGCAAAAGAAAGGGTAGAGAGCACAAAAGAGAGGGTGAGAAAGGGGAGAGAGAGAGCAAAAGAGAGGGGAGTGAGAGCAAAACAGAGGGGGAGAGCACAAAACAGGGGAGAGAGAGAGAGCGTGCAAAAGAGAGGGGGAAAAAAGAGGGGGAGAGAACAAAATAGAGGGTGAGACAGGGGAGAAAGAGAGCAAAAGAGAGAGGGAGAGACAGCAAAAGAGATGGGGAAAATAGAGCAAAAGAAAGGGGAGAGAGAGAGATCAAAAGAGTGGGGCTAGAGAGAGCAAAAGAGAGGGGGGGAGAGAGAGAGCAAAAGAGAGGGGGGAGAGATAGCAAAAGAGGGGGAGAAATTGAGAGCAAAAGAGGGGAAGAGAGACAGCAAAGAGGGGGATAGAGACAGCAAAAGAGAGGGAGAGAGACAGCAAAAAAGAGGGAGAGAGCCAGCAAAAGAGAGGGGGAGAGCGAGCAAAAGAGAGGGGGAGAGAGCAAAAGAGAGGGGGGGAGCACAAAAGAGAGGGGAAGAGAAAGCGCAAAAGAGAGGGAGGAAAAGAGAGGGGAGAGAGAGAGCAAGAAATAGGGGAGAGAGCAAAAGAGAGGGGAGAGAGCAAAAAAGAGAGGGTGAGAAAAAGGAGAGAGAGCAAAAGAGAGGGTGAGAAAGGGGAGAGAGAGAGTAAAAGTGGGGTGGAGAGCGCAAAAGAGATTAGGGAGAGCGCAAAAGAGAGGGGAAAGAGCACAAAAGAGAGGAGAAGAGAGAGTACAAAAGAGAGGGGAAGATAGAGTGCAAAAGAGAGGGAGGAAAAGAGAGGGGAAGAGAGAGTGCAAAAGAGATGCAGAAAAAGAGAAGGGGAGGGCTAAAGAGAGAGTAGAGAGACCAAAAGAGAGGATGAGAAAGGGGAGAGAGAGAGCAAAAGAGGGTGTGAGAAAGGGGAGAGAGCAAAAGAGAGGGGAGAGAGAGCAAAAGAGGGGAGAGAGCATGCAAAAGAGAGGTGGGAAAAGAGAGGGGAAGAGAGAGAGCAAAAGAGAGGGTGAGAAAGGGGAGAGAGAGAGCAAAAGAGAGGGGAGAGAGCAAAATAGAGATTTATAGTTTTGCGTTAGAAGGGGTGCGTTAGCTACTCGTGTTTTTTTTCTCCCGCACCTTTTAAACAACGCTGGTATTTAGAGTTCTCTGAAGGGCTGCGTTAGGCTCCAAAAAGGGAGCATACAGGCATATTTACCACCACTTCAACTCTCAATACCAGCGTTGCTTACGGACGTGGCCAGCTTAAAAAACGTGCTCATGCACGATTTCCCCATAGGAAACAATGGGGCAGTTTGATCAGAAGAGGGGGATAGAGAGCAAAAGAGAGGGGGAGAGAGAGAGCAAAAGAGAGGGGGAGAGAGAGTATAAGAGAGGGGGGAGAGAGAGAGCAAAAGAGAGGGGAGAGAGAGAGCAAAAGAGGGGGATAGAGAGAGCAAAAGAGCGGGAGAGAGACAGCAAAAGAGAGGGGAGAGAGAGAGAAAAAGAGGGAGGAGAGAGAGCAAAAGAGGGGGAGAAATTGAGAGCAAAAGAGGGGAAGAGAGACAGCAAAGAGGGGGATAGAGACAGCAAAAGAGAGGGAGAGAGACAGCAAAAAAGAGGGAGAGAGCCAGCAAAAGAGAGGGGGAGAGCGAGCAAAAGAGAGGGGGAGAGAGCAAAAGAGAGGGGGGGAGCACAAAAGAGAGGGGAAGAGAAAGCGCAAAAGAGAGGGAGGAAAAGAGAGGGGAGAGAGAGAGCAAGAATAGGGGAGAGAGCAAAAGAGAGGGGAGAGAGCAAAAAAGAGAGGGTGAGAAAAAGGAGAGAGAGCAAAAGAGAGGGTGAGAAAGGGGAGAGAGAGAGTAAAAGTGGGGTGGAGAGCGCAAAAGAGATTAGGGAGAGCGCAAAAGAGAGGGGAAAGAGCACAAAAGAGAGGAGAAGAGAGAGTACAAAAGAGAGGGGAAGATAGAGTGCAAAAGAGAGGGAGGAAAAGAGAGGGGAAGAGAGAGTGCAAAAGAGATGCAGAAAAAGAGAAGGGGAGGGCAAAAGAGAGAGTAGAGAGACCAAAAGAGAGGATGAGAAAGGGGAGAGAGAGAGCAAAAGAGAGTGTGAGAAAGGGGAGAGAGCAAAAGAGAGGGGAGAGAGAGCAAAAGAGGGGAGAGAGCATGCAAAAGAGAGGTGGGAAAAGAGAGGGGAAGAGAGAGAGCAAAAGAGAGGGTGAGAAAGGGGAGAGAGAGAGCAAAAGAGAGGGGAGAGAGCAAAATAGAGATTTATAGTTTTGCGTTAGAAGGGGTGCGTTAGCTACTCGTGTTTTTTTTCTCCCGCACCTTTTAAACAACGCTGGTATTTAGAGTTCTCTGAAGGGCTGCGTTAGGCTCCAAAAAGGGAGCATACAGGCATATTTACCACCACTTCAACTCTCAATACCAGCGTTGCTTACGGACGTGGCCATCTTAAAAAACGTGCTCATGCACGATTTCCCCATAGGAAACAATGGGGCAGTTTGAGCTGAAAAAAACCCCAGCATTCAGCTCCTAACGCAGCCCCATTGTTTCCTATGGGGAAACAGTTTCTAAGTCTGCACCTAACACCCTAACATGTACCTCGAGTCTAAACACCCCTAACCTTACACTTATTAACCCCTAATCTGCTGCCCCCGCTATCGCTGACCCCTGCATATTATTATTATCTGCCGCTCCGTACACCACCGCAACCTACATTATGCCTATGTTCCCCTAATCTGCTGCCCCTAACATCGCCGACCCCTATATTAGATTTATTACCCCCTAATCTGCCCCCCCAACGTCGCCGCTACCTACCTACACTTTTTAACCCCTAATCTGCCGACCCGACCTCACCACCACTATAATAAATGTATTAACCCCTAATCCGCCTCACTCCTGACTCAAAAACCCTATAATAAATTTTATTAACCCCTAATCTGCCCTCCCTAACATCGCCGACACCTAACTTCAAGTATTAACCCCTAATCTGCCGACCGGACCTCGCCGCTACTCTAATAAATGTATTAACCCTAAAGCTAAGTCTAACCCTAACACTAACACCCCCCTAAGTTAAATATAATTTAAATCTAACAAAATAAAATAAATCTTATTAAATAAATTAATCCTATTTAAAACTAAATACTTACCTGTAAAATAAACCCTAATATAGCTACAATATAAATAATAATTATATTGTAGCTATTTTAGGATTTATATTTATTTTACAGGCAACTTTGTATTTATTTTAACCAGGTACAATAGCTATTAAATTGTTATTAACTATTTAATAGCTACCTAGTTAAAATAATTACAAAATTACCTGTAAAAAAAATCCTGACCTAAGTTACAATTAAACCTAACACTACACTATCAATAAATTAATTAAATAAACTACCTACAATTATCTACAATTAAATCAACTAAACTAAATTACAAAAAAAAACACTAAATTACAAAAACAAACACTAAATTACAAAAAAATAAAAAAAAGATTACATGAATTTTAAACTAATTGCACCTACTCTAAGTCCCCTAAAAAATAACAAAGCCCCCCAAAATAAAAAAATGCCCTACCCCATTCTAAAATAAAAATTTAACAGCTCATTTACCTTACCAGCCCTTAAAAGGACCTTTTGCGGGGCATGCCCCAAAGAAAACAGCTCTTTTGCATTTAAATAAACATACAAACCCCCCCAAAATTACAACCCACCACCCACATACCCCTAATCTAACCCAAACCCCCCTTAAAAAACCTAACACTAAGCCCCTGAAGATCTTCCTACCTTATCTTCACCACGCCGGGTATCTCCGATCCGTCCAGAAGAGGCTCCGAAGTCTTCATCATATCCGGCAAGAAGAGGTCCAGAAGAGGCTCCCAAGTCTTCATCCTATCCGGCAAGAAGAGGGCATCTGGACCGGTAGACATCTTCATCCAGGCGGCGCGGAGCGGGACCATCTTGAAGCAGCCGACGTGGATCCATCCTCTTCTTCCGGCGACTCCCGGCGAATCAAGGTTCCTTTAAGTGACGTCATCCAAGATGGCGTCCCTCGAATTCCGATTGGCTGATAGGATTCTATCAGCCAATCGGAATTAAGGTAGGAAAAATTTGATTGGCTGATTGAATCAGCCAATCAGATTCAAGTTCAATCCGATTGGCTGATTGGATCAGCCAATCAGATTGAGCTTGCATTCTATTGGCTAATCAGAACAGCCAAAAGAATGCAGGTGTTATGTAGGTGTCGGCGATGTTAGGGGCAGCAGATTAGGGGTACATAGGAACAATGTAGGTTGCGGCCCTGTGCGGTCGGCAGATTAGAGGTACATTGGTAGTTTATGGGTGTTAGTGTACTCATTTTATAAATGTAGGTATTTGTATAATTTTTGTAGGTCTATTCTAAAAATGATGCATTTTCCTAAGGAAAAGGAAAGACTAACCTTTATGGTTAAATCTACCACTGACATTGTGAAAGTGTAAATCCATCCTGTTGTAAAACAGCCGTTGCAACTTGCTGGTTAACTATTTGTTTCCTTAAGTTTATCTGATTATTACAAAAAAATATACAATTATCTATCTATCTATCTATCTATCTATCTATCTATATCTATCATCTGTCTAACCCTCTCTAACTCATTAGATAATCCTATAATATAAAAGGTCCAGTGTGTTTGTCCGAAGCTGTCATGCACAGTAGAGACTACACAACGACAAACAAACTTGGACTTCAATAAAGTCTAGACTGAAATTTGAATCAACCAAGGACTCTGAGGGGGGGTGTCAGGGGTGGGGGCAGGCAATACATGGGCATGGCGCAGAAGGACGTGGGCGGGGCCGAGCGGATGTGAGAGAGCTCAAAAGAGGATAGAGAGGGATCAGAAGAGGGGGATAGAGAGAGCAAAAGAGAGGAAGAGAGACAGCAAAAGAAAGGGGGGAAGGAAAGCAAAAAAGGGGGGAGAGAGAGCAAAAGAGGGGAGATAGAGAGAGCAAAAAAGAGGGGGGAGAAAGGGGAGAGAGAGAGAAAAAGAGATGGGAGAGAGAGCAAAAGAGAGGGGAGAGAGTGCAAAAGAGTGAAGTGAGAGACAGAGAGAGAGAGCACAAAAGAGAGGGGGAGAGAGAGAGAGCAAAAGAGAGGGGAGAGAGAGAGCAAAAGAGCGGGGGAGAGAGAGTGGGGGAGAGAGCGAGCATAAGAGAGGGGGGAAGAGAGGGGGAGTAAAAAAGAGAGCAAAAGAGAGGGGGAGAGAGAGAGCAAAAGAGAGAGGGAGAGTGAGAGCATAAGAGAGGGGGAGAGAGAGCAAAAAAGAGGGAGAAAGAGCAAACAAGAGGGGGAGAGAGAGCAATAGAGGGGGTAGAGAGAGCAAAAGAGAGGGTTAGAGAGAGAGAGAGAGAGCAAAAGAGAGGGAGAGAGAGCTATAGAGAGGGTGGAGAGAGAGAGCAAAAGAGAGGGGGAGAGAGAGAGAGCATAAGAGAGGGGAGAGAGAGAGCAAAAGAGGGGGGATAGAGAGAGCAAAATAGAGGGAGAGAGACAGCAAAAGAGAGGGGAGAGATAGAGTAAACGAGGTGGGAGAGAGAGAGAGCAAAATAGTGGGTGAGAGACAGGAAAAGAGGGATAGATACAGCAAAAGAGAGGGAGAGAGACAGCAAAAGAGAGGGGGGAGAGATAGCAAAAGAGAGGGGGAGAGCACAAAAGTGAGGGGAGAGCACAAAAGAGAGGGAAAGAGAGAGATCAAAAGAGAGGGGGAGAGAGCAAAAGAGAGGGGGAGAGAGAGGGAGCATAAGAGAGGGAGAGAGACAGCAAAAGAGAGGGGAGAGAGAGAGAAAAAGAGGTGGGAGAGAGAGAGAGAGAGAGAGAGAGAGAGAGAGAGGGCATAAGAGAGGGAGAGAGACAGCAAAAGAGAGGGGAGAGAGAGAGCAAAAGTGGGGGCGAGAGACAGGAAAAGAGGAGGGATAGAGACAGCAAAAGAGAGGGAGAGAGACAGCAAAAGAGAGGGGGAGAGATAGCAAAAGAGAGGGGGTGAGATCAAAAGTGAGGGGGAGAACACAAAAGAGAGGGAAAGAGAGACAGCAAAAGAGAGGGATGAAAAGAGAGGGGGAGAGAGAACAAAAAAAGGGGAGAGAGAGCAAAAGAGAGAGTGAAAAAGAGGGGAGAGAGAGAGCAAAAGATAGGGGAGAGAGCAAAAGAGAGGGTGAGAAAGGGGAGAGAGAGAGCAAAAGAGAGGGGGGAAGCACAAAAGAGAGGAGGGAGAGCGCAAAAGAGAGGGGGGAGAGCACAAAAGAGAGGAGAAGAGAGAGCGCAAAAGAGAGGGGAAGACATAGTGCAAAAGAGAGGGGAAGAGAGTGCAAAAGAGAGGGAGGAAAAGAGAGGAGATAAGGGAGCGCAAAAGAGAGGGAGGAAAAGAGAGGGGGGAGAGCAATAGAAAGGGTAGAGAGCGCAAAAGAGAGGGTGAGAAAGGGGAGAGAGAGAGCAAAAGAGAGGGGAGTGAGAGCAAAAGAGAGGGGGAGAGCACAAAACAGGGGAGAGAGAGAGAGCGTGCAAAAGAGAGGGGGAAAAAAGAGGGGGAGAGAGAGAGCAAAATAGAGGGTGAGACAGGGGAGAAAGAGAGCAAAAAGAGAGAGGCAGAGACAGCAAAAGAGATGGGGAAAAGAGAGCAAAAGAAAGGTGAGAGAGAGAGAGCAAAAGAGTGGGGCTAGAGAGAGCAAAAGAGAGGGGGAGAGAGAGAGAGCAAAAGAGAGGGGGGAGAGAAAGCAAAAGAGGGGGGAGAGATAGAGCATACAAGAGGGGGAGAAAGCAAAATAGAGGGTGAGAAAGGGGAGAAAGAGAGCAAAAGAGAGGGGGAGAGACATCAAAAGAGAGGGGGGAAAGAGAGCAAAAGAAAGGGGATAGAGAGAGCAATAGATGGGGTAGAGAGACAAAATAGAGGCGGGTTAGAGAGAGCAAAAGAGAGGGGGAGATAGAGAGAGAGAGCAAAAGAGAGGGGAAAGAGAGCAAAAGAGAGGGGGAGAGAGAGAGAGCAAAAGAGAGGGGGAGAGCATAAGAGAGGGGGGAGAGAGAGAGCAAAAGAGAGGGGAGAGAGAGCAAAAGAGAGGGGGAGAGAGAGAGAGCAAAAGAGAGGGGGGAGAGCATAAGAGAGGGGGGAGAGAGAGAGCAAAAGAGAGGGGAGAGAGAGAGCAAAAGAGGGGGATAGAGAGAGCAAAAGAGCGGGAGAGAGACAGCAAAAGAGAGGGGAGAGAGAGAGCAAAAGAGAGAGGGAGAGTGAGAGCATAAGAGAGGGGGAGAGAGAGCAAAAAAGAGGGAGAAAGAGCAAACAATATGGGGAGAGAGAGCAATATAGGGGGTAGAGAGAGCAAAAGAGAGGGTTAGAGAGAGAGAGAGCAAAAGAGCGGGAGAGAGAGCAATTGAGAGGGGGGAGAGAGAGAGCAAAAGAGAGAGGGAGAGAGAGCATAAGAGAGGGGAGAGAGAGAGCAAAAGAGGGGGGATAGAGAGAGCAAAAGAGAGGGAGAGAGACAGCAAAAGAGAGGGGAGAGATAGAGAAAAAGAGGTGGGAGAGAGAGAGAGCAAAAGAGGGGGTGAGAGACAGGAAAAGAGGGATAGAGACAGCAAAAGAGAGGGAGAGAGACAGCAAAAGAGAGGGGGAGAGCACAAAAGTGAGGGGGAGAGCACAAAAGAGAGTGAAAGAGAGAGAGCAAAAGAGAGGGGGAGAGAGCAAAAGAGAGGGGGAGAGAGGGAGCATAAGAGAGGGAGAGAGACAGCAAAAGAGAGGGGAGAGAGAGAGAAAAAGAGGTGGGAGAGAGAGAGAGAGAGATAGAGAGAGAGAGAGAGAGAGAGCAAAAGAGGGGGTGAGAGACAGGAAAAGAGGAGGGATAGAGACAGCAAAAAAAAGGGAGAGAGACAGCAAAAGAGAGGGGGAGAGATAGCAAAAGAGAGGGGGTGAGCGCAAAAGTGAGGGGGAGAACACAAAAGAGAGGGAAAGAGAGACAGCAAAAGAGAGGGATGAAAAGAGAGGGGGAGAGAGAACAAAAAAAAGGGGAGAGAGCAAAAGAGAGTGAAGAGAGAATGAAAAAGAGGGGAGAGAGAGAGCAAAAGATAGGGGAGAGAGCAAAAGAGAGGGTGAGAAAGGGGAGAGAGAGAGCAAAAGAGAGGGGGGAAGCACAAAAGAGAGGAGGGAGAGCGCAAAAGAGAGCGGAAGACAGAGTGCAAAAGAGAGGGGAAGAGAGAGTGCAAAAGAGAGGGAGGAAAAGAGAGGGGGAAAAGAGAGCAAAAGAAAGGTGAGAGAGAGAGAGCAAAAGAGTGGGGCTAGAGAGAGCAAAAGAGAGGGGGAGAGAGAGAGAGCAAAAGAGAGGGGGGAGAGAAAGCAAAAGAGGGGGGGAGAGATAGAGCATACAAGAAGGGGAGAAAGCAAAATAGAGGGTGAGAAAGGGGAGAAAGAGAGCAAAAGAGAGGGGGAGAGACATCAAAAGAGAGGGGGGGAAAGAGAGCAAAAGAAAGGGGATAGAGAGAGCAATAGATGGGGTAGAGAGAGCAAAAGAGGCGGGTTAGAGAGAGCAAAAGAGAGGGGGAGATAGAGAGAGAGAGCAAAAGAGAGGGGAAAGAGAGCAAAAGAGAGGGGGAGAGAGAGAGCAAAAGAGAGGGGGAGAGAGAGCATAAGAGAGGGGGGAGAGAGAGAGCAAAAGAGAGGGGAGAGAGAGAGCAAAAGAGGGGGATAGAGAGAGCAAAAGAGCGGGAGAGAGACAGCAAAAGAGAGGGGAGAGAGAGAGAGAAAAAGAGGGGGGAGAGAGAGCAAAAGAGGGGGAGAAATTGAGAGCAAAAGAGGGGGAGAGAGACAGCAAAGAGGGGGATAGAGACAGCAAAAGAGAGGGAGAGAGACAGCAAAAGAGAGGGAGAGAGACAGCAAAAGAGAGGGGGAGAGCGAGCAAAAGAGAGGGGGAGAGTGCAAAAGAGAGGGGGGGAGCACAAAAGAGAAGAGAGAGCGCAAAAGAGAGGGAGTAAAAGAGAGGGGAGAGAGAGAGCAAGAAATAGGGGAGAGAGCAAAAGAGAGGGGAGAGAGCAAAAAAGAGAGGGTGAGAAAGGGGAGAGAGAGCAAAAGAGAGGGTGAGAAAGGGGAGAGAGAGAGCAAAAGTGGGGTGGAGAGCACAAAAGAGATTAGGGAGAGCGCAAAAGAGAGGGGAAAGAGCACAAAAGAGAGAAGAGAGAGCGCAAAAGAGAGGGGAAGATAGAGTGCAAAAGAGAGGGAGGAAAAGAGAGGGGAAGAGAGAGTGCAAAAGAGATGCAGAAAAAGAGAAGGCGAGGGCATAAGAGAGAGTAGAGAGAGCAAAAGAGAGGATGAGAAAAGGGAGAGAGAGAGCAAAAAAGAGTGTGAGAAAGGGGAGAGAGCAAAAGAGAGGGGAGAGAGCAAAAGAGAGGGGGAGAGGGCAAAAGAGGGGAGAGAGCATGCAAAAGAGAGGGGGGGAAAGAGAGGGGGAGAGAGAGAGCAAAAGAGAGGGTGAGAAAGGGGAGAGAGAGAGCAAAAGAGAGGGGAGAGAGAGAAAAATAGAGGGGGAAGAGAGCAAAAGAGGGGAGAGAGCATGCAAAAGAGAGGGAGGAAAAGAGAGGGGGGAGAGAAAAAGCAAAAGAGAGGAGAGAGAGGGGAGAGAGTGAGCAAAAGAGAGAGCATAAAAGAGAGGGGAGAAAGAGGGGGAAGAGGGCATATGAGGGAGGGAGAGGGCATAAGAGGGGGGGAGAGGGCATAAGAGAGGGGAATAGAGAGAGAGCAAAAGAGAGGGGGAGAGAAAGAGCAATAGAGAGGAGGAAAGAGAGGGGGAGAGATATAGAGCAAAAGAGGGGGAGAGAGACAGCAAAGAGGGGCATAGAGAAAGCAAAAGAGATGGAGAGAGACAGCAAAAGAGATGGAGAGAGACAGCAAAAGAGAGGGGGAGAGCGAGCAAAAGAGGGGGATAGAGAGAGCAAAAGAGCGGGAGAGAGACAGCAAAAGAGAGGGGAGAGAGAGAGAAAAAGAGGGAGGAGAGAGAGCAAAAGAGGGGGAGAAATTGAGAGCAAAATAGGGGAAGAGAGACAGCAAAGAGGGGGATAGAGACAGCAAAAGAGAGGGAGAGAGACAGCAAAAAAGAGGGAGAGAGCCAGCAAAAGAGAGGGGGAGAGCGAGCAAAAGAGAGGGGGAGAGAGCAAAAGAGAGGGGGAGAGCACAAAAGAGAGGGGAAGAGAGAGCGCAAAAGAGAGGGAGGAAAAGAGAGGGAAGAGAGAGAACAAGAAATAGGGGAGAGAGCAAAAGAGAGGGGAGAGAGCAAAAAAGAGAGGGTGAAAAAGGGGAGAGAGAGCAAAAGAGAGGGTGAGAAAGGGGAGAGAGAGAGCAAAAATGGGGTGAAGAGCGCAAAAGAGAGGGGAAAGAGCACAAAAGAGAGAAGAGAGAGCGCAAAAGAGAGGGGAAGATAGAGTTCAAAAGAGAGGGAGGAAAAGAGAGGGGAAGAGAAAGTGCAAAAGAGATGCAGAAAAAGAGAAGGGGAGGGCAAAAAAGAGAGTAGAGAGAGCAAAAGAGAGGATGAGAAAGGGGAGAGAGAGAGCAAAAGAGACCGTGAGAAAGGGGAGAAAGAGCAAAAAGAGAGGGGGAGAGGGCAAAAGAGAGGAGAGAGAGTGTGCAAAAGAGAGGGGGGAAAAGAGAGGGGAGAGAGAGAGAGCAAAAGAGAGGGTGAGAAAGGGGAGAGAGAGAGCAAAAGAGAGGGGAGAGAGAGCAAAATAGAGGGGGGGAGAGCGCAAAAGAGGGGAGAGAGCATGCAAAAGATAGGGGGGAAAAGATAGGGGAGAGTAGGGGAGAGAGAGAGAGCAAAAGAGAGGAGAGAGAGAGGTGGAGACAGTGAGCAAAAGAGAGAGCATAAAAGAGAGGGGAGAAAGAGAGGGAAGAGGGCATATGAGGGGGTAGAGGGCATAAGAGGGGGGAGAGGGCATAAGAGGGGGGAGAGGGCATAAGAGAGGGGAATAGAAAGAGAGCAAAAGAGAGGGAGAGAGAAAGAGCAATATAGAGGAGGAAAGAGAGGGGGAATGAGAGAGAGCAAAAGAGAGGGGAAAGAGACCGCAAAAGAGAGGGGGAGAGAGACAGCAAAAGAGAGGGGGAAAAAGAGCAAAAGAAAGGGAGAGAGAAAGAAAAAAAGAGGGGGAGAGGGAGAGGAAAAAGAAGGGGGAGAGGTAGAGGTAAAAAGAGTGGGAGAAGAGAGAGAGAGCAAAAGACAGGGGAGAGAGAGAGCATAAGAGAGGAGGGAGAGAGAACAAAAGAGAGGGGGAGAAAAAGAGCAAAAAAGAGGGGGAGAGAAAGAACAAAAGAGGAGGAGAGAAAGCGAAAAAGAGAGGGAGGAAAAGAGAGGTGGAGAGAGAGCAAAAGAGAGGGGGGAGAGAGAGAAAAATTGAGAGAGGGGGAGAGAGAGAGAGCAGAAGAGAGGGGGAGAGAGAGAGGGGGAGAGAGCAAAAGAGAGGGAGAGAGAGAGAGCAAAATAGAAGGGGAGAGAGAGTAAAATAGAGAGAGGGGGAGAGAGCAGAAGAGAGGGGGAGAGAGAGAGCAGAAGAGAGGGGGGAGAGAGAGCAAAAGAGAGGGGAGAGAGCAAAAGAGAGGGGGGAGAGAGAGAGAGAGCAAGGGGTGGAACTGCTGTACTGCAAAAAATGGCCCGTGTACACGGGCTTTAGTACTAGTACAACATAAATTGTTTACTATTGTATTCAGGATTAAAGGAGATTTTTCCCTTGTCATATCATGTTTCATATTTGTTTTAAACAGCAGTAGCATACACAATACATGAGTCATCTGGAAAGTCCTTTATGAGAAGGACAATTCAAACATTAGATTGTATATAATTATGCTATTCTCAAAAAAATATCATAAATTATTCCTCCATCTTAGCCTCTGTTGATATTTATTTTTCAATTTTCATCTTTAATGTAAGGTTCACACAACACTAGGCAATAATATGCTGAGATACCAGAACACTTTTTTTAATACAGAAATGCAATCATGGCTGTTGATTACAAAAGTGATTGCATTCTAACTGATGGTTATTTCTGATTCACATCAGTTAGTCTTAGAGGTTTCTGTATTAGTCGCTCAATCATATGGGAACAGTTTCATCCTGTAAAAAGAAATATAATTAGGATACAGTTCATTCATTAGTTATGGTAGAATAAAAATATCTTCTAGATAAAAAAAAAAAAAAAAAACAACTGCGGAAATTAGTTTGCACTTACAATCCTGGAAGGTTAATTATCCTAGCTTCCTATCTGCAAAACAGCGTCAATTTATGTTTTATTTTAGATATGCTCACATTAGACCATGATGAACTTGTTTTATCTAAAACTTCTGCTGGTGAAGCAACAATCTGGGCAAAATGTAATTCATTTTTTAGTAGTCTGCATTTTTAGCCTCTTGACTTATATAATTAATGTAGCAGATATAAAATATGGATCTATTTTGTATGTTTTTATTCTTTCAGTGAGACACAAAACCTTTACTTGGCTTTAGTTATCAGCTAATTTTTTATAACTAAGAAGTCAGAGTACAAATATCACAGACTAATGCATAGAGAAAGTAAATTTGCTTTTTTTCTGTGGAGAAGCCCCAAAGGGCCATGGTAAGCCTCAACACAGTCCATTAGTATCTAAAATTAAAAGGATAATAATAATGTTTAAGGAAGTTAAGGGACAATGTACTGAGCTAAGCAGCTAATAACAGTTAAAAGGATATGAAACCCACATTTTTCTTTCGAAAAAGCACTTTCCAATTTACTTCTATTATCTTATTTGTTTTTATTGTCATGATAACCTTTGTTGAAAAGTATTCCTAGGTAGGTTTAGGAGCTGCTGATTTGTGGCCTTATGTTATTGGCCTAACAATGTGCATTGTATTTTCTTCAACAAAAGATACCAAGAGAATAAAGCAAATTAGATTATAAAAATAATTTTAAAAGTTGTTTAAAATCGTATCTTCTATCTGAATCAGGAAAGAAAAATTGGGTTTTATGTTTATATTCAAGTTTGCTGCAAAAACACCCTTTAAATGAGCTGGCCTCTCTCTCTCCCTTAGCCCCCACTGGGAGGTTGCTTTTTTGCTGCTTCTTTTTTTATGTAGCTTTTCTTAAGCAAATACTGCAGTATAACAATTTCAGTATGGCAGTTTCACCAAGTAAAATAAGCTATTTCAAATGAGAAAAGCAAGGTAAAGGATTTATTTGTAAACAATTTATTGCACTCCAGCAGGTAAAATGGATCATTGGTAACACATTAAAGGGAAGAAAATTTCCCAGCACAATGTCTCTTTAAAGGCAGGACATAAATAATTAGTCTGGTCTAAATGTGATTAAGTGTCCAGAGTGCACATCTGTGGGCTGCATATTAATGACTAGGTTATCTCAGCCTAAAGAGTGTGAAAGCAGAACCCCAGACGCCGGCATCAAGGTAGGGGTAATTGACCCCTATTGGCTGAATGCAGTTCAGCTTGAGGGCAAAGAGGCGTGGCCGGAGGCAAGTTTTTAAATAGTTGGTGTATAGTGGGTTTCGCGCACTTTTTTCCAGTGACTTACCTGACCGGAAGAAGAACGGCTTCAGTGCTTACCTGCAATGGACGCGCTGCTACAGGAGCTGACGGCGATGGCCAGAGGAAGAGGAGTCGAATGGATCCGGGAGCAGCTGAAGTCGGTGGAGGAGCCTCGCGCAGGGACGTCAGGAGTTGCAGGAGTCAGCGGGTCCAGGAAGAAGAGACCGGTGAGATCAGCTGGGCCCCCGTCGAGGTTGAGTCCTGAAGCATCCAGCTCAAAGCGGAAGTCGGCGACGAAGACCGGGAGGAGAGGTTCTTCAAGCAAGAGGCCGGTGGAGAAGACGACAGGATCCGGTGCTTTAACGGCGCATGGCGGTACTGTCATGGCGCCCCGGAGGCCCGGTGGGACTGCATTAGCGGAGAAGACAGCGACGGGTAAAGTGGGGTCTGGCAGGGGCATATTATAGAAGGTATGTGGCGGTAGAATAAGGGGGCATGTTTTAAGGTTCATCAGGTACGTTATTTAGTATTGGGCATGTCTGTAGTCATTTTGAGGGGGGAAGGCAGTTTATTTCTTGCATTACAGTGAGGGGGTGAACAGTAAATAGTGGCCAGTACGGTCCTTATTATAATGTTTATGTTTGGCATTTCATGGGTGTTTTTTATATAAAAAAAAAAAAAAAAGTGAAGGTTGCCTTATGCTTATATTCTCCTAAAAAAAAAAAAAAAAAGAATATATAAAATTAATAATTTGCAGTTTATGAATAAAAATTTTAGCAATGCATTTCAATCATTAAAATTGTTGTATGTTTGTTGATGTAATAGTTTATAATTATATTGAAATGTTTTATTTGGTTATTTGCTTCCCTTGTTGGTAGGTTTTTTCATGGGGGTTGTATATAGGTTTTGTTATATTATCCAGGTGATGAATTTTGCTTGTAATGGTAGGGCAGATTTAAAAAAAAAAAAAAAAAAAAAAATAATAAATAATGATAATATATGTAATAATAAATATATTAATAAAGTGGTGTTCTTTCTTTGATGGTTGCAAATTTTGTTTTTTCCCTGAGTTTGTATAGGTGTTCCTGTATAGGTAGGTGCTAATTTGATTTGGGTTATTGCTGACACAGGTTACTGTTTTTAAGCAGTGCAGGGTAGGTAGCTAACGTTTTAAAAAAAAAAAAAAAAAAATGAAGATTATAAGAAAAAGGGTGTTAGTGGAGATATTTTAATAAATTAGTAGTTTGGGGATGAGAGCTAATGTCTCTAATTCTTTCATGCAGAGGTTTATCAGGAAGAACACGGCCTTTCTAGTGGAGGAGAAGAGGCCCCTACTCCTCAAAGGGACCCGGTTACGGAGCCGTTGCTGGTAATGGATGCTGGCAGCGACTTTGAGGAAGAAGAGGAGATTGACGAACCTGCATTACCTGGACCGAGTACGGCTGGTCAGGTAGGCGATGCGTCTACCCTGGCGCAGCTTTTGAAATTATTATCTCCTGAAAAAGGGGTAAGGGTGTCAGGGGGGAGTAGGGCTGGTGAGAGTAGGGTTAGAGATAGGGAAGGGGGGCAGGGGAGTAGGTCATCAGGGGGGGGCATGCACTCACACCTTCCCGTGCTTTGCAGTCCCCAAGATCTGGAGATATTACGGTGCCCAGCAGGCATCAAAGAAGGAGATCAAGGTCGGGTCACGGCCGACGGAGGTCACGTTCATCTTTGAGAAGATCTACTGTTATTCATTCACCTACGCGGGCGAGGGTTGAGAGTTCAAAGAGCAGTGGTAGAAGAGAGAGAGGACGTTCACCTTCTAGAAAATCGAATGGGAACAGGAGGACAGGCGAGAGCGGTAGAAGGAGAGATGAGGTATTGGCAACTCAGGTCGTTCCCAGTGTTGGAGCAGATAATCAGGAGAGCTCAAGGACGGCCCCCCAGTCTTCAGGTGAGTCAGCTGGGGGTGCTGTGGTGGAAGGATCGGGTTTGAAATGTGGAGAACGTGAGAAGCTGCTGAGTGGTTTGAAGTCGTTGCTGGCGAGTTTGGAGGCTCCAAGTGGGGGGGAGTCGGCCGTTAAGGCTTGGACCCCGGGAGCCATTGTGGCTCCGGCTGAGTCAGTATCGTCGGGGAGTGGAGCTGTTTCGGTTTCTCAGGTGTCGGCTGTTTCGGTTTCGGGTAGTTCAATTAAGGTAGCTGAGGAAGCTTTGAGGCGTCCGTGCTTGTGTTCCATTGGTCCTTTGGGGATTCATCTAACGGTGGAGGTTAAAGAAAAAATATGGAAGAGGGAATTCTTAGAAATTTTTTCTTTGTTGCCACTGGACCAAGTGGTGGAGTTGAAGGAGGATGATAAATCCGAAAAAGGCAAGAAGGAGGAAGATGAAAGGAAGAAGAGGTACAGGAAGTTACCTAAGACCTTAGGTAATTGGTCGAGAGCCTTTTGCATTCTTGCCAGTGTGGTAACGGAAAAATGCCCGGATCAGGGTGGATCTTTATTTTGCTATTTCGATGAGATTTCAAATGCTTACCGTACTTATGGAGGTATGGCATGGTGGCGTTATGACGAGAAGTTTCGTCAGAGGCTGGCAGTGAGACCAGAGATGCGTTGGGACGATCGTGACATGGGCATTTGGCTCGAGATCATGACCCCTTTAAGGGGTCAGCCTTTTCGTGGGTCAGGGGTCGGTTACTCCGGCCCCTCGGCTAGTTCGGGATCGGCAGTCTCAATGCGGAAGGGATTATGCTTCCAATTTAACGATGGAGCATGCCGGTTTGGAGCAAGTTGTAAATTTAGGCACGAATGTTCTGGGTGTGGCGGTAGCCACAGTTTGTCAAGGTGTTTCAAGAAAGGAAAGATTGTTAGTAAGCAAGGGGAATCTACTCCTTCGAGCTCAGACCCCGGTGAAGGTAGAAAAGATGGTGGGTTGGTTAGAGGCTTACGCCAATAAACGGGGAAAGCGAGATGATGCCGAATTGCTTCTTTCCGGTTTCAGCTCTGGTTTTGTAATTCCTTTCAAGGAAAGTGCTGGTGGTAAATTTAGTGGGAATTTGAAGTCAGCCAGGGAATTCCCTGAGGTGGTTAGAAAAAAGTTGCAAAAGGAGGTTACTTTGGGAAGAATGGCAGGCCCATTTGTTTCTCCTCCTTTGGAGAATTTGAGAATTTCTCCATTAGGAGTAGTTCCTAAGAGGATTGAGGGTCAATTTCGTTTGATACACCACCTGTCTTACCCAAAGGGTTTTTCTGTCAATGATGGCATTGATCCGGAATTGGTCTCGGTTAATTATGCGTCATTTGACAAAGCTGTTGATTTGGTTCGGGTTGCAGGCAGGGGAGCTTTGTTGGCTAAGGTTGACATCGAGGCGGCATTCAGACTATTGCCGGTTCACCCTCGGTGTCATCATCTTTTAGGTTGTAAATTTGATGGTTCCTTTTTTGTAGATTTATGCCTTCCAATGGGGTGCTCTATTTCTTGTTCATATTTCGAGAAGTTTAGTACATTCGTTGAATGGGTGGTCAAACAACGAGCTGGGTTGTCATCTTTAGTGCATTACTTGGATGACTTTCTGTTTGTGGGCCCCGAGGGTTCTGAGGTCTGCAGAAAACTAATGTTGACCTTTGATCTTGTTGCATCTGATTTTGGTATTCCAATTGCTGAAGAAAAATCGGAAGGTCCGATCACTTCTTTGTGTTTCTTGGGTATTGAGATTGATTCAGTGGCTATGCAATGCCGTTTACCCGAGGATAAGGTTGTTGACTTGTTTCAGTGCATCCAAAGGGCGTTGTCGTCTGAGAAGATAACTCTGCGGTGTCTTCAATCTTTGTTGGGCAAGCTTAACTTCGCGTGCCGTATTATCCCTGTTGGTAGGGTTTTTTGTAGAAGACTGGCATTGGCGACGGTCGGGGTGGTTGTTCCACATCATCATATTCGTTTGTCAAAGGTCTTGAAGGATGACCTTCGAGTATGGTTGGCCTTCTTGAAGGATTTCAATGGCCGGTTGGTGATTCAGGAAATAGATTGGTCTGATGAGCGTTTATGCCTGTTTACTGATGCATCTGGTTCCTGCGGCTTTGGAGCCTATCTGAATGGAAAATGGTGTGCGGAGGCTTGGCCTGAAGATTGGGAACCTTTGGGTTTGACAAAAAATCTAACTTTTCTGGAACTTTTCCCTCTGGTGGTTGCTTTAAAGATTTGGGCTTCTGAGCTCCGAGACAAACGGGTTTGTTTTCACTCGGATAATTTGGGGGTCGTATATTCGATTAACAACTTGAATGCTAATTCCCCCCCGGTTATCTGTTTGTTGAGAGAATTTGTGCTGGAGTGTCTGAGGCTTAATGTCATTTTTAGAGCTGTTCATGTACAGGGCAAGTTGAATTCTATTGCTGACGCTCTTTCCCGTTTTCAGTGGGAGCGGTTCAGGTTGGAGGCTCCGGACGCAGAGACGGAGGGTGCGAATTGCCCGAGGGAATTGTGGCTCCTGGGGTATCCTTAGTTTGGGACCTCGTGAAAGGGGCTCTGGCACAATCCACCTGGCGGGCTTACGCCCGGGTATGGAGGTTATGGTTATCTGTGGTGGATGGTAGGGAATGGATGGCTTCTATAGAATCCTGTCGTGAGATTCTGTTAGGTTGGATTATGCAGTGGAGGTCTGAGTCTTTATCAGCAGCGGAAATTCGTAGGAGACTTTCAGCTTTGGCTTTTTTGTTTCAGTTGGGTGGTTTGGAGGATGTAACAAAGAATTTCGTAGTTAGAATGGCGGTTCGTGGTTTGTGTAGGAAGAAGCCATTAAAGGATGGTAGAAGACCGGTTATTTTCTCATTGTTAAAAAGTTGGTGAGTATTCTTCCTCAGGTCTGTTATTCGGATTTTGAATTCTTTTTGTTCCGGACTGCTTTTGTTTTAGCCTTTTTCGGGGCTTTTAGAATTTCTGAATTAGTAGGTAAAAATAGGTTAAGTGCTAGTGGCCTTCGGTTGAGGGACATTTGTTTGAATAACGGGAGTTTGGACATATGGTTAAGAAAATCTAAAACTGACCAGTCTGGAAAGGGAAAATTGTTTAGTTTAAGGGCAGTTGGCGGCCCGTGTTGCCCAGTTGAGGCAGTGTTAGCTTTCTTAAAGGTTAGGAATGGAGCCAACGAGTCTTTATTGATCCATCAGGATGACTCTGTTCTTTCAGTTTTTCAATTTGTATCTGTTTTTAAAAAGTGCCTTGTTTTGTTAGGGTTAAATCCTTGTGAATTCGGTTCTCATTCATTCCGCATTGGAGCTGCGACGGAAGCTCAGCTCCTTGGTTTGGAGCCTCAGGTGATTAAGAAGATTGGTAGATGGGAGTCTGACAGTTTCAGAGTGTATGTGAGGCCGGGGTTGGTAGTTTAAAAAAAAAAAAAAAAAAAAAAGTTTGTTTTTCTTTGTTCTTCTTTTCAGGTCCTTTGAGATGTTGGGTTATCGGCCATTCTTACGTTTATTGGGCCAGGAAAGCTGCTGCTGTTAAAAAGGATGGTGCCCAGCTGGGTTTTTGTAAGAAGAAACTTGTTTTGAGGTGGTTTGGGGTTAGGGGCATGAGGTGGTGTCAGCTTTTGGAATCTGTAGTTAATTATGCTAGGTTGTTTTCGCCTCCTAATATCTTAGTTATTCATCTCGGAGGAAATGACTTGGGTTTTATGGCAGAGAAAGCTTTGGTGGACAAGATTAAGTGGGATTTGGATCGGTTACATACTTTGTTCCCGAGTTTGGTAATCGTGTGGTCTGACATTGAGTGCCGGCTGTTTTGGAGATCAGCATGGGACTGTGTTAAATTGGAAAATTCCCGGCGTAAAGTGAACCGTATGGTGAGTGGTCACGTTAAAAAGTTTGGGGGCCTAGCTTTGAGGCATTCAGAGTTTGAAGGGGAATCGGGTAAATGTTTTTTCCTCCGTGATGGTGTCCATCTTAATGAAGTAGGTTTACATTTATTTAATTTTACCCTAAAGGAGGGTATTGAGTTGGCCGCAGCCTTGTTGGGCGGTGCTCGATGCTAGTTCGAGCTGTGGCGGGGTGCTTGCCCTGGGTGATGGCTTACGCCATGGTTGGGGTTCATGGTACCTCCTGTTGGGATAGGCAGGAGAGGTGATTGTTCATGGGGAGGCGTGCCTTATGGGTTCAGGCACGGAAAATATTTATTTGGTAGGGCAAGCCCTGGTTTTATGGTGTTAAGTTTTAAATAAAAGTTATTTATGTTGTTAATAATAATAAAATATGCTGCGGCCTTTTTTACCCCAACTCTGGTGTTTGTGTTATTTATTTGGGATTGGGTTGTTGGGGGACGGAATGTATAGACAATTTGGGGTCAAGCAGAACCCCGGACACCGGCATCAAGGTAGGGGTAATTGACCCCTATTGGCTGAATGCAGTTCAGCTTGAGGGCAAAGAGGCGTGGCCGGAGGCAAGTTTTTAAATAGTTGGTGTATACTGGGTTTCGCGCTCTTTTTTCCAGTGACTTACCTGACCGGGAGAAGAACGGCTTCAGTGCCCACCCTCCCCCCCTGTTTTTATATTTTAAAAAAAAAAAAATATATATAAAAAAAAAAAAATTTTTTTAACTTGATTAAAAAAAAAAAAAAAAAAAAAAAAATAAAGAAAAGTTTAAAAGTTAAAAAACGTGTTTATATTGCATAGGATATATGGTTGTCGCAGTAGGGAGCGGGGTGCTTGCCCTGGGTGATGGCTTACGCCATGGTTGGGGTTCATGGTACCTCCTGTTGGGATAGGCAGGAGAGGTGATTGTTCATGGGGAGGCGTGCCTTATGGGTTCAGGCACAGAAAATATTTATTTGGTAGGGCAAGCCCTGGTTTTATGGTGTTAAGTTTTAAATAAAAGTTATTTATGTTGTTAATAATAATAAAATATGCTGCGGCCTTTTTTACCCCAACTCTGGTGTTTGTGTTATTTATTTGGGATTGGGTTGTTGGGGGACGGAATGTATAGACAATTTGGGGTCAGCTGATTTCACACTTTCCCTTATCCATGTTAGTGTCATGTGAAATAACTTTAATGATTACATATGTGACAGGAGTGAAGCCACAAACATATTTTGCTTTTTTTGGTTCTCTATAGGCTTGTGCATGTTATATGTGATCATACACTCTAGAAAATACAAATGGAGCTGTTGTGGTTGTCCATGGTATCACTGACATATATTCATATCAAAAAATAATTTTGTGTTTAAAGGGATAGTAAAGTCCAAATTAAAGTTTCATGATTCAGATAGGGCATGTAGTTTTAAACAACTATGATTTTTTTTTTTTTTATCATCAAATTTGCTTTATTCTTAGTTAAAAGAAGATGTGAATCTAAAGGGGCTGCTGTGACGTAAGTAAGGGAGGCGGAGCCAGACCACATATAAGAGGTAAGTGCTAGGTAAGGATATTTACTCTTGAAAATGTTCCAACGTATATGTAACGAAACGTACGTTGAGTGAGTAACTAGTTATATATTTTCCTTCACCCCTGTGAGGCTTTGACACTCAAACTGGATTTTGTTTGTTTTGCTAGCCGAGAGTTGATTGTTGAATCTTACCGCCACATTCCCAGCTGGAATCACACTCTAGTTTACAGTGTGTATCATTTGTTTTAGGACTAGCTGGACAATCTTATCCACTTGCCAGAACTGCTTGCTACAATTGTAAACAATCGCAAATGACCGGATACATCCGAGGATTTGAGAAGCCGCCTCTGGAGAATCCTACATATTTCATGACTATCTGATTTTGGACATTTCTGATTATCGTGTTTTTATCATACATCTTTTGTGTAGTCACTGAATGTGCTTTTGGGGCTTTTAATAAATTTATTTTAACTCTGCACATAGATCCTGTGTTGTGCTTCTCCTACATTTTTATTTTCCAGTTCTTTGCATCATATGGTGATTGGGTCATTTGTGATGAGAAACAGCAAGACCACCGGATCCTAAATATCTATTTACAGCGGAACTAATATCCCTGAGGATTTAACATCCTGATATTATTTGCTAAAAGGCTTCAAAACGCCTTAAAGGGACATGAAACCCAAATTTTGTCTTTCATGATTTAGATAGAGCATGCCATTTTAAATAACTTTCTAATTTACTTCTATTATCTATTTTGCTTCATTCTTTTGATATAATTTGTTGAAAAGCATATCTAGATAGGCTCAGTAGCTGCTGATTGGTTGCTGCACATAGATACCTTGTGTGATTGGCTCACCCATGTGCATTGCTATTTCTTTAGCAAAGGATATCTAAAGAATTAAGCAAATTAAATAATAGAAGTAAAATGGAACGTTGTTTAAAATATTATTCTCTGTCTGAATCATGAAAGAAAAAAATTGGGTTTCGTGTCCCTTTAACCCTTCCTCCATTCACTTTTAAGGGGACAGTAAACTTATAAGAGGACGGTACATTTTCTATGTTTGAGTATATACAATGCCTGATTTGATTATTTTTTAACTATTACGTGCAATCTATACTATTATTTATTTGGAGATAGAAGAGGCAGCGCTCGGTGTTGTTTTGCTTTGTCTATGTCTCTAAGGGTAATTAATATTTAAGAGATAATAATCTTAGCAGATATCTGTTATTGTATTGCTTGCTATAAACAACTAGACAGTACTGCAGCTATAGTTTAATATATTTACATTCATGTAACTTTTAAATGACTAAACAAATTTGGCTGAAATATTGCATTTCACCTTTGGGTGATATTCAATGCATAATTTAAATGTGAATTAAATCTCGCTGGTATTTTAAATATATTACAATGGAAATCTTTTGCATTGGGGAATTTTTTTTTTTTTATTAGCGATGTGGATTTAGGCTTTGGACGAATGCAAGTTCATATGAATTTTGATGATTTGTCGAGTCATCCGATACATTAGCAGCCAAATAAATACATTATTGGACGAAGCAGAAAAAGAACAAATAATTGCTTAACAAAATGGATTTTTACATTAATTTGTGCCATTTGGTGCCAAAAAAGGTGCAGGAAGGGGGGGGGGGGTGTATTGTTTGTTTTTTTATTTGTAATGATGTACAGAGGATCTGACCATTCATCTGTCTATCGTCCCCTGTCCAATACTGCCATTGTATTACTGATAACTGATATAAGGGTATCAATATCTGTGGAATCAAAAAGACAGACGGCTAGATTACGAGTTGTGCGTTAGGGTTAAAAAGCAGCATTGAGAGGTCCCAATGCTGCTTTTTAATGTCTGATGGTATTACGAGTCTTGAAATGACAGGCTCACCGCTCACTTTTTTGGTCAGACTCGAAAATACCGCAAATACACCTACGTAAATTGCGTATCCTATATTTTCAATGGGACTTGCCTAATGCCGGTATTACGAGTCTAACCAAAAGTGAGCGGTACAGCCTCTCCTGTCAAGACTGATACCGCATTTAAAAGTCAGTAGTTAAGAGTTTTATGGGCTAACGCCGTAGCATAAAACTCTTAACTAAAGTGCTAAAAAGTACACTAACACCTATAAACTACCTATTAACCCCTAAACCGAGCCCCCCCCCACATTGCAAACACTATAATAAAAATTTTAACCCCTAATCTGCCGAACCGGACATCGCTGCCACTATAATAAACATATTAACCCCTAAACCGCCGCACTCCTGCATTGCAAACACTAGTTAAATATTATTAACCCCTAATCTGCCGTCCCTAACATCGTCGACACCTACCTACATTTATTAACCATTAATCTGCCAACCCCAACGTCGCCACAACTATATTAAATGTATTAACCCCTAAATCTAAGTCTAACCCTAACCCTAACACCCCCTAACTTAAATATAATTACAATAAATCTAAATAAAATAACTACTAAATTATTCCTATTTAAAACTAAATACTTACCTATAAAATAAACCCTAAGCTAGCTACAATATAACTATTAGTTAGATTGTAGCTATCTTAGGGTTTATTTTTATTTTACAGGCAACTTTGTATTTATTTTAACTAGGTACAATAGTTATTAAATAGTTATTACCAATTTAATAACTACCTAGTTAAAATAAAGACAAATTTACCTGTAAAATAAATCCTAACCTAAGTTACAATTACACCTAACACTACACTATAATTAAATAAATTCCCTAACTTAAATACAATTAACTACAATTAAATACAATTATCTAAAGTACGGAATAAAACACTAAATTACAGAAAATAATAAAATAATTACAAGTTTTTTAAACTAATTACACCTAATCTAATCACCCTAATAAAATAAAAAAGCCCCCCAAAATAATAAAAAGCCCTACCCTATACTAAATTACAAATAGCCCTTAAAAGGGCCTTTTGCGGGGCATTGCCCCAAAGTAATCAGCTCTTTTACCTGTAAAAAAAAGTACAATACCCTCCCAACATTAAAACCCACCACCCACACCCAACCCTACTCTTAATCCCACCCAATACCCCCTTAATAAAACCTAACACTAACCCTTTGAAGATCACCCTACCTTGAGAAGTCTTCACCCAACCGGGCCGAAGTCCTCAACGAAGCCGGGCAAAGTGGTCCTCCAGACGGGCAGAAGTCTTCATCCAAGCCGGGAAGAAGAGGTCCTCCAGACAGACAGAAGTCTTCATCCAGGCGGCATCTTCTATCTTCATCCATCCAGAGCAGAGCAGCTCCTTCTTTAAGACATCCGACGTGGAGCATCCTCTTCAAACGAAGTCCAACTGAAGAATGAAGGTTCCTTTAAATGACGTCATCCAAGATGGCGTCCCTTCAATTCCGATTGGCTGATAGAATTCTATCAGCCAATCGGAATTAAGGTAGAAAAAATCCTATTGGCTGATGCAATCAGCCAATAGGATTGAGCTTGCCTTCTATTGGCTGATCCAATCTGCCAATAGAATGCCAGTTCAATCCTATTGGCTGATTGGATCAGCCAATAGGATTGAACTTCAATCCTATTGGCTGATTGCATCAGCCAATAGGATTTTTTCTACCTTAATTCCGATTGGCTGATAGAATTCTATCAGCCAATCGGAATTCAAGGGACGCCATCTTGGATGACGTCATTTAAAGGAACCTTCATTCTTCAGTTGGACGTCGTTTGAAGAGGATGCTCCGCTTTGGATGTCTTGAAGATGGAGCCGCTCCGCGCCGGATGAATGAAGATAGAAGATGCCGCCTGGATGAAGACTTCTGCCCGTCTGGAGGACCTCTTCTTTCCGGCTTGGATGAAGACTTCTGCCCATCTAGAGGACCACTTCGCCCGGCTTTGTTGAGGAATCCGTCCCGGATGGTGAAGACCTCTCAAGGTAGGGTGATCTTCAAGGGGTTAGTGTTAGGTTTTATTAAGGGGGTATTGGGTGGGTTTTAGAGTAGGGTTGGGTGTGTGGGTGGTGGGTTTTAATGTTGGGGGGTATTGTACTTTTTTTACAGGTAAAAGAGCTGATTACTTTGGGGCAATGCCCCGCAAAAGGCACTTTTAAGGGCTATTTGTAATTTAGTGTAGGGTAGGGCTTTTTATTATTTTGGGGGGCTTTTTTATTTTATTAGGGTGATTAGATTAGGTGTAATTAGTTTAAAAAAACTTGTAATTATTTTATTATTTTCTGTAATTTAGTGGGGGTTTTTTTGTACTTTAGATAATTGTATTTAATTGTAGTTATTTTAGGTAATTAATTTAATTATAGTGTAGTGTTAGGTGTAATTGTAACTTAGGTTAGGATTTATTTTACAGGTACATTTGTCTTTGTTATAACTAGGTAGCTATTAAATAGTTAATAACTATTTAATAACTATTGTACCTAGTTAAAATAAATACAAAATTGCCTGTAAAATAAAAATAAATCCTAAGCTAGCTACAATGTAACTATTAGTTATATTGTAGCTATCTTAGGGTTTATTTCATAGGTAAGTATTTAGTTTTAAATAGGAATAATTTAGTTAATGATAGTTATTTGATTTCAATTTATTTAAATTATATTTAAGTTAGGGGGGTGTTAGGGTTAGGGTTAGACTTAGGTTTAGGGGTTAATAACTTTATTATAGTGGCTGTGACGTTGTGGGCAGCAGATTAGGGGTTAATAAGTGTAGGTAGGTGGCGGCGATATTGGGGGCAGCAGATTAGGGGTTAATAAATATAATGTAGGTGTCAGTGATGTTGGGGGCAGCAGATTAGTGGTTCATAAGTATAATGTAGGTGGTGGCGGTGTCTGGAGCGGCAGATTAGGGGTTAATATTATAATGTAGGTGTCGGTGATGTCGGGGGCGGCAGATTAGGGGTTAATAAGTGTAAGATTAGGGGTGTTTAGACTCGGGGTTCATGTTAGGGTGTTAGAAGTAGACATAAATTTAATTTCCCCATAGGAATCAATGGGGCTGCGTTAAGAGCTTTACGCTGCTTTTTTGCAGGTGTTAGGTTTTTTTTCAGCCGGCTCTCCCCCATTGATTCCTATGGGGAAATCGTGCACAAGCACGTTTTGCCAGATCACCGCTACCACAAGCAGCGCTGGTATTGAGGTGAGATGTGGAGCAAAATTTTGCTCTCCGCTCACTTTTCTGCGGCTAACGCCGGGTTTCTAAAAACCCGTAATACCAGCATTGTCTGTAGGTGAGTGGTGAGGGAAAACTGCTTGTTAGCACCGCACCCGTTACCGCAAAACTCGTAATCTAGATGAGAGTTTGGTTCCAAGAGAAGTTTAGATTGGATCAGTTAGAAAGTCAGAAAGTTATAGCTAACATTTATACAGCAAGTTTCATTATGTTCTGTTAATAAGAGGCATTTATAGAATTGAGTTATAGAAACCAAAATCTGAAAGTTTAATTTCTACTGAGCAAAAATGCACCAGTGGATTTACACAATTTTATGTCATATAATCATCATGGAATGTTTTTTGGGTATTTCATAGTGGATCATCAACCTGATATGCACGATCTTGCTTTATAAGATTCCCCAGTGTCTGGTAAAGAAGTAAATGCTCCCTCAATATACCATGCTTTGTTTATTGCCAAGGTTTTAATGACATCTCCATGAAAATGCTTTCATTAATTTATTTCCCAGGGTGATAACAGGGATGCTATAATTCTCTTAAAATAGTATCTAGATTGTTCCAAAAGTTGGTTGTGATGGTTGAAAGTGTGCCATGTGGCACACTGTCAAAACTTTATGAAAAAGAAGGGTATGTGCATGCCACTTACGAGAAGTATACAACCTGCCAGTTAGCTCAATGACACAAAAATAATGCATGTTGCAGCATGTACTTTAAATAAATATAAATGTATTGTTTTTACAAAAGTAACCGAAACGTCTCGGGATCCCATCCATAAGGGATATGAAACCCAAGTTTCTTTTCCATGATTCAGATAGAGAATAAGAAAATATAATTTTGAACAACTTTCCAATTTACTTTTATTATTTTGTGTGCTTGGTTCTCTTGGTATCATTTGATGAAAAGCATTAATATATTTGCAGAAGCTAAGAGTTAGCTTCTGATTGGTGGCTGCATATATATATATATATATATATATATATATATACCTCTTATCAATGGCTTACAAATGTGTTCAACTAGCTCCAAGTAGTGCTTTGATGCTCCTTTAATAAAGGATAACAAGAGAATGAAGTATATTTGATAACATAAGTAAATTGGAAAGTTGTTTAAAATGCTGTGCTCTATTTGAATCACAAAAGAAAATTAGGCTTTCGTGTCCCTTTAATCATCCATAAAACAATGATTTTCACAATCACATTTATATCACTAGATGGTGTCATTAATGTCTACAACAAAACGTTTTATCCCCTAGTGTACAGTTATAATAACAGCCCTGTAAGGGCAGTAAAAAATCTCTCACACTATCCAATAAATATTTAAATTTATAGAGAATATGTTTAAAACAACGCAAAGCATCTTTGATTTTTCAATTGAAAGTAATGGATCCAGTTGGTCTAAACAGGGTTTTGGATTTTAGTGTGTTTCTTTGATCAAGGGGGTATAATTTTAATTAATGTAAAGCTTTAAAGATGAATTGTTTATTAATGTAAATATTAATTTTCATATAACTGTAAATATTTATTGGATAGTCTGAGAGATATTTACTAACCTGATTGATTGTTGCATCAGTGTTTTTTGCATGATTAAGGTAGTGATTGTTGTTACATCTTGTGCATACAATAAACGTTTTTCTTTCAAGTACGAGATGCTACATGGATTATTTTATATCAATGTGGGGTGGGGGTGGCAGTAACCCTAAGTAGCATTCACCATCCATGTTCCTGCTGGACTGAGTGTATTTTACATATTTTTAGGTAGCTCAATGTACCCATGGGAGAAGCAGTTATTAGCAAGTGCAGCACCCCAGAGTACCATGACAGAGAATCAGTATTGATAAACAAGGCTTGAATAATCTCACTCTCAAGTACACATTACTCCTTATTACTGAAATTTGGAACTCATAATACCCAAGTGTTCATCTATCTTCATTATCACGAGACTGATAATCTTGTTGTATACTAGGGGGGATGAATGGAAGCCTTCCTTTTGATTCAAGAATTGCACTTTAAATACTTGGGCATGCTTGTATAATACACCTGCTAACATCAACATTTTGTCATTTGTTCATTTAAATGCTTTCTTGACATGTTTGAAATGATTTTTCTGTATGATATCTTAGATATTTTGTTGTAGTCCCAAGCAGCTAAGTCCCTCTCTTTAGCTGTCCGTAGAGAGAATAGGGCTAAGGAAGTTAAGGAATTCTCCATTAAATTCCTTGATATTACGTTGATAGGAAGTGTAGGTCAGAGAATAAGTACTGAGACAAAGGGGGGTAGTTATCAAGCCGTCAACCTCAAATACGCTGGAATTCCGCAGCGTATTTGTTTGCGAGGCTGATTCGGCCTTAGTTATCAAAGGCTAGAGACCGGCAAAAGTAGAATTTTGTGACGTAAGCTTCGATCCGCTGGACTCAGTCCGACACAGATCGATTCTTACGTCACTCCAGATGTTCCGCACACAAGTGCGGCACAATCTGACTACTTTTGCTAGTTATCAAAAAAATAGCAGGTACGCTCTGCACTTTTCCGGCCCAGCGTACTTGGTTTTCAATCCGCCGCCCTGGAGGCGGCAGATCCCATAGGAATCAATGGGAGTCTGACCATAGCGAAAGTACAAGTTCGCTGCTGCCAGACATCCCATTGATTTCTATGGGAGCTGTCTACACCTAACACCCTAACATGTACCCCAAGTCTAAAAACCCCTAAGCTGTCCCCCCTACACCGCCGCAACTAAATAAAGTTATTACCCCCTAAACCGCCGCTCCCGGAGCCCTCCGTAAGCTATAATAAACTGATTAACCCCTAAACCGCCGCTCCCTGACCCCGCCGCAACTATAATAAATGTATTAACCCCTAAACCGCCACTCCCGGACACCGCCGCAACCTACATTATACCTAGTAACCCCTATCCTGCCCCCCCCTATACCGCCGCCCTCTATAATAAAGTTATTAACCCCTATCCTGCCGATCCCGGACCTCGCCGCAACTAAATAAATAGTTTAACCCCTAAACCACTGCTCCCGGACCCCGCCGCAACCTATATTAAACTTATTAACCCCTAATCTGCCCCCCCTACATCTATGATACATTTATTAACCCCTATCCTGCCCCCCCTACACCGCCGCCACTGTAATAAAATTATTAACCCCTAAACCTAAGTCTAACCCTAACCCTAACACCCCCCTAACTTAAATATTAATTAAATAAATCTAAATAATATTTCTATTATTAACTAAATTAATCCTATTTAAAACTAAATACTTACCTTTAAAATAAACCCTAATATAGCTACAATATAAATAATAATTATATTGTAGCTATCTTAGACCTAGATTTGGAGTTTGGTGTTAGCCGTGAAAACCAGCGTTAGAGGCTCCTAACGCTGGTTTTAGGCTACCGCCGGTATTTGGAGTCACTCAAAATAGGGTCTAACGCTCACTTTTCAGCCGCGACTTTTCCATACCACAGATCCCCTTACGTAAATTGCGTATCCTATCTTTTCAATGGGATTTTTATAACTCCGGTATTTAGAGTTGTTTCTGAAGTGAGCGTTAGACATCTAACGACAAAACTCCAGCCGCAGGAAAAAAGTCAGTAGTTAAGAGCTTTCTGGGCTAACGCCGGTTTCTAAAGCTCTTAACTACTGTACTCTAAAGTACACTAACACCCATAAACTACCTATGTACCCCTAAACCGAGGTCCCCCCACATCGCCGACACTCGAATAAATTTTTTTAACCCCTAATCTGCCGACCGCCACCTACGTTATCCTTATGTACCCCTAATCTGCTCCCCCTAACAGCGCCGACCCCTGTATTATATTTATTAACCCCTAATCTGCCCCCCTCAACGTCGCCGCCACCTGCCTACAATAATTAACCCCTAATCTGCCGACCGCAAAGCGCCGCCACCTACGTTATACTTATGTACCCCTAATCTGCTGCCCCTAACACCGCCGACCCCTATATTATATTTATTAACCCCTAATCTGCCCCCCTCAACGTCGCCTCCACCTGCCTACACTTATTAACCCCTAATCTGCCGAGCGGACCTGAGTGCTACTATAATAAAGTTATAAACCCCTAATCCGCCTCACTAACCCTATAATAAATAGTATTAACCCCTAATCTGCCCTCCCTAACATCGCCGACACCTAACTTCAATTATTAACCCCTAATCTGCTGACTGGAGCTCACCGCTACTCTAATAAATGTATTAACCCCTAAAGCTAAGTCTAACCCTAACACTAACACCCCCCTAAGTACATCTAACAAAATTAATTAACTCTTATTAAATAAATTATTCCTATTTAAAGATAAATACTTACCTGTAAAATAAATCCTAATATAGCTACAATATAAATTATAATTATATTGTAGCTATTTTAGGATTAATATTTATTTTACAGGCAACTTTGTAATTATTTTAACCAGGTACAATAGCTATTAAATAGTTAAGAACTATTTAATAGCTAAAATAGTTAAAATAATTACAAAATTACCTGTAAAATAAATACTGACCTAAGTTACAATTAAACCTAACACTACACTATCAATAAATTAATTAAATAAACTACCTACAATTACCTACAATTAACCTAACACTACACTATCAATAAATTAATTAAATACAATTCCTACAAATAAATACAATTAAATAAACTAGCTAAAGTACAAAAAATAAAAAAGAACTAAGTTACAAAAAATAAAAAAATATTTACAAACATAAGAAAAATATTACAACAATTTTAAACTAATTACACCTACTCTAAGCCCCCTAATAAAACAACAAATCCCCCCAAAATAAAAAATGCCCTACCCTATTCTAAATTACTAAAGTTAAAAGCTCTTTTACCTTACCAGCCCTGAACAGGGCCCTTTGAGGGGCATGCCCCAAGAAGTTCAGTTCTTTTGCCTGTAAAAAAAAACATACAATACCCCCCCCCAACATTACAACCCACCACCCACAGACCCCTAATCTAACCCAAACCCCCCTTAAATAAACCTAACACTAAGCCCCTGAAGATCTTCCTACCTTGTCTTCACCTAACCGGGTATCACCGATCGGTCCTGGCTCCGATATCTTCATCCAACCCAAGCGGGGGCTAGACATCCACTGAAGAAGTCCAGAAGAGGGTCCAAACTCTTCATCCTATCCGGGAAGAAGAGGCGATCCGGACCGGCAACCATCTTGATCCAAACGGCATCTTCTATCTTCATCCGATGACGACCGGCTCCATCCTGAAGACCTCCACCGCGGACCCATCTTCTTCCGGCGACATCCAACTGAAGAATGACGGTTCCTTTAAGGGACTTCATCCAAGATGGCGTCCCTCGAATTCCGATTGGCTGATAGGATTCTATCAGCCAATCGAAATTAAGGTAGGAATATTCTGATTGGCCAATCAGATTGAGCTCGCATTCTATTGGCTGATCGGAACAGCCAATAGAATGCGAGCTCAATCTGATTGGCTGATTGGATCAGCCAATCGGATTGAACTTGATTCTGATTGGCTGATTCCATCAGCCAATCAGAATATTCCTACCTTAATTCCGATTGGCTGATAGAATCCTATCAGCCAATCGGAATTCGAGGGACGCCATCTTGGATGACGTCCCTTAAAGGAACCGTCATTCTTCAGTTGGACGTCGCCGGAAGAAGATGGGTCCGCTGTGGAGGTCTTCAGGATGGAGCCGGTCGTCATCGGATGAAGATAGAAGATGCCGCTTGGATCAAGATGGTTGCCGGTCCGGATCGCCTCTTCTTCCCGGATAGGATGAAGACTTTGGACCCTCTTCTGGACTTCTTCAGTGGATGTCCAGCCCCCGCTTGGGTTGGATGAAGATATCGGAGCCAGGACCGATCGGTGATACCCGGTGAGGTGAAGACAAGGTAGGATGATCTTCAGGGGCTTAGTGTTAGGTTTATTTAAGGGGGGTTTGGGTTAGATTAGGGGTATGTGGGTGGTGGGTTGTAATGTTGGGGGGTATTGTATGTTTTTTTTTACAGGCAAAAGAGCTGAACTTCTTGGGGCATGCCCCGCAAAGGGCCCTGTTCAGGGCTGGTAAGGTAAAAGAGCTTTTAACTTTAGTAATTTAGAATAGGGTAGGGCATTTTTTATTTTGGGGGGCTTTGTTGTTTTATTAGGGGGCTTAGAGTAGGTGTAATTAGTTTAAAATTGTTGTAATATTTTTCTTATGTTTGTAAATATTTTTTTATTTTTTGTAACTTAGTTCTTTTTTATTTTTTGTACTTTAGCTAGTTTATTTAATTGTATTTATTTGTAGGAATTGTATTTAATTAATTTATTGATAGTGTAGTGTTAGGTTAATTGTAGGTAATTGTAGGTAGTTTATTTAATTAATTTATTGATAGTGTAGTGTTAGGTTTAATTGTAACTTAGGTTAGTATTTATTTTACAGGTAATTTTGTAATTATTTTAACTATTTTAGCTATTAAATAGTTCTTAACTATTTAATAGCTATTGTACCTGGTTAAAATAATTACAAAGTTGCCTGTAAAATAAATATTAATCCTAAAATAGCTACAATATAATTATAATTTATATTGTAGCTATATTAGGATTTATTTTACAGGTAAGTATTTATCTTTAAATAGGAATAATTTATTTAATAAGAGTTAATTAATTTCGTTAGATGTAAATTATATTTAACTTAGGGGGGTGTTAGTGTTAGGGTTAGACTTAGCTTAGGGGTTAATCGATTTATTAGAATAGCGGTGAGCTCCGGTCGGTAGATTAGGGGTTAATAAGTGTAGGCAGGTGGAGGCGACGTTGTGGGGGGCAGATTAGGTGTTAATAAATATAATACAGGGGTCGGCGGTGTTAGGGGCAGCAGATTAGGGGTACATAAGGATAACGTAGGTGGCGGCGCTTTGCGGTCGGCAGATTAGGGGTTAATTATTGTAGGTAGCTGGCTGCGATGTTGTGGGGGGCAGATTAGGGGTTAATAAATATAATATAGGGGTCGGCGGTGTTAGGGGCAGCAGATTAGGGGTACATAGGGATAATGTAAGTAGCGGCGGTTTACGGAGCGGCAGATTAGGGGTTAAAAATAAAATGCAGGTGTCAGCGATAGCGGGGGCGGCAGATTAGGGGTTAATAAGTGTAAGGTTAGGGGTTTTTAGACTCGGGGTACATGTTAGAGTGTTAAGTGCAGACGTAGGAAGTGTTTCCCCATAGCAAACAATGGGCCTGCGTTAAGAGCTGAACGCGGCTTTTTTGCAGGTGTTAGGTTTTTTTTTCAGCTCAAACAGCCCCATTGTTTCCTATGGGGGAATCGTGCACGAGCACGTTTTTGAGGCTGGCCGCGTCCGTAAGCAACTCTGGTATTGAGAGTTGAAGCTGCGTTAAAAATGCTCTACGCTCCTTTTTTGGAGCCTAACGCAGCCTTTATGTGGACTCTCAATACCAGAGTTATTTTTATGATGCGGCCAGAAAAAAGCCGGCGTTAGTTTTTCGGGTCGTTACCGACAAAACTCCAAATCTAGCGGTTAGGATTTATTTTTATTTTACAGGAAAATTTCAATTTATTTAACTAGGTACAATAGCTATTAAATAGTTATTAACTATTTAATAGCTTACCTAGCTAAAATAAACTGAAATTTACCTGTAAAATAAATCCTAACCTAAGTTACAATTACACCTAACACTACACTATACTTTAATAAATTATTTCTATTTAAAACTAAATACTTACCTGTAAAATAAACCCTAAGATAGCTACAATGTAATTAATAATTACATTGTAGCTATTTTAGGATTTATATTTATTTTACTGGTAACTTTGTATTTATTTTAGCTAGTTAGAATAGTTATTAAATAGTTATTAACTATTTAATAACTACCTAGCTAAAAGAAATACAAAATTACCTGTAAAATAAATCCTAACCTAAGTTACAATTAAACCTAACACTACACTATAATTACATGAATTAAATAAATTAACTACAAATAACTACAATTAAATACAATTACATAAATTAACTAAAGTACAAAAAATAAAAAAGCTGTTACAAAAATTAAAAAAATAAGTTACAAACATTTAAAAAAATATTACAACAATTTTAAGCTAATTAAACCTACTCTAAGCCCCCTAATAAAATAACAAAACCCTCCAAAATAAAAAAAATTCCCTACCCTATTCTACATTAAAAAAGTTCAAAGCTCTTTTACCTTACCAGCCCTTAAAAGGGCCTTTTGTGGGGCATGCCCCAAAGAAAACTGCTCTCTTGCCTGTAAAAGAAAAATACAACCCCCCCAACATTAAAACCCACCACCCACATACCCCTAATCTAACCCAAACCCCCCTTAAAAAAACCTAACACTACCCCCCTGAAGATCATCCTACCTTGAGTTGTCTTCACTCAGCCGAGCCACCGATGGAACCGAAGAGGAGATCCAGAGCGGCAGAAGTGATCCTCCAAGGGGCGCTGAAGAAGTCTTCCATCCGATGAACTGATCCTCCATCCGGCGCTGAAGAAGTCTTCCATCTGGGCGATGTCATCTTCCAAGCAGCGCTGAAGAAGTCTTCCATCCGGGCGATGTCATCTTCCAAGCGGGGTCTTCAATCTTCTTTCTTCAGGATCCATCTTCATCCCGCCGATGCGGAACATCCTTCTTTCCCAACGGACTACCGACGAAAGAAGGCTCCTTTAAGGGACATCATCCAAGATGGCGTCCCTTCAATTCCTATTGGCTGATAGGATTCTATCAGCCAATCGGAATTAAGGTAGGAAAAATCTGATTGGCTGATTGAATCAGCCAATCAGATTAAAGTTCAATCCAATTGGCTGATCCAATCAGCCAATCAAATTGAGCTCGCATTCTATTGGCTGTTCCGATCACAGTGGCATAACCAATGTTTAATGTGTCAACAACATTAGTGTATGGTCTAATAAGCAATTTAATCCATGTTAAGGTTCCCCTTTGCATACATCACATGAGGATTGACCCCACGTGATTGTACTAATCAAAATTTGGCCATACCACATTTGGGTATATCTGCAATTGCTAGTGCAGCACAGTGACATAATGGTCACTAAGGGCAAGTGTGATGGTAACGTTGCCATTCGTGAGACTGCATTGGCAACTGTAAATACCATCCCATACACAGCTGTACACTAGCAATTTATTTAAACTCTATAGCAGCATTGATCGTAACCCAGTTAATTGACTTATTTTGGGCAGGAGAAAGATAGTATATGCCATTAGACGCCCTTTGCATGCCCTATCATTATATTTACAATTTTTCAAACCACACTTAGGTATGAGCGTAATATCCATAAGCTATTCACTTTTAGTCAAATCAAAGGTACAACAGCATTTATTGATGCAGAGAGCTGTAGTGACCTCCCCCATTTTTTCACTGACATAATAGTATCAGAGTTAGAGGATTGCTAGGAGATTGGCGGAATAGTGTACACATATTTTATTAACATCCTATTATTATTACTACACGCAATATGATCTGCAGTTAAGGAGGATGATTTATTAACACTTAAATGAGCCTACCACCCCTCTCCTCCCCCTTCCCTTCCTCCATTTTCATACACACACAGATGGAGCCCTATCAGGTATCTTCAGTTTAGTATTGGATTTTGGATCCTAGGACATGTAGAACACACACCACACGAGGGGTCCGGAGAGGTAACTAGGGATACAATCTGTTACTAACACGCCCTGATTGATCCAGCGAGGTAACTAGGGACTCAATCGGTTGCTAACATGCCCTGATTGGTCCGCCCTGTTGACGGACAAGGCATGGGTTTGCATAGCAAACGAAATAGGGGAGAGTTTGTTAAAGCTCCACTTTTATGGCAGACAAAGCTTCATTAATGCAAAAGTAAGGAGAGTGTTTACACTGATCCCCGGATGGACAGGACAGTGTAATAGAAATGGGAAGTTCGGTTCTTCTGGGTGAATCGGTTCATTTCGGACGATTCAATTAACTGAACCGGTTCATGAACCGATTCACCAGTTCACCTACTGAACATGAGATAGAGGCTCTACCTCATGTTCAGTAGGTGAACTGTAGAGCCGCAGATTCGTTCCTGAATCATGAGTCACTGACTGTGTGAGTTGTGTGATGCTCTATATCTATCATGACTCATGATTCAGTGTCTAACAGTTCATCTCCTCCTGAGTCCTCACAACCAGGCAGCGTTGGCTCCTTCACAGATACATACAACACAGTACATAGAACAGAGCATGCTGTATACTCTGTTCTATGTATTGTTTTGTATGTATTTTCCTAAGATATGCATATCTACTCTGTATGGCTTATAATAAATATAAGGGTGAGACCTGCTGCTTCTCTAAGGGTTAATTTAAGGTGCAGTTTGGGGTATATTTGAATCAGTGTACTGTTAACTGACTCGTTTGCAATGAATCGTTCAGTTAACAGTACACTGATTCAAATATACCTCTAACTGCACCTTAAATTAACCCTTACAGAAGCAGCAGGTCTCAACCTTGTATTTATTTATAAGCCATATAGAGTTTTGGTTTATAAATATAAGGTTGAGACCTGCTACTTTTGTAAGGGTTAATTTAGGTGCAGTTAGGGGTGTCTTTGAATCAGTGTACTGTTAACTGAATGATTCATTGAAAAGGAGTTAACAGTACACTGATTCATTTGCAAACAGTTCACTTCTTGAATCAGTAACAGTGCTGGTAATATGATCCTAGAGTGAGGCTGTCTGATTCATTGCAAAGGAGGAGTTAGCAGAAGCAGTACACAGTCTAGAATCGTATTATCAGTGCTGCTGCAGACTCAGGAAGTGAACTGTTTGAAACGAGTCAGTTCAGTCTGGTGAACTGATTCATACAGTTCACTGAAAAGATCCAGTTCAAATGAACGATTTGTTCATGAACTGGACATCACTACAGTGTACGTTGTACACACATAGCGAAAACAACAGCACACGCAGTTTAGGTAACCAGGGGAGCAAACAACAGCACTTGTGTGATTATTAGGAGTGACACAGAATGTGAACATGTGTAGATTTTTTACTTAAGATTTTTTACTTAGGATTATTGCTACACAATGGCAGGGGTTGGAAGCATAAACTTCAAAAAATATATAACAGGAGCACCAGGTAAAGTGATAAAAATTATAAACTTTATTGAAATACAAAGGGTATATTAACCCCGGGTAAGAACACACAAAAAGAAAATAGTTTGAACCATCAAACTGATGAACAAAGGCTGACCGGTTTCGGCTGTTGCCTTACTCCTAGCCTGCTTAAAACTGCTTAACAGTTACAACTTTAAAAACCCTCATCTGTGTTTCTATTGGTTCAGGGGCTCACACCCCTTCTCATCCAGCTTCATTCAATTAAAGGGACATTATACACTCATTTTTTCTTTGCATAAATGTTTTGTAGATAATCTATTTATATAGCCCATAAAGTTTTTTTTTTTAAATTATTGTATAGTTTTGCTTATTTTTAAATAACATTGCTCTGATTTTCAGACTCCTAACCAAGCCCCAAAGTTTTATGTGAATACGCTCGACTACCTACTCCAGCTTGCTCCTGTTTGTGTAAAGGGTCTTTTCATATGCAAAAGAAGGGGGAGGGGGGGAGTGTCTTATTTGCCACTTGCAGTGGGCTTTCCAGCTACCTTTTCAACAGAGCCAAACTGACAGCTTCTAAGTAAGTTTTTAAACAGTTTTATACTGGATTTTTATTTCAGTATCTGTGCATATTATTATTTATAGTAGTGTCTATTGCATGCAGTTATATGAAAATGAGTGTATACTGTCCCTTTAAATACTCATTAAATGACACCAGTGTTTCTACGGTACACTATTGTGATTTTTAAAAACAAGTCAAGGTACAAACTAAAGATTCCACAATTTAACTCTATAGAATGTTAGCAAACAATTGTTTTTATAATATTATTCATTGTTAGTTAAATGTGCATAGCGTATGTACATGCTAAAAATCCCTACGGCAGGTGCAGTTGTTGTGATCAGGGGCGCCGTGTCCTCCTGCTGCACACAAACACTTTGCAATGACTTGTTAGTTATCTGTGATTTGCACTAATAAAGTGTGTCCATTTTCTGAAAGCTTACCTTTTAATTCTGCATAAAATAGCTGCATCGTGCTGCGAGGCTTGTAAATGACAGGCAAGGTCTCCGTTAAAAATTATTCCTATTGGATGAATACCGTATGTTGGAACCAATCATAATACAAGTCTCACAGCATTTAGCATCGTAGCCCCTCTTTTCATGTTAATAATACAACTGTTCCCCCTCTTTTCATGTTAATAGGAAGCATAAAGGTTCTCTTGATCTGTTGAATAGGGACATAGCCTCCAGCGCTCACATTCGAGGTTTAATAGTTTACAGCTTATCGAGACAGAGGAATGTGAAACTGGATAGTCTGATTAGTTCAGGAGAGGGAGGAAAGTTAACCCTCCAACCAATGGGCAATCAAATTAATGTTTTTAAGTTTGCAAGTCATGATTTTATTTTAAGCAGGCTAGGAGTAAGGCAACAAGCCGAAACCGGTCAGCCTTTTATTCATTTGACAATCACTGTATTTTACCCTCAGGGTGTGAGCACCCTGTTAAATTACCAATAAAGCATTTAATTTTACCCTTATGCTTGGTGCTCCTGTGATATTTTTCATTTCTAGTTTCTGTACAGGAATGGCTAGCAGTGAGCACAGGTTATAAGGTGAAGCTGTGGAGGATTGGCTCTTCATTTTGGATGACTGATCCTCAACAAATGGGACTATGAGAATATAGCAAACTTCAAACACATGTGGAGCGGGTCATTCTTCAAAAGACATTATCAGCATTTCAGGGACTCATGCAAAAGTTGAAGGTACCGGCAAGGGGTTCACTTTGCACTAAAAAAATTAAAATAAAATAAAATAATAAATGCTTTTTATTTCAGTACTGGCAGACTTTCTGCCAGTACCTAAGATGGCGGTGACAATTGTGAGGTGGGGGAGGGAAGAGAGCTGTTTGATGGGGATCGGGGGGATCAGAGGGTGGGATGTGTCAGGTGGGAGGCTGAACTCTACACTAAAGCTAAAAATTAACCCTACAAGTCACCTAATTAACAGCTTAACTGCTGGACATATTACAAGTGTGGTGCGCAGCAGCATTTAACAGCCTTATTATTACCAAAAAGCAATGCCAAAGCCATATATGTCTGCTGTTTCTGAACAAAGGGGGTCCTAGAGAAGCATTTACAACCATTTGTGCCATAATTGCACAAGCTGTTTGTAAATAATTTCAGTGAGAAACCTAAAATTGTGAAGAATTTAACAGTTTTTTTTATTTGATCGCATTTGGTGGTGAAATGGTGGCATGAAATATATCAAAATGGGCCTAGATCAATAATTTGGGTTGTCTACTACACTACACTAAAGCTAAAATTAACCCTAAAAGCTCCCTACATGCTCCCTAATTAACCCCTTCACTGCTGGGCATAAAACATGTGTGGTGTGCAGCGGCATTTAGTGGCCTTCTAATTACCAAAAAGCAATGCCAAAGCCATATAAGTCTGCTATTTCTGAACAAAAGGGATCCCAGAGAAGTATTTACAACCATTTATGCATAATTGCATAAGTTGTTTGTAAATAATTTCAGCGAGAAACCTAAAGTTTGTGAAAAAAATTGTGAAAAAGTGAACATTTTTTTTATTTGATCGCATTTGGCGGTGAAATGGTGGCATGAAATATACCAAAATGGGCCTAGATCAATACTTTTTTTAAATAAAAATATATACATGTCAAGAGATATTCAGGGATTCCTGAAAGATATCAGTGTTCCAATGTAACTAGCGCTAATTTTGACAAAAAGTGGTGCTACATGTATTTATCGCCCTATAACTTGCAAAAAAGCAAAGAACATGTAAAAATTGGGTATTTCTAAACTCGGGACAAAATTTAGAAACTATTTAGCATGGGTGTTTTTTGGTGGTTGTAGATGTGTAACAGATTTGGGGATCAAAGTTAGAAAAAAAGATTTTTTTTTTATTTTTTCCTCATATTTTATATTTTTTTTATAGTAAATTATAAGATATGATAAAAATAAGGGTATCTTTAGAAATTCCATTTAATGGCGAGTAAAATTGTATATAATATGTGTGGGTACAGTAAATGAGTAAGAAGAAAATTACAGCTGCAGAAATGTAAAAATAGCCTTGGTCCCAGACGGTCAGAAAATGGAAAAGTGCTCTTGTCACTAAGGGGTTAATAAAGTGTTTATATATTTACTGTAAATATTTCACATTCCAATGTTTTTCACATAAGGGAATATGTTGTAAGTGTTTTTAAATAGATATTCCTATTAATATGTATGAATCTATAGCTGCAGGATTAGCGCCACAGGAGGAATCTGGATCAGCATCAGGAAGAGAGGTGCACGGAAACGGCCATGGCAATGGATGATGCGGTGGCCGGGCGGCATTAACTAGCCCCCCACTCAAGGATTCCCTCTGGGAACCAGAGTCAGTTTCAAAGGATGAGCAGCATGGAGCCTGGAGACCAAAGATGAAGCATGCATATTATGGGCAGGAACCCAGGAACGATCTGCCACAGAGTAACCCTTCCAATGCATGAGGTGCTGCAATTGCCTGCGCATGTATCTGGAGTCTAGGATCTTAGTAACCTTATACTCAGGGTCACCATGAACAAAGAGCGGAGGAGAAGGAGGTCGGAGTCAAGAATATCTGTTCTTGATGTAGGGCTTGAGCAATGAGATGTGGAAGACTGAATGTATGCGCAGGATTCTGGACAAGGCCACTTTGTAGTCAACAGGAGACAGTCTTTTAAGGACTTTGTAAGGGCCGATATACCTAGGCCCTAATTTATGACTGGGTTGACTTAGACAAACATGTGGAGAAGAGACCCAGACATGTTCACCTTCCGAAAAGGCATGAACAGTAGCTCGATGATGATCAGCAAACTTCTTGTATCTGGAGACAGCTGAACGTAACTGAGAGCGCATACATTGCCAATGAGTAGGGAGCTTAGTAACATGTCGGTCTGCAGCAGGAACCCCTGTTGATTGAGGGGAAAGAGGAAAGATACAAGGTTGGTAGCCTGCTGCTGCTTGAAATAGAGAACATCATAGAGAAGAGTGCCAATGAGTGTTCTTTGCCAGTCCGGCTAAGGGCAAAAATTCAGACCAATTGGTATGAAAAGAATTTACATAAGCTCTGATATAGGCTTCGTGATCCTGATTCAGTCTCTGCGTCGGCCCATTAGTCTGGGGATGGTAGCCAGAAGACAAGGATACAGTGGTTCCAATCAATTTGCAAATAGCTTTCTAGAAGGTAGAGATGAATTAAGGACCTCTGTTGGAAACAATATTCATGGGAATGCCATGAAGTCGTACCACACGCAACAAAAAAGAGACAATAATTATTGGGCAGAGGGTAGCTTGTTTAAAGGCATAAAATGAGCAAGTCTGTAGAACTGATCCACAACATCCCAGATAACCATATGATGGTCAGAAGAAGGGAGGTCTACAATGAAATCCATTGTTATGTCTGTCCAAGGTTGTTTGGGATCAGGGAGTCTTATTGGCAGCACAAGTCATGCAGGCCTTTACATAATCCTGAGATTCAAACTTCATGGTAGGCCACCATACATGTCTGAAAAGAAGCTTAAAAGTTCTTGTCAAACCAGGATGTCCTGATAGTTTGCTATCATGAGCCCAGGATAGCAGAGGGGTGTGCGTATGTTCAGAGGTACAAAGAAGATATCAGGAGCCTCAGGTGCTTCAGGAGGCTTTCAAGACTGAGCAGTCTTTGAAGTAGAGTGGTGCTAAGTTGAGCAACCACACAGGAAGGGGGTATGATGTGTTCAATAGGAGCTTCAGAAGAGTCACTAGACTGAGGAAACTGACAGGAAATTGGGTCAGCTTTTTTATTCTTAGTTCCAGGAAAATAAGAGGCTACAAAGTTAAAATGGGAAAAGAACAAAGCCCATCTGGCCTGTCGATGATTAAGTCTAGCAGTCTCTAGATACGTCAGATTCTTGTGTTCAGTAAGAATTTGATTTGGGTTGGCAGTACCCTCTAGCCAATGACGCCATTCAGTCATGGCAATCTTAATGGCTAAGAGTACATGATTACCCACATTGTAATTCCTCTCTGCAGGAGTAAAGCGTTTGGAGAAAAAGGCTACAGGGTGCACTTTGGAGGTTAAAGATTCCCTTTGGGTTAAGACTGCTCCAGCTTTTATCTCAAAGGCATCAACCTCTAAAGTGAACTGCAGGTCAGGATGGCGGAGCACCGGAGCAGAACAAAAGGCCTTTTTCAGAGCAGGCATCCACAGCTTCAGGAGGCCAATTCTTGCAGTCTCTGTTCAGTTTAGTCAACTCAGTAAGTGGAGCAACTACTTTGGAGAAGTTCTTTATAAACTTGCGGTAATAATTGGAGAACCCCAAGAATTTCTGTAGTTCTTTTAATGAGGTGGGTTGAGGCCATTCCAGAACTGCGGTTAGCTTAGAAGGATCCATGGCAAAACCCTTCTTTGAGATGACATAACCATGGAACTGGATCTGAACTTGATTAAACTCACATTTCTTCAGTTTGGCTACCAGAGAATTGTCTCTGAGGCGAAGAAGTACCTGCCTTATGTGTTCATGATGCTCCTCAAGGGTGGAGGAGAAAAAGAGGATGTCATCCAGATAAATGATGACAGTGCGATTGAGGAGGTCACAGAAGACATTGTTGACAAATGCTTGAAAGACTGCAGGGGCATTAAACAGCCCAAAAAGGCATTACAAGGTATTCTTAGTGCCCTGATATCATGTTGAAGGCAGTCTTCCATTCATGCCCTGGGAAGATACGAATAAGATTGCACACCCCACATAGGTCCAACTTAGTAAAGTTGCTACCATTTTGGAGTGAATAGTAAAGTTTAGTGATCAAAGGAATGGTATAGCGATTCTGATAGTGATATTGTTTAGGGCTCTGCAGTCAATACAGGGTATGAGCCCACCATCCTTCTTACTCACGAAAAAGAAGCCAGCCCCGGCAGGAGAAGAGAAAAAGCAAATAAAACCTTTAGTTAGGTTCTCTTGGATATAATCCTCCATGGCCTTGAATTCAGCTTTGGAGAGTGGATAGGTTCTCCCTTTAGGAAGTGGGGCACCAGTAAAGAGGTCAATTTTACAGTTGTAAGGACAGTGGGGTGGCAGCACATCAGCTGCTTTATTTTCAAACACATCTGTAAAATCTGCATATACTGAGGGAAGACTTGAAGGGGTCTATAGACTGGTTATGGGGATGTGGTGCAGAGAACTAACCTTAGCAAGGCAGGAGTGGAAGCAGAAAGTACCCCAGGGGGCAAACTGTCCCTTAGCAACTGTGGATTGTGTATACGAAGCCAAGGAAGACCAAGGATGATAGGTTGCGCTGGAGAATGAATGACATCGAACTGCAACTATTTGGTATGAAGGACTCCCACAGTCATGGTTAGGGGTGCTTATTTGAAATGGATTAAACCTGATCCAAGGGGAGTGCCATCCAGAGTAGTTATTTTGATATATTGTTTTTTCTGCAGAAGAGGCAAGCCTGCCTGAATCATAAAACGGTGATCAAGAAAATTTCCAGCTGCCCCTGAATCAATAAAGGCTTGAGTGTGGACAGAATTCTGAAGAAATGAAAGGGTAACAGGTTCCAGGATCTGATAAGTAGTGACCATGCTTAGAGGTACCCCAGTTTTATCCTCTAAGCATTGGCTTTTCCCGGCAGAATATCAATTTTCTTAAGCTGGTGTGAGTTAGAACCACAATAGAAACACAGTCTTAATCTCCTTCTTCTATGTCTTTCAGATTCTGTGGGTTTGAGGGCGGAGAGATCTATGGGTTCCTCTACACATCTAGCTGAAGGGGCTGAAGGGGTAGAGGGTAGTCTAGAGACTGGACGGGTAGGAGGACGAGAGGGAGGGATTCTACAAGTTCTGTCTCGCTCAGCTTGTTTCCCCTGAAAGCGAGAATCCAGACTAATACAAAGTGTTATAAATTCATCCAGGGAAGAAGTAACATCATGATAATTAACTTGTCCTTGATGCGCTCATGCAAGCCTCTCCTAAAGGCCGCCTTACGAGCACTGCCCGCTCAACTGGTCTCAAATGCCAAGGTGTGAAACTCAATGGTGCATTGTGCCACAGTTCTATTGCTCTGGTGGAGATCCAAGAGAGAGTACTCTGCATTAGAAGCATGACCAGAAGTCCCAAACACATAGAAACATAGATATTGACGGCAGATAAGAGCCATAGGCCCAGCAAGTCTGCCCGACCTTACCTAACAGTATAAACTTATCTAGTTTGTAGGATAGTCTTATGCTTGTCCCATGCATTTTTAAAGTCCCCCACAGTGTTTGTTGCTACTAACTCTTGAGGAAGTTTATTCCATAAATCAATCACTCTTTCTGTAAGGAAGTGCTTCCTCAAATTACTCCTGAATCTACTACCCTTTAGCTTGAGCTCATGACCCCTTGTTCTTGAATTTTCCATTTTATGTAAAATACCCACAGCCTCAGTTTTACTAAACCCTTTAATGTACTTGAAAGTTGCTATCATATCACCTATTTCCCTTCTCTCCTCTAAGCTATACATATTTAGGTCATTGAGCCTATCCTGGTAAGTTTTATTTTTTAGACCATGTACCATTTTGGTAGCCCTCCTTTGCACAGATTCAAGTTTGTTAATATCCTTCTGAAGATATGGCCTCCAGAACTGCACACTATTCTCCAATCATCTGGGACAGCTCCTGTTAATAGTGACTGATTAAACAGATCAGTTAATGGGACAGTTAGCACTGATCGAAGTTCTTTTAAAACCCTTGGATGAATATTATCAGGAACCACTGCCTTTGTAACATTTATTTTTGATAATGCTAACAAAACCTCATCCTCTGTAAAAAGATTACTGTTAAGCTTGTTTCTATTTTTCGTAGCATCCCTTAATGTAGACATTGTATCTTCATAATCTTTTGTGAAAACAGAACAGAAGTAATCATTGAGACAGTCTGCAATCTGCTTATCTCCTTCTATTATTCTACCATCAACTGATTTTCAATTTTACTATTCCTAAATTATTTTTTCTTCTTTCACTGATATATCTAAAGAATGTTTTGTCCCCATGTTTTACTGACTGTGCTATCTTCTCTTCTGCATGAGATTTAACCTTCCTAATTAACTGCTTAGTCTTTTTTTGTTGGAGTCTCCATATTTTCATATCATCATCTGCTTGTGTGTGTCTGTAATTTTTATAAGCTATCTTTTTTGTCTTTACAGCATGTGCTACTTCTTTGGAAAACCAAATTGGTTTCCTCTTTCTTATACTTTTACAGACATGTCTAATACAGTGTGCGGTTGCATCTAAAATGGCACCTTTCACAAATTCCCACTGTTATTGAACCCCTGTAATAAGAGTTTTCCCCTTTAAATAGTTTTTTAGGTATTCTCCCATTAATGAAAAATCTGCCGTCCTAAAGTCTAAAACTTTTGTTTTGTTTGGAGGAATAACCTTGATTTTCAATTACTGATTTCATGCATCTTTACATGATCTTCAACAATCTTTCACATTGCTATTGGGTGACTTTATGACACTTCTGGTGCAAAAATGCAAGCAGAGTGACTTTCTTTGCTTGCTTGTGACTATCCCTCTTCTTCTTGATCAGATTCCAGAGGTTTTCAATGGGGTTCAGGTTTGAAGCTTGGGCTGGCCATGACAGGGTCTTGATCTGGTGGTCCTCCATCAACTCCTTGATTGACCTGGCTGTGTAGCACGTAGCATTGTCCTGCTGTAAAAAAACAATCCTCAGAGTTGGGGAACATTGTCAGAGCAAAAGGAAGCAAGTTTTCTTACAAGATAACCTTGAATTTGGTTTGATTTATGTGTTCTTCACAAAGATAAATCTGCGGAATTCTAGCCTTACTGAAGCACCCCCAGATCATCACCGATTCTCCTCCAAATGTCACATTGGGTGCAAGACACTAAGGCTTGTACTGTCAGGATTCCATTTCATGTTTTACTTCTCTCACTTCTCATCACATGGTTCTCTCACTTTCATGTTACTTAAGGCTCCACCTGTCAGCAAACAGGTGCTTAGTTATTTTCATTAGCAGGAGTAACAGCTTACACACAGTCTCTGAGCTGCATTGTTTTTCTCAAACCAACTGCTTTCATAAAGGACTGTTTGCTTGGATTACTCTGGACTATTTTCTACAAGGATTACATCCCCTGAAATATCCTGTTTGCATCCTTGGACTTACAGCTAAGTTACCTCTTAATTTTATTCCATGCATACTAATAGAGAACTTAACTGCTGAATTGTTATTGTACACTTACAGCATCACTCTTAATGTAACTGGAGCTGACAGGCGCTGCAGTTTTCTAAATTACTCTGCACACTATTTCATACTGGGGAATCACTGTCTCCTTTCTTACTTCATAATATATATGCTGCTTTAAGAACAAGACTTTGAGCTCTAAGACTACAAGCTTGAACTGAAGAGGATTTAACTATTTCAAAATAAAAACTGTTACTTGGTTTTGCAACCGCAAGTCTGGGCATCTTGCCAAATTCCTCTCTTACTCTGCAGCAGCTGGTCTCAATAAACACAGCTACAAAGTAGCAGCTACAAGACAACTGAAACATTCTCTGTGACTTGTTAAAAGTATATCTCTTGCAAACCAAGCTTACTTCTTACAAGGATTAACCAACTCTCTCCTGCATTACATGTTTATTTAATGTAAGCTTAAAAAAGAATTTTTGTTCTCTCAAGTTCTTTAAATTAGAAGCATATTTTTCTTCTATCATTTTTTCATTATTTTTTCCATACTGTGCCAGTCTAACAGTATTGGAAATATTGTGCTTAGAAGGATTCATGTTGTGATAGAACTAACAGCATTGAACCTCTAACTTAATATTAATTCACCACAGGTTTACTGGTCTATGCTCACCTAAATAGCCCAAAAACCCTGGTGATACAAAACAATAATTGATCTGCAGTTGCGTTCCACTTACATAGTTGAAATAGACTTTACATAATAACTAAGCCTTACAATGGAACCAGCAGATCTCCCAACAATTGTTTATAACCTTTCTAAAGTGGATGAACTTAACCAGGGTCTCAGGGATTTAAAAGTAGAGAATGAGACCCTTAGGAAGGTTATTCAAGATTCAGTTTCTAGCAAACCTGTTCCTGCACAGCCTGTTACTGAGCCAATCATTGCTCCGCCAGATTTTTTCCATGGTGACAGACGTCAGTATCGTCAATTCAGAAATGCTTGTGTACTAATATTTAGTCTGAAACCTGTCACATATCCTAATGACAGGACCAAGGTGTTGAGCATGATTACTTATCTACGCGGGGAACCCCGCATTTGGGCAGATACTTTGTTTGAGTCAAACAGCCCTCTTCTGTCCTCTTTACAGTCCTTCTTTGCTGTTATGGATGAGTTATATTCAGATTCCAACCTCCAACATACAGCGGATGATAAACTGAGGAAGTTAAAACAAGGCAACCAACCAGTCGAGACCTATATTACTGAATTTAAACAACAAGCTATTGATTCCCAATGGAATGCAGTTGCTCTTAAAAGTCAATTTAGATTAGGTCTGTCTGATCAGGTGAAAGATGAACTTGCTCGTATAGATATCCCAGACTCTTTGGAAGCATTTATGAGATTGGTTATGCAGATTGATAGGAGATTAAGAGAAAGACGGAACGCCAGCACACAGAGCCCTCCTATAAAAGGCCTACTCATCCCATTCAAACAACTTCCACTGCTCATTCTTCTAGCAGTGCTCCAGAGGCTATGGAGATTGGCTTCATTCGAGGCCCCCTCACTTCTGAAGAAAGATTCAGACGTAAATCCAAGGGACTTTGCATGTATTGCGGTTCCGCTGCTCACTCTGTTCAGGATTGTCCATCTCTACGCAAGAACAAGAACCGTAAGTCATTTTCTAGTTTGACTTCTCTATTGGTATATGATAAACCCATTCACTGTATTCTACCCCTCTCTTTACAGTGGGACTGCAAACAGCTGAAGAAAGAGGCCATAATTGATACAGGTGCACAAGGAAACTACATGGATGCTTCTATTGCATTAACAAATAAAATACCACTCATAAAAAAATGGTCTCCTGTTTTTATTCGAGTAGTGGATGGGTCTGAAATTTCTTCAGGACCTATAATACAACATACCATCCCCATTCTGGTTACCACCTTTGACTCACATCAAGAATATATCACGTTTTATATTATCAGTTCTCCACTCTTCCCTATTGTCCTAGGTTTACAATGGCTTCGATTACATGAACCAACAATAACTTGGAGTTCTTTTGACATCAAATTTAATTCTAAATACTGTCAACAAAGTTGCTTACATCCTACAACTCTTTTACATATTACTGAAGTGCCCAGTATCCCCAAAGCTTACGACAAATTTAAAGAAGTCTTCAGCAAAAAGGAGGCAGGCAGCTTACCTCCTCATCGGACCTACGACTGTCCTATTGACCTCAAACCAGGAACCACACCTCCATACGGCCATCTATACCCTCTCTGTCAACCAGAGTTGGACCATCTTAAAACCTATTTAGATGAAAACCTGAAAAAAGGCTTTATTCGCCCCTCTGTTTCACCTGCCGCAGCTGGTTTCTTCTTTGTCAGAAACAAAGACAACTCACTTCGACCTATAATTGATTTTAGGGAGTTGAACAAAATAACCATCAAAAACCGGTATCCCTTACCACTCATCCCCGAACTTATCGAACGCCTTCAAGATGCAAATTTTTTTACCAAGCTTGATCTTAGAGGGGCTTATAATCTTGTTCGAATAAGAGAGGGTGATGAGTGGTTGACCGCATTCCGTACGAGATATGGTCTCTTTGAATATCTTGTAATGCCCTTCGGGTTTACTAATGCTCCGGCCACATTTCAGTTTTTCGTGAATGATGTTTTCCATGATCTTCTTGACATCTGCGTTGTGGTATACCTGGACGACATCCTTATTTATTCCAAAACTTTAGAAGATCACGTGACGCATGTTAGCTGGGTCTTGTCAAGACTGCAAGTGCATAGACTTTACGCTAAACTTGAGAAGTGTCTTTTCCACGTTGCTGAAATTGATTTCCTGGGTTACAGTATAGGACCCAATGGCATTCAAATGCAAGAAAATAAGGTAGAAGCCGTGAGAAACTGGCGACAACCCACTAACAGAAAAGAATTACAACGCTTTCTAGGTTTCAGTAATTATTACCGCAAATTTATTAGGAACTTCTCCCAAACGATAAAACCTCTTTCTAGACTCACCAGCACCTGTGTGCCATTCCGTTGGGATAAAGATGCCGATGAGGCCTTTCGCAACCTGAAGACCTCATTCACTACTGCACCTATACTACAATTTCCAGATCCTTCCCTCCAATTCGTCCTCAAGGTCGACTCTTCAGATTTTGCTCTTGGCGCTATTCTCTCCCAAAGGAAAAGTCTTACACAACCACTTCATCCAGTAGCTTTCTATTCTAAGCTACTCTCTCCAGCCGAGATTAACTACTCCATTGGAGAAAAAGAACTTCTCGCAATTAAACGTGCTTTCGATACATGGAGACATCTTCTAGAGGGCACAGTACAACCTATCATAATCTATACAGATCATCGCAACCTGGAATTCCTGCAGAAAAATAAAACTCTGTCCAGTAGACAAGTAAGATGGAGCCTGTACTTTAGCAGGTTTAACTATCTTATAGTATACAGACCTGGATCTAAAAATGGGAAGGCTGACTCTCTCTCCAGGAGAGATCCCAGACCACCAAATTCTCAAGAAGTTACTTCCATCATACCTGCAGACAAATTCTTGGGCCTGATGCCTACATTTAAAACTCAACTCCTTACTGCTCTACAGTCAGATAATCAGAGATCCCATCTACATCTGACTCAAAATGCTGATTTCTATTATCACGACTCCAAGATATATATCCCAGAATCTCTCAGGAATGACTTGATTAAACAACATCATGATCCTCCTTTGCTTGGACACCCTCGTATCAAAAGGACATTAGATCTCTTATCAAGACTTTATTGGTGGCCAAACATGTCTGATTCCGTCCATAATTATATACAACACTGTGATATCTGTATCACTTCTAAAGGATAGAAATAAACCTTATGGTCACCTAATACCTATGGATATCCCTGAAAGACCTTGAGCTCATATAGGTATGGACTTTATTGTTGAACTTCCTTTAAGTTCTGGATTTAATACTATTCTTGTTGTTACAGATATTCTCACAAAGATGGCTTTATTCATTCCGTATCACAAGGTACCCACATCCAAGGAGACTGCTCAACTTTTCCTGAATTCGGTTGTACGCTTCCATGGGATCCCGAACATCATAACAACCAACAGAGGAGCTCAATTTACTTCAAAATTCTGGAAATCCCTCGCCCAACATCTACAGATTGATCATCGACTTAGTACAGCCTTCCATCCACAGACCAATGGTCAAACTGAAAGGTTAAACCAATGGCTTGAATAGTACATCCACTGTTACTGCTCATACCAACAAACAGAGTGGGCCCGGTACCTATACATGGCAGAATTTGCATATAATAATAGTAAAAACAGTACAACCAATTTGTCTCCATTCTTTGCGAATTACACTTTCCACCCTAACTTCTTCATCCATGACTCAATTGCCCCAACTTCTCCCCCGGTTGATGACCTTCTACAAAAGATAGCGGAGAATTTACATTCCTTGCGTCTAAACATCCAGAACGCACAAGCTATGCAAAAGAAGTACTATGATCTCCGTAGAAGACCTTCTCCTGTCTATGCAGTAGGAGATAAAGTCTGGCTTTCAACCAAAAATATCAAAATACCTGTTCCCAGTAAAAAATTAGCTGGCTTATTTATCGGACCCTTTACAGTAAGCAATATTGTTAATGCCAATGCAGTTACTCTTGATCTTCCATCATCATTGCCTATTCACCCCACCTTCCATGTCTCACTCCTGAAACCGGCTTCCTCTACCTCAACGACTAAAACTATTCTTCCCCCTGATCCGGTGACCTTGGATGTTGACATATTTGAGGTCCAAGACCTATTGGACTCTAGATACTACAATGGTCAGTTGCAATACCTTGTGAGGTGGAAGGGTTTTTTCGCCAGATGACGACAGTTGGGAACCGCACACCCACATCAATGCCCCTCGGTTGCTCTCCTGCTTCCATAGACGCTATCCACATAGACCCAGGCATCAAGCCGAGGATCGGCTTCCTTGAAGGGGGGCTTATGTCAGAATTCCATTTCATGTTTTACTTCTCTCACTTCTCATCACATGGTTCTCTCACTTTCATGTTACTTAAGGCTCCACCTGTCAGCAAACAGGTGCTTAGTTATTTTCATTAGCAGGAGTAACAGCTTACACACAGTCTCTGAGCTGCATTGTTTTTCTCAAACCAACTGCTTTCATAAAGGACTGTTTGCTTGGATTACTCTGGACTATTTTCTACAAGGATTACATCCCCTGAAATATCCTGTTTGCATCCTTGGACTTACAGCTAAGTTACCTCTTAATTTTATTCCATGCATACTAATAGAGAACTTAACTGCTGAATTGTTATTGTACACTTACAGCATCACTCTTAATTTAACTGGAGCTGACAGGCGCTGCAGTTTTCTAAATTACTCTGCACACTATTTCATACTGGGGAATCACTGTCTCCTTTCTCACTTCATAATATATATGCTGCTTTAAGAACAAGACTTTGAGCTCTAAGATTACAAGCTTGAACTGAAGAGGATTTAACTATTTCAAAATAAAAACTGTTACTTGGTTTTGCAACCGCAAGTCTGGGCATCTTGCCAAATTCCTCTCTTACTCTGCAGCAGCTGGTCTCAATAAACACAGCTACAAAGTAGCAGCTACAAGACAACTGAAACATTCTCTGTGACTTGTTAAAAGTATATCTCTGGCAAACCAAGCTTACTTCTTACAAGGATTAACCAACTCTCTCCTGCATTACATGTTTATTTAATGTAAGCTTAAAAAATAATTTTTGTTCTCTCAAGTTCTTTAAATTAGAAGCATATTTTTCTTCTATCATTTTTTCATTATTTTTTCCATACTGTGCCAGTCTAACAGTATTGGAAATATTGTGCTTAGAAGGATTCATGTTGTGATAGTACTAACAGCATTGAACCTCTAACTTAATATTAATTCACCACAGGTTTACTGGTCTATGCTCACCTAAATAGCCCAAAAACCCTGGTGATACAAAACAATAATTGATCTGCAGTTGCGTTCCACTTACATAGTTGAAATAGACTTTACATGTACACCTCTTTAGATCTCTATCTAACCATTAGATAACCAGGTTTTGGGCAAATGTAAAAATTGGACTAATCAGAGAAGATAACCTAAATCCAGTTCTCTACGGTCCAATCCTTATGGTCATTTACAAACTTCAGCCTGGCTCGTCTTTGCTTCTCATCGATGAAGAACTTTTTTCTAGCTTTCCACAACTTTAGCCCTGCCCCTAGAAGCCTGTTTCCAACAATCATTGTTGTGCACTTCACCCCAGCTGTCATTTGAAATTCTGTTTATAGGCCACTTGATGTCATCCTACAGTTTAGCGACATTCAAATGAGTTGGCAGTCATCCCGGGCAGTGGAGAGTCATTTTGGTTCTCTGACAGTTTTTAGCTTTGTTGTCTCCAATGTCTGTTGCTTGACCTTGCTCTTATGTACCACCGTCTTTGACATTTTAAGGATGGAAGCAACCTGACACTCACTGTATCCCTCTGCCAGTAAAGCCAGAATTTAACCTTTCTTTTCCTCACTCAAAACTTTTCTTTTCAACTTTGTTGGCATGGTCATTAAATTGTTATTTTTTTTATACCATTTACTTTTGAGGTACTACTATCCTTGTTTTTACCATCCAGATGGTCCTATTGCAAGAGGATAGTGATGACGACAGCAGTGGTAAATATAATATTATATAATAAATTCTCTAAATGGCAATATTTTTATTTGATATTTGGGAGAAATGAGAGACAGAGAGAGAAACTAAAACACAAATATCAGAACTAATGCACTAACTAAATTTAAAGAAAATTAAGAAATACTGATGAAATTTGTCAGTATTCATTAATTTGCTTTAAGTTACCCTTAGGGGTTAAATACTTGCCTCTAACCTCTTGGAGAGCTGTGCTTATCCCAAGACTTTTGCATAGATCCCTGGACCACACTAATAGGAGGCTTGGCATGGCGGATCCCAGAACCTACATGTAAATAAGAGGGTATTTTAGCACAGGCCATTTTATCTGCCATGCTAAGCTCCCAAATAAATTAGCCCGGAGCTCTGTGAAGAAGGGTTGGGATTAGCATGGCTCTCTAGAGTGCTAGAGGTAAGTGTAATGCTTCAGGTGAGTTTTTTCCCCTGTAGAAAAGTAATATTTACATTTGTTTAATGAAAGCAAATGTAAATGTTCCACAAATATTCAGTATTTGTTTAATTTAAAATAAAATCAATACCAAATAGGACATAGTGCCTGTTATTTCAGGGATGGACTGCACTGTTTATTCAGAACCAGACTGATATACTACAGGTAAGTTAATCTACGTTTCAGCCTAGTGTGGGCCTCATCAGTGAGGTGCAGACATATCCCTCTAGGCACATTGAGGAATGAGTTCATATCTGGTTTACCGCCTTCACCCTTAGGAAAACTTCCTCAAGGGTTATAATTTGCATACACAAAAAAGAAGCACTGAACCAGGAAATGAACAATAGCATAATCACTTGTTCTATGGCTAGTTACCACCCTAGGAGCAGCCTCTTTTTGCCCAGAATGTGCCTTTCACAGAGAAGAACTTTCCTGTAGTATATCAGTCTGGATCTGACTAAACAGTGCAGTGCAACCATAAAATATCAAGCAATCCCTCTCTGCGCAACAGACATGGCAAACCCCAGATGCACATTTCAGCATAGTTAACCTACGTTTCAGCCTAGTGTGGGCCTTGTCAGTGAGGTACAGTCAAATCTCTCTATGCACATTGGGCAATGGGTGCATGTCTGGGTTCCCGCCTTCACCCTAAGGAAGACTTTCACAAGGGTCATAATTTGCATACATAAAAAGAGATTAGCCCTCAATCCGGGAATGAACAATAGAGTAATAGCTTGTTCTATAGCTAGTTACCACCCTAGGGGCAGCCTCTTTTTGCCCAGCATGTGCCTTTAATAAAGAAGCACTTTCCTGTAGTATATTAGCCTGGTCCCTACTAAAAAGTGCAGTCCATTCCTGAAATACTAGGCAATGCCTCTCTAAACGAGAGACATTGCTAACTCCAGATGAACGTTTTGGCCTAGTGTGGGCCTTGTCAGGGAAGTGCTTGATTTTAGCTCCAAGTTGTCTGTGGGTTGTACAGTTGAGCACATTCCAGTTGCGTGCACTTCTTTCATGAGACAAGCAAGTTGAGTCTCAAGGGTGTCTAGTAGTGTTGACAAAACTTCTTCAATATTCTTAACAATAAGCAATGCAATGTTTGTCTGAACAATCAATTTTCATTGTAAAGCAGAACCAGCTGAGCCTAGTAAATCATCACTACAATAATTAGGGACTGCAGATATGTGTCGACATAGAAACTCTCCACTCACCCTGTAGTTACTGGGCTAATGGAGGCTGATTCTTCCACACTTAATTGTGCTTGGTGAACTTTAGTGGGGGATATGTTTTTAACAAAAAAGAACTGTCTGACATATAACATTTTCATTATTGAAACATATTTTTAGAGCTTTCTATTCCGTGTTGACCAGATGTGGAACACATTTTTCAGACTTGTTTTATGTTGACTTGTATCTCATTTAGAGTGAAGCTTACTTAAAAAAAAAATCTATGGTAGTGAATTGGAAAATATATTTCCTTCTGTTTCCCAGTCAAGAAGATAAAATCCCATCTTATTGATATTCCTTTACTACACCTTGACATTAAAAAAAAAAAGTATGAAGCTTTAGGTTTTCTGATAATTATTTTTTACTGTCATATGAAGGAGAGAACAAAACAAACATAAATGTACCTAGAACGCCTATGAATTATACATATTAAAGTAAAAATCAACAATTATGTACATATTTTATTATTGTATTTTAAAACGTATAATATGGCAATAAATTTATACAAAATCCAATAAAATAAACAGTGGAACTAGTTTATTGAAGTACATTATAAAACATATTTAGACGCTGAAAGATAATCAATGCACAGGTCATGAACACCAAATAGTGGATGTCATTTTAATTAGCAGGTGTCCACAAAATCCTAGTCTATAATAATTATTTTCACATATTGTTGTTAAGCGAACAGAGCTGTCCAATATCTTTTGATTTATTCTTCAATTGCATGAATTATATTTACTTAATATATATTGATATTTCTTTATTTTTCTGTACTTTGCATCAGAATTTTTAGTAAATGACATATTTTTCAGTAACTAGTTTCTTCAAGAACTATCAAGGGCCAGATTACTTGAGCATTAAATGCGCTAGAATTAAGCTTTTTTGCACTCGTCGGGTTGTGCTCGTATTACAAGTTGAAAGTAAACTGTTTTTGCTTGCGCACTAACCCGACAAGGGTAAAAAGATAATCTTAGAATAATACACTCACGAAGACTCGCCAGAAACACGGGCCGTCAAGCTCCTTTCGGAGCTTGATAGATAGGCCCCTATATATATGTCTATATATGTGTCATATGTATTTATTTGTTTATATGTGTATATATGTCTGTAACTATATATGTATATATATATATATATATATATATATATATATATATATATATATATATATATATATATATATATATATATATATATATATGAATATCTATTTACAAATACTTAGAACATATTTCCCTATGTACCAAACATTAGAATTTAAATATTTATAGTAAATACATAGTTAAAACCTTTATTAAATATGAATTTTGCATAAATATGTTTTTAGAAGTTTTCATCAAGTGCTAAGGGCTCCATTGCACTTATATATATGTGTGTACATATATATTTATGTGTTTATTTGTGTATATATGTCTGTACATACATATATATATATATATAAATACATAAATACTTATGTACACACATATATATTTATATATATATATATATATATATATATATTTATATATATATATATATATATATATATATATATATATATATATATATATATATATAGATAGATAGATATATACACACACACTCAAATCCATCTTTAGTCATGTATGTATCTCAATGTTAAAGCCCTTGCTGCTTTTTTTTCTAACACCTAAGATCTCATACTTTTTTATGCAATATTTTTTTTCAATAATTGTTTATTAGACAGTGTTTATATGAGTGTAATTGTACTTTGTAATCTATTTTTGAAGTGCCATATTATTATTTTTTTATCATAATCTTTTATTGAGGTTTGTATAAATTGCATCAAATAATAGACAACTTGATACAAATATAACCGGCATACAACAGCTATGACCATAAATGACATATGTGCCAATAATACAGTTGAACATCTATAAATGAAACCTAATTTTTCTATGAAATAATCCTCTCAACACATAGGTCACTTTTTGGACCTAACATAACTTATGAAACAGAGGAGAATTAGCCTTTGTAGTGGTCACTGTTGGTCCTAGATATGTTGAAAAGAAATTAGTTACTGATACTACAGGTAAAATATGTAATAGGCAATGTAAAAAAATATAGAACATAATATAAATTCCTCCTGGACCTTATAGAGCCACTCATGGACTCAGGACAGTAAGATTTGTACAATGGAGGAAAGCAAATGATATAAGCGATCACTCTGGAATAGTAGACTGTAAGCTAGCAACTGTGATATTTATACTCTAAATAGCTTTGTAACAGCTCCCCGGAAACAGCAGTTAAGAAGCAGCGGTCTTAAGATCACTGCTCCTTAACTAGTCCGCAGCCTCTGAGGCGGCGGGCAGAAATCAGACAGATTGCATATGATCGGGTTGATTGACAACCCCTGCTAGCGAATCTGCAGGGGGGGCATTGCACAAGCAGTTCACCAGAACTGCTTGTGCAATGTTAAATGCCAACAGCATATGCTGTCGGCATTTAGCGATATCAGGCAGACATGATTTGCTACAGCGAATTATGTCTGCTCGCCATTTGATGTAAATAGCAAAATACATTAATATCAACTAGAACAGGATAACACTTTCAAAACATTGGCTATTAATATATCTAATTAATAAATGACACTTAAAATGAAATACATATCAGATAGTTCTAGTTTTCTGGTAGGTAAGAATTGTCAAAGCTCTTGGTATAATTAATGTCTTCCAAAGACTATTAGATAGGGAAATCCGTACTGAGCATGGGGGAGAATGGTAAAGCATTGTGTGTCAAAGCACCACTAGTATTGACGTATATTTCAGCAATCATATAACTATCAGGTCAAATACTCTTATTCCTACAGAAGGATTCTAGCTCAGAACAAGCCAGTAGGATAGAATTATTCTCATACCATAGTAGGTCCTTATTACGTGGAGTAGCTATAGTGTATCAACCCAGTAAGAACTACTTAGCTCTTTGTAAATACAATACTGTACAATTCCTGCTTACTCTCTATAATTCAACAATCAATATGTATTGCTGCCCCGGCCGCTGACAGCATGTTGGTACCGTAAACATTTAATAGATAGGGTATTATCAGCAATAAGAGCTATACTAAACTTATCTATTGCAATATGAACTACTCCTATACACAATACCATATCTAAAGTATATACCTGAATTGAGTGCAATGAAAAGGGACCATGTGGAAGAACAAGCAAGTAAATAACTCTGAATCAGAATATATGTTCTAGAACATTAATAGTTAGATAAACGTATTACACCATACAGAGCGCAAAAGTAATTCAGACGGGTGAAAGACTTCTTTAAAGTGGTATAGAGCAGTACTGTAATGTACTTATACAGCAGTAACTTTTTTATATGTATAATCACACTTGCATGTTAAGCTGAACAAGGGGCATAAGTAAATACTAAAGTGAAGGTCCTCTCTAAGGAAGTATGAGTGTCTCAAGCTAGATTTAATTTCCAGTGTGAGTCCATCATAGTATCTAGCACCTAAGAGGAGAAAGGTGGTACCCCTAGCAAGTGCTTATCCGATCCCTGATCTGTTGCGCTTAGATGTAACATCCACCCGCTATAATGTGTGCATTTTAGCATGGAAAATGGTAGATCTGTTCAAGAGGTCTCTTATAGTATAGTGGAAGCCTGTAGCAGTGATGTCTGGTACCAGTAGTGTAAAAGGGGATCTCCTAGTTGTCAGTGGCCCAGACTTGTTGCCCCAAACTCCTAATTCTCTGAGCTGGGAAGCTGCAATATGCACACTAGGAGTCAAAAGTAATATTGGCAGACTATTACCCGTTTTCACTGAAGTTGAACTTGAGTCCTCCAGTACATAAATTTGCCTAGGTGCCTCTGTGTAATGATCCCTAGCTCTTGCTGCAAGGTGTTGCAATGTGGTTAGAGAAGAAGCGTGTGCTTGTCAGGTAATGAGATTGTCTGTCCCTGTCTGTGCATCCACACCACAGTGGCCAGAGTCTGACTTAAAAGTCTGCTCTGTGCTTGATAGATAGAAAATTGCAGATGTTGGTATAATGCAGATTACAGCTCAGGGGTCATTTTTCAGTTGCAAATAAAATTGCACAATCAGGTCTAGCATATTTTGTTCCCATGTCTCCACAGCCTCCATGATGCTCATCTTTCAGATGCCTTCTCAATTAGTAATAGACTGATCTATAAGATATTACCAAGTCAAACATTGTAATCTCTGTTTAGAAGTTTTACGGTAGTTGCGCACTTTTCTATCTTGATGATAGTGGCTAATTTCAATGATAGCAATAAACTTAGTAGGCTAAACAATTAGAACAAAGAGCTGTCCAGTTACAGTGAGGGAAAAAAATATTTGATCCCCTGCTGATTTTGTACATTTGCCCACTGACAAAGAAATGATCAGTCTATAATTTTAATGGTAGGTTTATTTGAACAGTGAGAGACAGAATAACAACAAAAAATCCAGAAAAACGCATTTCAAAAAGGTTATAAATTAATTTGCATTTTAATGAGTGAAATAAGTATTTGTCCCTTTTGCAAAGCATGACTTAGTACTTAGTGGCAAAACCCTTGTTGGCAATAACAGAGGTCATACGTTTCTTGTAGTTGGCCACCAGGTTTGCACACATCTCAGGAGCGATTTTGTCCCACTCCTCTTTGCAGATCCTCTCCAACTTTAGACAGGCCTGTACATGTGCTTTCCTGAGCAGGGGGACCTTGTGGGCTCTGCAGGATTTCAGTCCTTACCATTTGTTTTCTTAGTGACTATGGTCCCAGCTGCCTGGAGACCATTGACAATATCCTCCCGTGTAGTTCTGGGCTGATTCCTCACCGATCGCATGATCATTAAAATATCACGAGGTGAGATCTTGCATGGAGCCCCAGACCAAGGGAGATTGACCGTTATTTTTTGTTTCTTCCATTTGCAAATAATCACCAAGCTGCTTGGCAATGGTCTTGTAGCCCATTCCAGCCTTGTGTAGGTCTACAATCTTGTCCCTGACATCCTTGGACAGCTCTTTGGTCTTGGCCATGGTGGAGAGTTTGGAAGCTGATTGATTGATTGCTTCTGTGGACAGGTGTCTTTAATACAGTTAACAAGCTGAGATTAGGAGTACTCCCTTTAAGGGAGTGCTCCTAATCTCAGCTCATTACCTGTATAAAAGACACATGGGAGCCAGAAATCTTGCTGAATGATAGGGGATCAAATACTTATTTCACTCATTAAAAAGCAAATCAATTTTATAATTTTTTTGAAATGCATTTCTCTGGATTTTTTTGTTATTCTGTCTCTCACTGTACAAATAAACCTACCTTTACAATTATAGACTGATCATTTCTTTGTCAGTGGGCAAACATACAATATCATCAGGGGATCAAATAATTTTTTTCCTCACTGTATAATCAAACTGGTTTGGTAACCAAGGATCCTGGGAAGGGGGGGGGGGTAAGTACACAGCAGCCTCAACAACACAGACAGTCAGACTTACAGGAAAGGCCTCTCAACCTTGTGGCTAGTCGCTGTGAAGTTAGCTGAGGAACATAGGTAGGTCCGTTTTATGTTAGATATTCTCTTCTCCTCTGAAGTAACACAAGGTAGTTTTGCTTGGTATGTCAAAAAAGTAGGTGAAATGTAGAAAATAATTCTTAAAAGGCTGATTATGTCTAGGAATGCCTCACAAACACATCATGCTGCAAGAGCTATAGCCTCTGCCCCTTTCCCAAAATATTTTTTTGTCCGATGCAAAAATAAACAGCAAAATAAAAAAACATCCACCATGGTATATTTTACCAAGAAACATATCTATATCGGTCAAGCCTTATAAGTGTTTTGCTTGTTATTAAAACATTTAACCAAATCAACATGTATGGAGACATAAATCTTTGTGTGAAAGCTATACACAGAGTTCTAGTCTTATGTGAAAGCCTGTAAGGTCATTAATTTAAAGCTGGAATCAAATTTGCAGTATATGTGTTGCAGGCACATGTCAGGAACAGGCCAAGGTCTCAACCAGGAAATCAAAACCAGATGTCAATAGCTAAGGAATGTGCAGAAGAGTAGTCAGTACATAAGCCATGGTCTAATGCTAGGTTATCAGAAAACAACATGGTGTCACGGCAAAAAGAGCAAGCAAAAGAGTAATCAAAAGTAATGTCCTACAAGTCAGCAACAGGTTTATCACTCTACAATTCAAAGTACAGGAAAAGATAAGGCAAAGGATGTAAACCAAGGTACATGCTGGGGTCAAAACCAGGAGGTCAGTTCAGGAACAGGAATGTCACAACTTCCTATACAGAATAACTAAGCACCAAATGTTGTTAACAGGAGCCTTTAAACTCTTCCTTTATGTACCAATTCTGCTGCAGGGTCACTTCCAACACTAATGCAGAAAGCAGGTCACACAGTCTGAATAATTATCAATGGAAACAACATGAAGACCCTGTTAATTAAACTCAGCACTCCTCTGTATCTAAATCCAACATCGGGATACAAAAAGCTCACCTTGGGATGTCAGCTGCGCTAAACTTCTTCTTAATGCAGCTCTGGGCTGCAGCCATCCTCGAAGCCCTCTTCCTTGCATTACCCTTCTACATGACTCTAATTGTCAACTTATCATGGCTCCAGCCGTGCTTATGTAATATTAACAGGGGCCTGATAAAACCATAGAAATGTTTTCTCACATGTCACATGTGAACAATATTAGGTGTGCATTAAAGTAATTTAATAGCATCTTTTTATCATGAATTAAACCCTTGAAAATTTATAAATTGTAACATATTCGATTATTATACCAAATAACATGTTTTTATGTAAAACAATCTAATATTGCTGTTCTAATGAAGAATCAGTGCCATACAATAAATGTCAATATTTTTTCTTGGTTTTCAGCTGTCTTTGATCTATTTGCAACTTTGCTTTCAATTGAGTTCTCAAATATGCAAATGAAAAACATTTGTAGCATGATTAGAGACAGGTTTTTGTTGCCGAGACACTTCAGTGTGGTTACTGAACTGAAATTCCAGACAACACAGCTGCTACCAGAAGTGGACCTACTCAACAGAGGGCCCAGGTGCAAAACTTTTTGGGCCCCCCAAAGGTAAGCAATAGCAATGATATACATGCTGCTCTGTATAATGACTTTGAGGATAAATAGATAAATAGATAGATAGATAAACAGACAGCCAGACAGACAGACAGACAGACAGACAGACAGACAGACAGAATCAAGCCAAGAACAAATACAGAATAATACATTTTTTTTTTAAAACAATAGATAGACAGACAGACATAATCAAGCCAAGAGTGAATAAAGAAGAGTACCTTTCTTTTTTAGATGGATAGATGATAGATGGATGGATAGATGATTGACCAAACTGCAACCTGCACTAATACAAGGCTCTCCTTTTATTTTAATATCATTTTTATTGCTTTTTTGGTAACAAAACATAAGAACAGATAGAACAAAAATCTGATGTAATTATACGTTAAAACAATGTAATCATTATGATCACGATCTTCAAAAAGAAAGAATAAAATTAAGAAAAGAAAGAGAAAAATACAATATTTTTGCCTTAAACCATCGTCTGTTGTATCATACCTACTTTAGCTGGAGACCTACATCCTGTCTGCAGTCTAGAATGTACATATTCGTAGGTTTGATTGCTTTGCTTATTGCCAACAGATTTTATATCTTAACAATATATCAGTTTAAATAAAGTAATAGGTAAAGGGAAAAGAAATAGATGAATCTGAGATTAAGGGAGAGAGGGGAGGGGGAGGGGTAGAGGAGTAAGGACTATTTCAGGATTTTTCTGGCCACTTCGTCTGGTTAGATTTGGTGTTTGTTTGGATCCAAGATTACCCATAGTATGTAAAAAACTTATTCTAGATGTGGATAGTGCCTCAGGTGTCATCCCTTTTGAGATTTGTTGTATCGTGCATAATCCAATAGAACCAAACCTTGTGAAAGGCTTCCTGTGTGTCTTGTATAATGGCTGCCTGTTCTGACATGTTGTAGAAATGTTTAATTTTATATATAATTTCTCTCCATGATGGGGCTCTCTCCTTCCAACGGTGGGCTATGCACACCCTTGTGGCCCTGCAAGTTATCTTAATAAATTGGTTTATATGTTTATTAAATTCTTTAAGTCTAGTGTGTAACAGAGCTTGTTCCATTGAAAGTTTGATAGGGCTATCTAAAATGGTGCTTAAATATTGTGACAGTTGGTTCCATATTCTATTTGAATGGGGGCAATCCCACCACATATGTTTGTAGGTGCCCTCTTCTTTACAGCCTCTATAACATAACCTGGATCCTTGTCTGGTGGCATGTGAGGTTATTAATGGAGTGAGGTACCACCGAAAGTTGGTCTTAATACAATTTTCCCTCATGTCTGCGCTAAGCATTCCCCTACCCGCATTATCTAGGATGGAATGCCAGGTTTGTATATCAAATTCTTTATTAAGGTCTTTTTCCCACTTGATTTGAAGTGGGGACTTACGGCTAGATTTAGAGTTTTGTCGGTAACAACCCGCATAGCTAACGCTGGGTTTTTTCTGGCCGCACCTTTAAAATAAATCTGGTATTGAGAGTCCACAGAATGGCTGCGTTAGGCTCCAAAAAGGGAGCGTACAGGCATATTTAACGCCACTGCAACTCTCGATACCAGAGTTGCTTACGGACGCGGCCAGCCTCAAAAACGTGCTCGTGCACAATTCCCCCATAGGAAACAATGGGGCTGTTTGAGCTGAAAAAAACCAAAAGCAAAAAAGCAGCGTTCAGCTCCTAACGCAGCCCCATTGTTGTCTATGGGGAAACACTTCCTACGTCTGCACTTAACACTCTAACATGTACCCCGAGTCTAAACACCCCTAACCTTACACTTATTAACCCCTAATCTGCCGCCCCCGCTATCGCTGACCCCTGCATATTATTTTTAACCCCTAATCTGCCGCTCCGTAAACCGCCGCTACTTACATTATCTCTATGTACCCCTAATCTGCTGCCCCTAACACCGCCGACCCCTATATTATATTTATTAACCCCTAATCTGCCCCCCACAACGTCGCCTCCACCTGCCTACAATTATTAACCCCTAATCTGCCGAGCGGAGTGCACCGCTATTATAATAAAGTTATTAACCCCTAATCCGCCTCACTAACCCTATAATAAATAGTATTAACCCCTAATCTGCCCTCCCTAACATCGCCGACACCTAACTTCAAACATTAACCCCTAATCTGCCGACTGGAGCTCACCGCTATTCTAATAAATTTATTAACCCCTAAAGCTAAGTCTAACCATAACACTAACACCCCCCTAACTTAAATATAATTTAAATCTAACGAAATTAATTAACTCTTATTAAATAAATTATTCCTATTTTAAACTAAATACTTACCTGCAAAATAAACCCTAATATAGCTACAATATAAATTATAATTATATTATAGCTATTTTAGGATTTATATTTATTTTACAGGTAACTTTGTATTTATTTTAACCAGGTACAATAGCTAAAATAGTTAAAATAATTACAAAATTACCTGTAAAATAAATCCTAACCTAAGTTACAATTAAACTCAATAAATTAATTAAATAAAATACCTACAATTACCTACAATTAAACCTAACACTACACTACTAATACATTAATTAAATACAATATCTACAAATAAATACAATGAAATAAACTAACTAAAGTACAAAAAATAAAAAAGAACTGTTACAAAAAATAAAAAAATATTTACAAACATCAGAAAAATATTACAACAATTTTAAACTAATTACACCTACTCTAAGCCCCCTAATACAATAACAAAGACCCCCAAAATAAAAAAATGCCCTACCCTATTCTAAATTACTAAAGTTCAAAGCTCTTTTACCTTACCAGCCCTGAACAGGGCCCTTTGCGGGGCATGCCCCAAAGAATTCAGCTCTTTTGCCTGTAAAAAAACACATACAATACCCCCCCCCAACATTACAACCCACCATCCACATACCCCTAATCTAACCCAAAACCCCCTTAAATAAACCTAACACTAAGCCCCTGAAGATCCTTACCTTATCTTCACCATACCAGGTTCACCGATCGATCCAGAAGAGCTCCTCCGATGTCCTGATCCAAGCCCAAGCAGGGGGCTGAAGATGTCCATGATCCGGCTGAAGTCATCATCCAAGCGGGAGCTGAAGAGGTCCATGATCTGGCTGAAGTCATCATCCAAGCGGGAGCTGAAGAGATCCGGCTGAAGTCTTCTATCAACGGCATCTTCAATCTTCTTTCTTCCGGATCCATCTTGAAGACCTCCGACGCGGAACATCCTGCTGGCCCGACGGACTACCGACGAATGAAGGCTCCTTTAAGGGACGTCATCCAAGATGGCGTCCCTCGAATTCCGATTGGCTGATAGGATTCTATCAGCCCATCGGAATTAAGGTAGGAAAATTCTGATTGGCTGATGGAATCAGCCAATCAGAATCAAGTTCAATCCGATTGGCTGATCCGATCAGCCAATCAGATTGAGCTCGCATTCTATTGGAGTTTTTCTTGTAGTTCGGTATAGGTAAATACTTTACCTCTTTCTAGTAAATCGGCTATCCTGTATAACCCTCTATTTTCCCACTTCCTAATAATTGAGACATGTTCTAAGTTGGTTATGCAACTCAGCGGAGTTTTGATTGAAATTTGTGGTAGTAGCTTAAGGGATGAGGTGAGTTTGGACCACTGGTTTCCCGAAACTGGGAAAGAGTTATGTTCTTTGCCTAGGCAACGTTTCGGGTGCCAGAGCACCCTTGACTTTGGCCCTACGTCTGTAATGTCTGATTCTAATTCTGTCCAAATTATGTCCTCTTCTAACTTATTAATGAGGGTGGTTTGTGCGAGTCTGGCTGCCTGATAGTAATGTTTGAAGTTCGGTGCCCCTATCCCCCCCAATATTCTATGTTTGCTAAGTATATTAGAAGAGATTCTGGCTCTTTTGCCCCCTCTTATGAAACTATTGGTGCGTTTTTGAAGAACATCTAGGTCCTGCCCCGGGACATGAATAGGTAGAGTGCGGAACAGATACAAAATCCGCGGCAGCACTGTCATTTTAACCGCAGATAGCCTTCCAAACCAAGAGAATCTAAGTTTGCTCCAGCTACTTAGGTCCTGTTTGATAGATTTGTATAAAGTGGGATAATTGGCCTGATATAGTTCTGAGGAACTTCTCGTTAGGTTGACCCCTAAATATTTAAGGTGATGTTTGATCCATTTAAACTCAAAATTTAGTTCTATCAGCTTTTTGGTGTGATCAGGTAATTCAATGGGCATGGCCTCACATTTCTCTAGGTTTTCCTTATATCCGGAAATTGTGGAGAAGAGGTCAATTGTCTTATAAAGGCTTGGAAGTGAGAATAGTGGTCTGGTCAAAGAAAGCAAATGTCATCTGCGAATAGTGTAAGTTTGTATTCCCTCCATTTGATAGAGATTCCTGAGATGTCTGGGGAGTGTCTTATGTGTTGGGCTAGGGGTTCTATGCATAGTGCGAACAACAAGGGGGACAGAGGGCATCCCTGTCGAGTGCCATTGAGAACTGCAAATTTGTTAGATTGGTGACCCATGGCCCTGACTCGTGCTGTGGGGGTAGAATATATATATTTTATTGCGTCAAGGAATGGGCCTCCTATATCTACTTTCCCCAGAACCGCTTGCATAAAGTCCCAGTCAACTCTATTGAACGCCTTCTCTGTGTCCAAAGAGAGCAACAGAGAAGGCATTTTTGTATTGTGTAGGTGATCGATTAGGGCTACAATTCTCCTGATATTATCTGGGGCCTCTCTGTTTTTGATGAAGCCCACCTGATCAGGGTGAATTAATTTGGGGAGGAGATGTTTGAGGCGGTTAGCTAAAATTTTTGTATACATTTTTAAGTCCTGATTTATCAGGGAGTTTGGGCTATAGTTGTAGCATGAAGTTTTATCTTTGCCTGGTTTGGGGATAACTATAATTTTAGCTTCTAAAAGTTCAGGGGGGGATTGTGTGGCCTTGTAAAATGTGGTTGCAAAATTTAACTAGATGAGGTGTGAGGGATGATTTAAATAACTTGTAATAGTCACCTGGGAACCTGTCTGGGCCAGCCGCTTTCCCTGGTTTTAGCTCCTGTAGGACCTCCAGCACCTCCTGGTCTGTGATGTCTGTATTTAAGGAGTCTAATTCCTGTTGGGTTATCTGAGGCATGTATAACCTTGACGCACCGTCCACCTCCAGCTTAGCTGCGGGCACCTCTCAAGTGACCAGTGCCACTCGCCCACCTGCCGCCACCACCAACACTAGCACCACAGCCGCTCCACTTGATCTGTCAGAGGAGTTATTGACACATCAGTTGGAAGAAATGAGTGATGCGCAACCATCCTTGACAGAGAATGTTGGTGATGTTGTACCCGCCGCTGCTTCCTTTGTTGATGTGTCAGATACAAGTGAAGTGGTTGATGATGATGCATCCGTGGATGTCACGTGGGTGCCCACTAGAAGAGAAGAAGAAGAGGGGGAAAGTTCAGATGGGGAGACAGAGAGGAGGAGGAGGACACGAGTTGTAAGCAGAGGGAGGTCGTCGCAAGGAGCTAGTGGCACAGTCAGATGGCATGCATTGGCACCCGGGGTAAGCCGGACAGCACGCCAATCAATGCATGCTGTTGCCACCACCAGAATGCCATCATCGCAGAGCTCAGCAGTGTGGCATTTTTTTTGTGTTTCTGCCTCTGACAACAGCGATGCCATTTGCAACCTGTGCCAAAAGAAACTGAGTCGTGGGAAGTCCAACACCCACCTAGGTACAACTGCTTTGAAAAGGCACATGGTCTCACATCACAAACGACGATGGGATGAACACATGAGTAGAAGCAGCATACAAACTCAAAGCCACCATCCTCCTCCTGGTCCAGCATCTTCAGCCACGTCAACCACTGCTGTCCTCCTTGCCCCCTCTCAACCATCCGCCACTCAGTCTCTCTTACGTAGCAGTTCCTGGTCATCTGCCCACAGTCAGGTGTCTGTCAAGGACATGTTTTAGTGTAAGAAGCCAATTTCCCAAAGTCACCCCCTTGCCCGGCGTCTGACAGCTGGCTTGTCTGAACTCTTAGCCCGCCAGCTTTTACCATACAAGCTGGTGGAGTCTGAGGCATTCAAACAATTTGTATCTATTGGGACACCGCAGTGGAAGGTATTCGGCCTAAATTTCTTTTCACAAAAGGCAATCCCCAACCTGTACTTGATTGTGCGAAAGAAGTAATGGCATGTCTGGCACACAGCATTGGGGCAAGGGTCCATCTGGCCACTGATAGCTGGTCTGCAAAGCATGGTCAGGGCAGGTATATCACCTACACTGCGCATTGGGTAAACCTGCTGGCGGCTGACAAGCATGGAATGCGTGGCTCTGCAGAGGAGTTGGTGACACCGCCATGACTTGCAGGCAGGCCTGCTGCTACCTCCTCTACTCCTCCTACTCCATCCTCTTCCATAACCTCTTCCTCGGCTGAGTTCTCTTCTGCTGCTGCATCTTGCTCCACATCAACGGCACCCCCCCAGTTCCCCAGGTACTATTAAACATCCCAGATACGGCAGTGTCATGCCGTCTTGGGGTTGACTTGCCTGAAAGCCGAGAGTCACACCGCACCAGCACTCCTGTCCGCCCTGAACGCACAGGTGGATAAGTGGCTGACTCTGCACCAACTGGAGATTGGCAAAGTTGTTTCTGACAATGGAAGTCATTTGGTGGCGGCATTGAAATTGGGCAAGTTGACACATGTGCCGTGCATGGCACATGTGTGTAATCTGATTGTACAATGCTTTGTGTATAAGTACCCAGGCTTACAGGACGTCCTGAAGCAAGCCAGGAAGGTGTGTGGCCATTTCAGGTGTTCCTACACGGCCATGGCGCACACTTGTCCGATATCCAGCGGCGAAACAACCTGCCAGTGAGGCGCTTGATTTGCGACAGCCCGACACGGTGGAATTCAACACTCCTAATGTTCGACCACCTGCTACAACAAGAAAAAGCTGTTAACTAGTATTTGTATGACCGGGGTGCTAGGACAGCCTCTGGGGAGCTGGGGATTTTTTTGCTACGTTACTGGACGCTCATGCGCAATGCCTGTAGGCTTATGCATCCTTTTGAGGAGGTGACAAACCTAGTCAGTCACACCGAAGGCACTATCATCGACATCATGCCATTTGTTTTCTTTCTGGAGCATGCCCTGTGAAGAGTGCTGGATCAGGCCGTAGATGAGAGTGAAGAGGAAGAGTTGTGTTCTCCATCACCACCAGAAACAGCCTTATCAGCATCGCTTGCTGGACCAACGGCAATGCAGGAAGAGGATTGTGAGGAAGAGGAGTTAGAGGAGGAATGTGGCTTTGAGGAGGAGGAGGAAGACCAAGCACAACAGGCATCCCAGGGTGCTCCTTGTTGTCACCTATCTGTCACCGTGGTGTTGTATGTGGCTGGGGGAAAGAAGATACCTTCAGTGAGATCAGTGAGGATGAGGAATGGGACATGATTAGCTCGGCATCCAACCTTGTGCAAATAGGGTCTTTCATGCTGTCGTGCCTGTTGAGGGACCCTCATATAAAAAAGCTGAAGTAGAACAACCTGTACTGGGTGTCCACGCTACTAGACCCCCGGTATAAGCATAAAGTTACTGAAATGTTACAGAATTCACGCAAGTCGGAAAGGATGGAGCAGTTCCAAAATAAATTAAAAAGTATGCTTTACACAGCGTATAAGGGTGATATCACAGCACAACGGGAATCTAACAGGGGAAGAGATGAAAGTAATCCTCCTCCTCCCACGACCACGCCGGCAAGGACAGGACGCTTTCCAGACGTGTTGTTGATGGAGGACATGCGGACCTTTTTAACTCCTATGCATCGTCACAGCCCTTCGGGATCCAGCCTCAGAGAAAGCCTCAACCGACAGTTATCAGACTACCTCGCATTAACTGCGGATCTCGACACTCTGAGGAGCGATGGACCCTTTGACTACTGGGTGTGCAGGCTTGACCTGTGGCCTGAGCTATCCCAATTTGCAATCAAACTTCTGACCTGCCCCGCTTCCAGTGTCCTGTTAGAAAGGACCTTCAGTGCAGCAGGAGGTATTGTCACTGAGAAGAAAAGTCGCCTAGGTCAAAAAAGTCTTGATTATCTCACCTTTATTAAAATGAATGAGGGATGTATCCCGAAGGGACTGACATTGTGCGATAGATTAGAGTAAAAAAGGCCTGATGAGACGAGCTGCCGTGGGCTACAAATGGGCTACACGCTGCTGTATTTTATCTTCGAATGGCGGATGACTTGCGTGACTTACCCGCCAACAACTAGGGTTCAAGCCGCAATGTTTTAGGGCACTTTCTAACTGTCAAACAAACATACATTTTTCTGGATGCTGCTACAGCAGCGGCTGCAACAATACCTAATTTTTCAGGCAGTTTTACATGCATCATTTTTCTGGCCTCTGGTGCTGCACTGTGGCTACAAAACCCAAACCAAAAAAAGGCACATAACAGTGATTAAACTGTTAAGAATAGTACTACTTAACACACCACTCATATCTGATAGCACAGTAAATTGCACGCGTAGTGCCCCAAATTTGAAGTAGGAGGACCGACCAAGCATCTTTTTCCATCTCCTGGTTCCTAAAAATTATATCCGGGTTCCTAAAATCGATGCCATACCTGTACTCTATTGTGCAAAAGGATGGCATATGTGGTGTTTCATGCTGTTGTGCCTGTTGAGTGTCGGGGACCCTCGTATAAAAAGGCTGAAGGAGAACGACCTGTACTGGGTGTCCAAGCATCTTTTTCCATCTCCTGGTTCCTTAAAATTATCTCCGGGTTCCTAAAATCGATACCATACCTGTACTGGATTGTTCAAAAGGATGGCATATGTGGTATTTCATGCTGTTGTGCCTGTTGAGGGTCGGGGACCCAAGTATAAAAAGGCTGAAGGAGAACGACCTGTACTTGGTGTCCAAGCATCTTTTTCCATTTCCCGGTTACTAAAAATTATCTCCGGGTTCCTAAAATCGATGCCATACCTGTACTCGATTGTGAAAAAGGATGGCATATGTGGTATTTCATGCTATTGTGCCTGTTGAGGGTCGGGGACACAAGTATAAAAAGGCTGAAGGAGAACAACCTGTACTGGGTGTCCAAGCATCTTTTTCCATCTCCCGGTTCCTAAAAATGATCTCCGGGTTCCTAAAATCGATGCCATACCTGTACTCTATAGTGCAAAAGGATGGCATATGTGGTATTTCATGCTGTTGTGCCTGTTGAGGGTCGGGGACCCAAGTATAAAAAGGCTGAAGGAGAACGACCTGTACTGGGTGTCCAAGCATCTTTTTCCATCTTCCAGTTCCTAAAAATTATCTCCGGGTTCCTAAAATCGATGCCATACCTGTACTCTATTGTACAAAAGGATGGCATATGTGGTGTTTCATGCTGTTGTGCCTGTTGAGGGTCGGGGACCCTCGTATAAAAAGGCTGAAGGAGAATGACCTGTACTGGGTGTCCAAGCATCTTTTTCCATCTCCTGGTTTCTATAAATTATCTTCGGGTTCCTAAAATCGATGCAATACCTGTACTCTATTGTGCAAAAGGATGGCATATGTGGTGTTTCATGCTGTTGTGCCTGTTGAGGGTCGGGGACCCTCGTATAAAAAAATAAGAATAGTACTACTTAACACACCACTCATATCTGGTAGCACAGTAAATTGCACGCGCAGTGCCCCAAATTTGAAGTAGGAGGACCGACCAAGCATCTTTTTCCATCTCCCGGTTCCTAAAAATTATCTCCGGGTTCCTAAAATAGATGCCATACCTGTACTCTATTGTGCAAAAGGATGGCATATGTGGTATTTCATGCTGTTGTGCCTGTTGAGGGTCGGGGACCCTCGTATAAAAAGGCTGAAGGAGAACGACCTGTACTGGGTGTCCAAGCATCTTTTTCCATCTCCCGGTTCCTAAAAATTATCTCTGGGTTCCTAAAATCGATGCCATACCTGTACTCTATTCTGCAAAATGATGGCATATGTGGTGTTTCATGCTGTTGTGCCTGTTGAGGGTCAGGGACCCTTGTATAAAAAGGCTGAAGGAGAACGACCTGTACTGGGTGTCCAAGCATCTTTTTCCATCTCCCGGTTCCTAAAAATTATCTCCGGGTTCCTAAAATCGATGCCATACTTGTACTCTATTGTGCAAAAGGATTGCATATGTGGTATTTCATGCTGTTGTGCCTGTTGAGGGTCAGGGACCCTCGTATAAAAATGCTGAAGGAGAACAACCTGTACTGGGTGTCCAAGCATCTTTTTCCATCTCCCTGTTCCTAAAAATTATCTCCGGGTTCCTAAAATCGATGCCATACCTGTACTCTATTGTGCAAAAGGATGGCATATGTGGTGTTTCATGCTGTTGTTTCTGTTGAGGGTCGGGGACCCTTGTATAAAAAAGGCTGAAGGAGAACAACCTGTACTGGGTGTCCAAGCATCTTTTTCCATCTCCCAGTTCCTAAAAATGATCTCCGGGTTCCTAAAATCGATGCCATACCTGTACTCAATTGTGCAAAAGGATGGCATATGTGGTATTTCATGCTGTTGTGCCTGTTGAGGGTCGGGGGCCCAAGTATAAAAAGGCTGAAGGAGAACGACCTGTACTGGGTGTCCAAACATCTTTTTCCATCTCCCGTTTGTAGCGGTACTCCACTAAGGGGGTCTCCCTTCCTCTGTCCAAACCCAGGGGTGGCCACCAGATAGTGGGACCAGAGATATAGTTGCTTAGACTGGGGTCAAGCCAGCGGGTGTATCTCTGGGCTGGTCTCAGTGGACTCCCAGTCAGGTAGCGTCCTCTCTGCCCTGCAGCTCTTTCTTGGCAGGTATCGTCCCCTCTGCCTGTCTGCTTCTAGGCAGGAATAAATCCCCCTGACAGGCTGCTTCTTGGCAGGAATAGCTCCCTATGCCTCCAAATAGTGGGACCAGGGCTATCGTGGCTGAGACCAGGGTCAAGCCAGCGGCTGTATCTCCCCCAGCTGGGCTGGTCTCAGTGGGCTCCCAGGCAGGTAGCGTCCCCTCTGCCTGTCTGCTTCTAGGCAGGAATAGATCCCTCTGCCTCACTGCACACTTCCAGCAGGTAGCGTGCCCTCTGGTTTCTTATAGGCAGGAATCGATCCCTCTGCCTTGCTGCTCCTTTCAGGAAGGCCAGCTCTTTGTATACAGGCCCACAGACTCTGTAACAGAATGCAGGGTCAGAACCTCAAAACTGGTATACCTGAAAGAATCAGACAGCACAAAAAGGCAATCCCGGACCCCAAACTGTACTCGATTGTGCAAAATGAAGTAACCTTACCATGGGTCACAGTCCGCATGTTTTATTGTTATACTCTGTCAGGGAAATTATATAACTATCAATCGTATCAATCAAATATATATTGCATCTATTGATCTCTGTAATTCATATCTATCAAATGTATATTGCATCTTTAGATCTATGTAATTTGTATCTATCAAATGTATATTGCATCTATTGATGTAATTCGTACCTATCAAATGTATATTGCATCTTTTGATCCATGTAATTCGTATCTATCAAATGTATATTGCATCTTTTGATCTATGTAATTCGTATCTATCAAATGATGTATATTGCATCTTTTGATCTATGTTATTCATACCTATCAACTGTATATTGCATCTATTGATCTATGTAATCTATGGATCTATCTATCAAATCTATCGATCTTGTGGCCGGACTGTTTTGTGACAGCAACTTGTGTTTCGGCCAAATTTGAAGTAGGAGGACAGACCAAGCATCTTCTTCCATCTCCCTGTTCCGAAAATCAAGGCCATATAGACCTCTCCCGATAGGGGGAGTAACAGGTATTAAACTGCTAAGAATAGTACTACTTAGTGCTTAACACACAACGGGTCCCAGACCGCATTTTTTATTGTTATACTCTGTCAGGGAAATTATATAACTATCAATCGTATCAATTAAATATATATTGCATCTATTGATCTCTGTAATTCGTATCGATCAAATGTATATTGCATCTTTTGATCTATGTAATTCGTACCTATCAACTGTATATTGCATCTTTTGATCCATGTAATTCGTATCTATCAAATGTATATTGCATCTTTTGATCTCTGTAATTCGTATCGATCAAATGTATATTGCATCTTTTGATCTATGTTATTCGTACCTATCAAATGTATATTGTATCTATTGATCTATGTAATCTATGAATCTATCTATCAAATCTATCAATCTCGTGGCCGGCCTATTTTGTGACAGCAACTTGTGTTTCGGCCAAATTTGAAGTAGGAGGACAGACCAAGCTTCTTCTTCTATCTCCCTGTTCCGAAAATCAAGGCCATATAGACCTCCCCCGATAGGGGCAGTAACGGGTAGTGATGTCGCGAACTTAAAAATTTCGGTTCACGAACGGCGGACTCGAACTTCCGCTACTGTTCGTGAACAGGCGAACCGCGCGAACCGCCATTGACTTCAATAGGCAGGCGAACTTTAAAACCCACAAGGACTCTTTCTGGCCACAATAGTGATGGAAAAGTTGTTTCAAGGGTACTAACACCTGGACTGTGGCATGCTGGAGGGGGATCCATGGCAAAACTCCCATGGATAATTACATAGTTGATGCAGAGTCTGCTTTTAACCCATAAAGGGCCTAAATCACCTAACATTCCTAAATTGTTTGGAATAACGTGCTTTAAAACATCAGTTATGATGTTGTATCGATTAGGTAGTGTAAGGGTTATGCCCGCTTCACAGTGACAGACCAAACTCCAAGTGTAACGCACCGCAAACAACCGCAAACAGTCCATTTGCACAACCACGAGATAGATAGATTTGATAGATAGATACATAGATTACATAGCTCAATAGATGCAATATACATATGATCGATACAAATTAAATAGATCGATAGATGCAATATACATTTGATAGATACGAATTACATAGATCAATAGATGCAATATCCATTTGATAGATACGAATTATATAGATCAAAAGATGCAATATACATTTGATAGATACGAATTACATAGATCAAAAGGTGCAATATACATTTTATAGATACGAATTACATTGATCAATAGATGCAATATACATTTGATAGATAAGATTGATAGATAGATAGATTTGATAGATAAATAGATAGATTTGAAAGATATATAATTTCCCTGACAGAGTATAACAATAAGACATGCGGTCTGGGACCCGTGGTGTGTTAAGTAGTACTATTCTTAGCAGTTTACTACTACCTGTCACTCCCCCTATTGGGGAGGTCTATATGGGCTGCATTTTTGGAACAGGGAGATGGAAGAAGATGATTGGTCTGTCCTCCTACTTCAAATTTGTCCTAAACACAAGTGGCTGTCTCAAAACAGTCCGGCCACGAGATAGATAGATTTGATAGATAGATATACATAGATTGATAGTTAGATAGAATCGATAGAAGATAAATAGATAGATTTGATAGATATATAATTACCCTGAAAAAGTATAATAATAAAACATGCGGTCTGGGACCCATGGTAACTAGGTTTTGTTAAGTAGTACTATTGTTAGCACTTTAATCCATGTTACTCCCCCTATCGGGGGAGGTCTATATGGCCTGCATAATTACCCTGACAAAGTATAACAACAAGACACACGGTCTGGGACCCATGGTAATTAGGTTGTGTTAAGTAGTACCATTCTTAGCACTTTAATCCCTCTTACTCCCCCTATTGGGGGAGGTTTATATGGCCTGCATGATTACCCTGACAAAGTATAACAACAAAACATGCGGTCTGGGACCCATGGTAACTAGGTTGTGTTAAGTAGTACTATTCTTAGCACTTTAATCCCTGTTACTCCCCCTATCGGGGGAGGTGTATATAGCCTGCATGATTATCCTGGCAAAATATAATAATAAGACATGCGGTCTGGGACCCATGGTAACTAGGTTGTGTTAAGTAGTACTATTCTTAGCACTTTAAATCCTGTTACTCCACCTATCGGGGGAGGTCTATATGGCCTGCATAATTACCCTGACAAAGTATAACAACAAAACATGCGGTCTGGGAACCATGGTAACTAGGTTGTGTTAAGTAGTACTATTCTTAGCACTTTAATCCCTTTTACTCCCCCTATCGGGGGAGGTATATATGGCCTGCATGATTATCCTGACAAAATATAATAATAAGACATGCGGTCTGGGACCCATGGTAACTAGGTTGTGTTAAGTAGTACTATTCTTAGCACTTTAATCCCTGTTACTCCCCCTATCGGGGGAGGTCTATATGGCCTGCATGATTACCCTAACAAAGTATAACAACAATAAGACATGCGGTCTGGGACCCATGGTAACTAGGTTGTGTTAAGTAGTACTATTCTTTTTTTTCTTTTTTTTACTCTTTTTATTGATTTTTCATGTCTATATACATTGTAAAGTTAAACAAAACATAATTACTTGAGCAGGGTACCTCCCTGCGTAAATACAACAGAATAATAGACATTTTCCACAAAACATAAGTAAGCATATGTAGTATAGTATTTGTGTATACGAGAAAAAAACCAGACCCTCCAAAAAAAAAAAAAAAAAAGAAGACACTTTAAGAAAAGAAAAACAGAAAAAAGAAAGAAAAAGGAAAAGAAGAAAAAAAAACACAAAAAGAAAAGGGAGAGAGTAAAATGAGGGTTATCACCACAGACCTATAATCTCTACCCTTGTATTCCTTAACATGGCTATTTGTGGTTTATTCACCTTACAAAAAGGGGATTTTTTCTTTTCTCATTTTCCCTTCCCCAACCCTTCCCCTTAACCTGTCGTGTACAGCCCGAAAAAGATAAATGATTGGCTCATCTGTGTGTCTCTTGTGAGCCAAGTACTGGGGGGGGCAGGGTCTTCACATATTTTTTCCAGATGGTTAAGATTAACTATATCCATGCTCTCCATGAAGATGGTAGTTTACCGTCAGTTAACCATTGTCTAATTAGGTTCGATTTTAAAAGTGGTGTTATAATCTGTAGTTGTACTGTCTTGGATTGTATTTCAATTGCCTTTAACCATTTATATAGATATCTTTTAAGCCTTCTCTGGGAATTTATCTTTAAGCTATATTGTTCCATTATCATCTGATTTATCATTTCTGCTTTAAATTTGGCAACACTTGGTCCCAGAGGGGATTTCCATTTAGCTAATATCAAAATGCATCCCTGAAGAATTGCTGTATTAATCAATTCTGTATTGCTCAGTTGGCCCTGCCTTCCGTACAGGAATATTATATTTTTACTGTTGAGTTGGCACATTGGTCCAAGAATCATGTTTAACCAGTATTGTACTTTTAACCAGAATTGTTGGATTTTTGGGCATGCCCATAAGCAGTGCTCCAGATCTGCTGATCTTGATCCACATTTAGCACATACTATAGAGTCATTTTTGAACCAGTATGCCAACCTGCTGGGTGTAATATACAGCTGATTTAATATTTTAAAGTGTGCTTCCCTCCAGGAGGTTATATTAGTAACTTCAGTGATCCTCTTGGAACTAGAGGTGACCTCTAAAAGTGTAAGATTCCTAAATATTTTAACCCATTTCCCATGTACTGCTTGTGCATGTATCTCAGATTTGTATGTCATGTACAAATTATATATCTTACTGACTGCATATTTTTTTTTTTGAGCCAATGAGTTAATTATATCCTCTAATACTCCCATATTCCAGTCAGTCCCGTGTTTATTTTGTAGTTCAAAGAATAAATGCCTAATTTGCAGGTATGCATAAAATCCTGTTTTCGATAGATTGTATTCTCTACTCAATACTTTGAATGATTTACATGTATTTAATACCTTATCTTGGAGTTGTATCACATAGCTCAAGCCTTGTTCTTCCCATTTTTTAAATATACCTTCCTTTATACATCCTGGTTTAAAGTTGGGATTTCCCATGATTGGTAGATAACGTGAAACTCTTGTATTTCTTCCCAACATTTTACCAAATTTATGCCATGCAGTTATCACATTGCTAATTACCGTAAGTTTTGCTATCTCTTTTGGAATTTTCATGTATTCACAATGAAGTAGTGCTTTCAGAGAATAGGGTTCACATATAGCACTATCTATTTGGCCATATGTTACATAGTTATCTTCTTTTATCCAATCTATAGCATATTTAGCTAGGTTTGCCAGGTTATATATCCTTAAATTTGGGAGTGCTAATCCGCCTGCCCTATTCGGCAGAGACAGTATTTCGTTTGAGCATCTACTTTTTTTCCCCTGCCATATCAAAAAGGCACACATTCTATTAAACTTTACGATGTCTTTTTGCTTAATAATTAAAGGTGTGTTTTGTATTATATAGTAAATATGAGGGAAGATAATTGTTTTTATCAACATTATTCTAGCTAGCATTGAGATGGGTAAGGCTACCCATTTTTTACAGTCTGTTGTACATTTCTCTAGGCATGTCGTAATATTTCTACTGTACCATTGTCTGGAATTCTTGGTTAAAAAGATGCCCAGATATTTCATACATTCCACTTCCCTGAATGGGCATTCTCCTCTTTTATAATTTGGGTCGGATATCCACATGATTTCTGATTTACTTAAGACATGCGGTCTGGGACCCATGGTAACTAGGTTGTGTTAAGTAGTACTATTCTTAGCACTTTAATCCCTGTTACTCCCCCTATCGGGGGAGGTCTATATGGCCTGCATGATTACCCTGACAAAGTATAACAACAATAAGACATGCGGTCTGGGACCCATGGTAACTAGGTTGTGTTAAGTAGTACTATTCTTTTTTTTTTTTTTTTACTCTTTTTATTGATTTTTCATGTCTATATACATTGTAAAGTTAAACAAAACATAATTACTTGAGCAGGGTACCTCCCTGCGTAAATACAACAGAATAATAGACATTTTCCACAAAACATAAGTAAGCATATGTAGTATAGTATTTGTGTATACGAGAAAAAAAACAGACCCTCCAAAAAAAAAAAAAAAAAGAAGACACTTTAAGAAAAGAAAAACAGAAAAAAGAAAGAAAAAGGAAAAGAAGAAAAAAAAACACAAAAAGAAAAGGGAGAGAGTAAAATGAGGGTTATCACCACAGACCTATAATCTCTACCCTTGTATTCCTTAACATGGCTATTTGTGGTTTATTCACCTTACAAAAAGGGGATTTTTTCTTTTCTCATTTTCCCTTCCCCAACCCTTCCCCTTAACCTGTCGTGTACAGCCCGAAAAAGATAAATGATAAATGAACCAGAATTGTTGGATTTTTGGGCATGCCCATAAGCAGTGCTCCAGATCTGCTGATCTTGATCCACATTTAGCACATACTATAGAGTCATTTTTGAACCAGTATGCCAACCTGCTGGGTGTAATATACAGCTGATTTAATATTTTAAAGTGTGCTTCCCTCCAGGAGGTTATATTAGTAACTTCAGTGATCCTCTTGGAACTAGAGGTGACCTCTAAAAGTGTAAGATTCCTAAATATTTTAACCCATTTCCCATGTACTGCTTGTGCATGTATCTCAGATTTGTATGTCATGTACAAATTATATATCTTACTGACTGCATATTTTTTTTTTTGAGCCAATGAGTTAATTATATCCTCTAATACTCCCATATTCCAGTCAGTCCCGTGTTTATTTTGTAGTTCAAAGAATAAATGCCTAATTTGCAGGTATGCATAAAATCCTGTTTTCGATAGATTGTATTCTCTACTCAATACTTCGAATGATTTACATGTATTTAATACCTTATCTTGGAGTTGTATCACATAGCTCAAGCCTTGTTCTTCCCATTTTTTAAATATACCTTCCTTTATACATCCTGGTTTAAAGTTGGGATTTCCCATGATTGGTAGATAACGTGAAACTCTTGTATTTCTTCCCAACATTTTACCAAATTTATGCCATGCAGTTATCACATTGCTAATTACCGTAAGTTTTGCTATCTCTTTTGGAATTTTCATGTATTCACAATGAAGTAGTGCTTTCAGAGAATAGGGTTCACATATAGCACTATCTATTTGGCCATATGTTACATAGTTATCTTCTTTTATCCAATCTATAGCATATTTAGCTAGGTTTGCCAGGTTATATATCCTTAAATTTGGGAGTGCTAATCCGCCTGCCCTATTCGGCAGAGACAGTATTTCGTTTGAGCATCTACTTTTTTTCCCCTGCCATATCAAAAAGGCACACATTCTATTAAACTATACGATGTCTTTTTGCTTAATAATTAAAGGTTTGTTTTGTATTATATAGTAAATATGAGGGAAGATAATTGTTTTTATCAACATTATTCTAGCTAGCATTGAGATGGGTAAGGCTACCCATTTTTTACAGTCTGTTGTACATTTCTCTAGGCATGTCGTAATATTTCTACTGTACCATTGTCTGGAATTCTTGGTTAAAAAGATGCCCAGATATTTCATACATTCCACTTCCCTGAAAGGGCATTCTCCTCTTTTATAATTTGGGTCGGATATCCACATGATTTCTGATTTACTTATATTGATCTTATATCCTGAGAAGGAACTAAATCTATTGACTATTGTTAAGAATTGCTTAATACTCTGCTTCGTATCTTTGAGAAAGATAAGTAGGTCGTCCGCGAAAAGTGATAGCACCACTTTGTGCTGTTGTATCTTCACACCCTCTAGTTCTTGCCTTAACATAACAGCTAATGGCTCTATGGCCAAGTTAAACAGTAGGGGTGATAGCGGGCAGCCCTGCCTCGTTCCCCTTTTTAGATAGATATTTGGAGTTAGTTCGTCGTTTACTATAATATTAGAAATGGGATCTTTGTATATTAATTTTATTAATGTACTTAAGTTACCCTTTATCCCAAATTTATCCAGTACTGTAAAAAGGTGGTCCCATGTTATCGAGTCGAACGCCTTTTCGGCGTCGACTGAAAGAACCGCAATATCTGTTTCTCTTCCCCTTATATCTTGATCCAGCCTCTGCCTAAAATAATTAATTATTGTGAATAATCTACGTGTATTCTTTGCAGGGTTACGTCCTTCCATAAACCCTGCTTGGTCCGTATGTATTAATTTATGCATAACCCTTTTAATTCTAGTCGCAATGATGGTTGTTAAAATTTTATAGTCATTATTTAGTAATGAGATTGGCCGGTATGATGCCGGCTCTTCTGGGTCCCTGTCTTTCTTTCTGATTAAAATTATAGAGGATGTCGCAAAATATTTCGACTTCATTTCTCCTTTCATAAAGTAACTATTATATAAACTCGTAAGTATTGGTGCTACCTCTTTTGACATCATTTGATAAAACTCTGTCGGTAGCATATCTGGCCCTGGTGCTTTATTTATCTTGGCTTTATTGATAGTGTCTACTACTTCCTTTTCTGTTATGATTTGGTTTAGATATTCATTGTCTTCCTCTGTTAGTTTGGTTAGGACCAATTTTTCCCAGAATGAGTTTTTATTTTCTATATCAACCTCGCTACTTGTATATAATTGGTGGAAATATTCATATATTACTTGTTTAATTTCTTTGTTGGTAGTCACTCTCCTTGCACCTATCTTAATTGCAGGTATATAGTTTTTTTGTTTATTAGTTTTGATAAGTCTGGCCAAATATTTGGCGGATCTTCCATAGTTCCCTCCATATAAGGCTCTAACCTTCTTATCTTGCTGGATTACATTCTGTTTCAAAAACACATCCCTTTCCTGTTTGCTAGTTACATATTTCCTCCATAGCCTGGAACTGGGGTTACTTATATATGCTCTATAGCTATTCTTGAGTTGATTTGATAGCTGTAAGTTTCTTTCTTGTCTTTTCCTTTTTGCCTTACATATATAGGCCTTAATAGTACCCCTTAGAAATGCCTTGGCTGCTTCCCAGTAAATCTCCCATTTACCCAAACATGCCTTATTGAAGTGTTGGTATTCTTTAAGTTTCTCAATAACATGGTTTCTAAAGTGTATACTTTCCATTAAAAATCTGGGGAAAGTGAATCTATTAATACTGGGTTTTGTTCCGGCTATATTTTGCAACTCAAGGGATATGATTGCGTGGTCTGATATAACAATCTCTTTAATCTCCGTACTGGAGTCTAATCCCATTAAGTTATCTGATAATAGGAAAAGATCTATCCTAGAGAGAGTACTATGTGACTTAAAGACACACGTGAATGCTTGTACGTCAGGATTCTGAATCCTCCATATGTCTCGTAGTTTAAGAGCTTTACAGAAACCATTAAAAATTTTAACTTCTCTTTTAATTTCTCTAGTATTACTGCATCTCATTCTGTCTATTGTGGGCGATGGTGTTAAGTTGAAGTCACCTCCTACAATTATATTCTTACCTATATATTTTATGAGTTTATTGTTTAGATCCTCCCAGAAATCATTTTCTAATTTATTTGGCCCATAGATGTTACAGAGTACCAAATTTAATCCATTTATTTGTATTTCTGTTATAAGATATCTAGCTTGCTTGTCTACTTCTTGGGATATAACTTTATATGTCAAATTTTTATTAAAAAGTATTGCTAATCCCTTCTTCCTTCCACAGTAAGGGGTAGCTAATACCTTCCCCACCCATCTACTTTTCATTTTTATTATTTCATTTTGTTTGAGGTGAGTTTCTTGCACCAATGCTATACTCGGTTTCATATGGCCTAGCTGCTTTAGAATCATTTTCCTTTTTATTGGTGACGTTATGCCACCCACATTCCAAGATAAAAATTTGATGTTATCTGCCATTCTTGCTACATTTTACTTGGTTGTACTTCTGGATATTTCTCTTTAATATTGTATAAAAAAATCTCATAATCTGTATATGAAGACCCTCTCCCCCCCTCCCACACTTAAAAAACAAAACCTTTCTCAACATATCTAAATGAAAAATCTGTTCTAGTTAACTAATGTTAACCTTTTTAGTCTTTACGGACAAGGCTATTGATCGATGCCATGTTCTTTACAAAAGTCTTGAGCTTCTCTCACCGTAAGCAAATTCTTTATTCTACCGTTACTCTCGATGCATATTTTAGCTGGGTATACCATCCTAGCTGCCCATTTAGCTTTAATTAATTTTGTGCAGAACGGGGCCATCTCCCTTCTCTTTCTGCTAGTTTCTGCCGAAAAATCTTGGAATAGTAGAATTCTGCTTTGCTTTATAATTAGTTCTTGTTTCTTACGGAATTGGCGTAACATATAAACTTTATCCTGGAAGTCAAGTACTTTTATCATTATTGGTCTGGGTCTTTGTTGTCCCTGCTCTGTTCTTCTGAACCCTATCCTATGGGCTCTTTCAATTTTAATAGGCAGCATTTCGGGAGGGAACCCTAGCTGTTGGGGAAGTGTGTTAGATGCAAAAAATATAAGATCATTATATTCGCTAACCTCGGGTAATCCAATGACTTTGATATTATTTCTACGGGTTCTATCCTCGAGATCTTCTAACTTGTTTTGTATGAGGGCGATATGTTTACCCTGTGTGACTGCGCTTTGATCTAAATTATAGACTTGATCTTCCACTGTAGATATGCGAGTTTCAGCCTCTGTGAGTCTATTGGCATACTGTCTAATCTCATTAGAGAGGTTAGTGATTTCTTGTTTAATATTATTGAACTGTGGTAACATTATATCAGAAATTTGCTGAATTAACTGCTGTGTTTCTACAGTATTTATATGTGATTCATCTAGTGTTGTTTCTAATGTGAGTTCACCACTTTTATTGGTCTGTTTTTTCTCTTTTGCTTTGGGTGGCATAGCTGGTGATCTTGATTTCATATATTTTTCCATAGGTCTGTGTGCTTGTCTGTGTTGTGGATTATCTACTCTTAGAGTGTGTGTGCTATAGGTGAGTAGCTTATGCCTATTTGCATATGCTTAACATTAAAAGTGTGAGTGATTGGGGCCCTATATTCTGGCCACTTACTATAGGTGCACTCCTTGTGCAAATTATTACCTTGTGTACTTATCCAACAGATGCAATATCTCTTGGTGTATTGCTTTATGTGCAATCCCCACTTGGGGGTGTCTCCTACGAGGTGTAGTTAAACCCTTCACCTACTGCTCTTTTATGAAGAGCTGGTTTACTTAAGCTAACCACGTGTGTCAAAAGTGATCAATTTTCGTGTTCAATTTAGTGCATATACAATCTGGTTACAAGAGTATACTTAACCTTGCAACCGTGCAAAATAAACAATCATGACAAAAAAAAAAAAAAAAAAAAAAGAAAAGAAAAAACAAAGAAAAAAACAGTTTAAAACTTCACAACAACATGTGTCTACTTGAATATCCTATTAAGTGAAACTTTCAGACCAATGTCAGGTTTAAATTATCAGCCACCCTTAAAGGGGTGATTCCCTTCCTCCTTTCAACTGTTAACTTTTCAAGTGGTAACATTTAATGGACCATGTTACTCCTTAAATGTTCAGCCATTATTACATAGTTCATTGCTCTTTCAGTCCTTATTTTTTATGACCTGAGCTTTAAAATGACTTCAGTGTGGTCCCACTTTATCTCTGGTGACTCTTTTTATATTATTATTTACATTTCTTTTAGAACAGAGATAAATTTTATACCAGCATACAACACTGTATTTATTTCCCCTCAATAATCAAGATAAGTCTCTCCTTCTCAGTTGGGTCCCAGTTTTCAGTATGTAACTGCTTCTTATGCCTTTATTTGAATTTTAAGGGCTAGGGATTATTTCTCTCAACTCCTTTTGATAGATGTTCAGGGTAGTCCTGTCTTTTGTACAGAAATAGGGCTATAGTAGTGAGGGGTGAGATAGGGCAGCTACTGTTGCTTTCAGGGGTGTCAAACTTATATCTAAAAAGTATTATCCTTTCTCCTGTTAGTCACCACTTGTAGAGAATTCTTCAAAGTCTCTTAAGTGTATTGTTCTTGTGGCGTCCCTTAATTAGTTTAGGGGTGTGATAGCCTTATTTAGTCTATTCTTTTTCGCTCTGTGTCATGTTTTTATCACATCCCTTTAGCTTTTGTGTACCTCTCTCTTTTCTTTGTCTTGTCTATTGCTAAGTAGCTGCTCACTCAAAATTCACACAGTTTAAGCTTTATCAATGCCCTTTTAATACTTGCGTTTGGCTTGACCGATATCCGCTGTCCCTCTTGAGTGTTGTGCAGCTTGTCTTGTGCTCCAGCTGTCTTCTTCCAGCTGCTATGCAGCTTAACTTATGCCCCGGCTAGTTTCCTCCAAGCCGACTTGATTTGGTGTGCTCGAAAGTCACCGCTCTTGCTTGCTACTACTCCTCCGATCCTCCGCTTCTTGTGTCGGGGTCCCCGGTATTACTTTGGTGCATCCCAACGCACCTACGCGCCGTCTGGGCTTTGCACCTCTTTTCCGGTCTGTGTGTACTGTGCCGAGATGCCCCACTTCCTGTGCCTGTCACGTTGTGTTGAGCCGTGGCCGCGGCTAACCGGTCTTTACCTCTGCTCAACTTCTTGCGCTGTGTATTGCCCGGCCAATCCTGGGTCTTATGTCCGGCCTGTGAGTGTATCTCACCTGGCAAGGACTGATGCGCAGCGGTTGGTGTTACAAGCTCCGTTGGACATGGAGCATGTGTTCAGCAGCGTTTCTGCAGTCTCCGCCTCCGGAAGTCAAGTAGTACTATTCTTAGCACTTTAATCCCTGTTACTCCCCCTATCGAGGGAGGTCTATATGGCCTGCATGATTATCCTGACCAAATATAATAATAAGACATGCGGTGTGGGACCCATGGTAACTAGGTTGTGTTAAGTAGTACTATTCTTAGCACTTTCATCCCTGTAACTCCCCCTATCGGGGGAGGTCTATATGGCCTACATGATTACCATGACAAAGTATAACAACCAAACATGCGGTCTGGGACGAGATAGATTTGATAGAAAGATATACATAGATTGATAGTTAGATAGAATCGATAGAAGATAAATAGATAGATTTGTTAGATATATAATTACCCTGACAAAGTATAATAATTAAAAATGCGGTCTGGGACCCATGGTAACTAGGTTGTGTTAAGTAGTACTATTCTTAGCACTTTAATCCCTGTAACTCCCCCTATAGGGGGAGGTCTATATGGCCTGCACGATTACCCTGACAAAGTATCACATCAAGACATGCGCGCCGGTCTGGGACCCATGGTAACTAGGTTTTGTTTATATTAGTACTATTCTTAGCACTTTAATCCATGTTACTCCCCCTATCTGTGTAGGTCTATATGGCCTGCATGATTACCCTGAGAAAGTATAACAACAAGACATGCGGTCTGGGACCCATGGTAATTAGGTTGTGTTTAGTAGTACAATTCTTAGCACTTGAATCCCTTTTACTCCCCAATTAACCACAGTATGCTATGTAAGCCTGACACGCAGGACTGATAGAAAATGAAATTAGATTACACTAGCAAAATGATTTAAAGGTTTTTTTTCAAACTTTAAAATAATGTTAAGCAGATATGAGTGGTGGCTGCTAGCACAGCAATTAACCACAGTATGCTGTGTAAGCCAGACACACAGGCCTGATAGAAAATGAAATTAGATTACACTAGCAAAATGATTGAAAAGTTTTTTTTTTTAAATTTAGAATAATGTTAAGCAGATATGAGTGGTAGCTGCTAGCAAAGCAATTAACCAAAGTATGCTATGTAAGCCAGACACACAGGCCTGATAGAAAAGGAAATTAGATTACACTAGCAAAATGATTTAAAAGTTTTGTTGGTTAAATTTACACTACAGGGAGTGCAGAATTATTAGGCAAATGAGTATTTTGACCACATCATCCTCTTTATGCATGTTGTCTTACTCCAAGCTGTATAGGCTCGAAAGCCTACTACCAATTAAGCATATTAGGTGATGTGCATCTCTGTAATGAGAAGGGGTGTGGTCTAATGACATCAACACCCTATATCAGGTGTGCATAATTATTAGGCAACTTCCTTTCCTTTGGCAAAATGGGTCAAAAGAAGGACTTGACAGGCTCAGAAAAGTAAAAAATAGTGAGATATCTTGCAGAGGGATGCAGCACTTCTGAAGCGTGATCATCGAACAATCAAGCGTTTCATTCAAAATAGTCAACAGGGTCGCAAGAAGCGTGTGGAAAAACCAAGGCGCAAAATAACTGCCCATGAACTGAGAAAAGTCAAGCGTGCAGCTGCCAAGATGCCACTTGCCACCAGTTTGGCCATATTTCAGAGCTGTAACATCACTGGAGTGCCCAAAAGCACAAGGTGTGCAATACTCAGAGACATGGCCAAGGTAAGAAAGGCTGAAAGACGACCACCACTGAACAAGACACACACGCTGAAACGTCAAGACTGGGCCAAGAACTATGTCAAGACTGATTTTTCTAAGGTTTTATGGACTGATGAAATTAGAGTGAGTCTTGATGGGCCAGATGGATGGGCCCGTGGCTGGATTGGTAAAGGGCAGAGAGCTCCAGTCCGACTCAGACGCCAGCAAGGTGGAGGTGGAATGCTGGTTTGGGCTGTTATCATCAAAGATGAGCTTGTGGGGCCTTTTCGGGTTGAGGATGGAGTCAAGCTCAACTCCCAGTCCTACTGCCAGTTTCTGGAAGACACCTTCTTCAAGCAGTGGTACAGGAAGAAGTCTGCATCCTTCAAGAAAAACATGATTTTCATGCAGGACAATGCTCCATCACACGCGTCCAAGTACTCCACAGCGTGGCTGGCAAGAAAGGGTATAAAAGAAGAAAATCTAATGACATGGCCTCCTTGCTCACCTGATCTGAACCCCATTGAGAACCTGTGGTCCATCATCAAATGTGAGATTTACAAGGAGGGAAAACAGTACACCTCTCTGAACAGTGTCTGGGAGGCTGTGGTTGCTGCTGCACGCAATGTTGATGGTGAACAGATCAAAACACTGACAGAATCCATGGATGGCAGGCTTTTGAGTGTCCTTGCAAAGAAAGGTGGCTATATTGGTCACTGATTTGTTTTTGTTTTGTTTTTGAATGTCAGAAATGTATATTTGTGAATGTTGAGATGTTATATTGGTTTCACTGGTAAAAATAAATAATTGAAATGGGTATATATTTGTTTTTTGTTAAGTTGCCTAATAATTATGCACAGTAATAGTCACCTGCACACACAGATATCCCCCTAAAATAGCTATAACTAAAAACAAACTAAAAACTACTTCCAAAACTATTCAGCTTTGATATTAATGAGTTTTTTGGGTTCATTGAGAACATGGTTGTTGTTCAATAATAAAATAATCCTCAAAAATACAACTTGCCTAATAATTCTGCACTCCCTTTAATGTTAAGCAGATATCAGTGGTGGCACTAATCACAGTATATGCTGTGAGCCTCACACACAGGTTGAAAGCCAGGCAAATACAAATAAAATTACAAATAATAAAAAAAAAACGACTGAAGTTATAGCCCTAAAAAGGGCTTTTTGGGGTGCTGTCTTTACAGCAGAGATTAGATGAGTCCTTCAGGACTATAGTGGACACTAAATACACTAGCCTAGCTATCTATTTCCATATAATGTCAGCAGCAGCAACACTAAAGTTCCTCTCACTAAGAAAGCAAGATCATAATGAATCTAAAATGGCTGCAGCCAAGGAGCTGGGAGGGTCTGTGAGGGAGTGTCTGCTGCTGATTGGCTCAAATGTGTCAGAAGGCTGTGAGATACAGGGTCAAAGTTTCCTCAATGATGACACATAGGGGGCGGATCAAACATCACATATGTTCGCCCGCAGTGGCGAACGCGAACAAGCTATGTTCGCCAGGATCTTTCTCCGGTGAACAGTTCGCAACATCACTAGTAACAGGTATTAAACTGCTAAGAATAGTCCTACTTAGTGCTTAACACACCACGGGTCCCAGACCACATTTTTTATTGTTATACTCTTTCAGGGAAATTATATAACTATCAATTGTATCAATCAAATATGTATTGCATCTATTGATCTCTGTAATTCGTATAGATCAAATTTATATTGCATCTTTTGATCTGGGTTATTCGTACCTATAAAATGTATATTGCATCTTTTGATCTGCCTTGCTGCTCCTTTCAGGCAGGCCAGCTTTTTGCATAGAGGCCCACAGACTCTGTAACAGATCTCTCTTGCAGGGAGAGGTGCAGCCAGAATGCAGGGTCAGAACCTCTGCAACTGGTATACTCGATTGTGCAAAAGGAAGTAACCTTACCATGGGTCACAGACAGCATGTTTTATTGTTATACTCTGTCAGGGAAATTATATAACTATCAATCGTATCAATCAAATATATATTGCATCTATTGATCTCTGTAATTCGTATCGATCAAATGTATATTGCATCTATTGATCTATGTTATTCGTACATATCAAATGTATATTGCATCTTTTGATCTGCCTTGCTGCTCCTTTCAGGCAGGCCAGCTTTTTGCATAGAGGCCCACAGACTCTGTAACAGATCTCTCTTGCAGGGAGAGGTGCAGCCAGAATGCAGGGTCAGAACCTCTGCAACTGGTATACTCGATTGTGCAAAAGGAAGTAACCTTACCATGGGTCACAGACAGCATGTTTTATTGTTATACTCTGTCAGGGAAATTATATAACTATCAATCGTATCAATCAAATATATATTGCATCTATTGATCTCTGTAATTTGTATCAATCAAATGTATAGTGCATCTTTTGATCTATGTTATTCGTACATTTCAAATGTATATTGCATCTTTTGATCTGCCTTGCTGCTCCTTTCAGGCAGGCCAGCTTTTTGCATAGAGGCCCACAGACTCTGTAACAGATCTCTCCTGCAGGGAGAGGTGCAGCCATAATGCTGGGTCAGAACCTCTGCAACTGGTATACGCGATTGTACAAAAGGAAGTAACCTTACCATGGGTCACAGCCCGCATGTTTTATTGTTTTACTCTGTCAGGGAAATTATATAAGTATGTAATTCGTATCAATCAAATGTATATTGCATCTATTGATCTATGCAATTCGTATCTATCAAATGTATATTGCATCTATTGATCTATGCAATTCTTATCTATCAAATGTATATTGCATCTATTGATCTATGGAATTCGTATCTATCAAATGTATATTTCATCTATTGATCTATGCAATTCGTATCTATCAAATGTATATTGCATGTATTGATCTATGGAATTTGTATCTATCAAATGTATATTGCATCTATTGATCTATGTAATTTATATCTATCAAATGTATATTGCATCTTTTGATCTATGTAATGTGTATCTATCAAATGTATATTGCATCTATTGATGTAATTCGTATCTATCAAATGTATATTGCATCTTTTGACTCAGTCCGACACATATCGATGGTTACGTCACTACAGATGTTCTGAACGCAAGTTCGGCACAATCTGACTACTTTTGCTAGTTAACAAAGAACCAGCAGGTACGCTTGGCACTATTCCAGCCCAGCGTACCTGGTTTTCAATCCGCCTCCCTGGAGGCGGCGGATCCCATAGGAATCAATGGGAGTCTGAAAGCTGCGAAAGCTCATGTTCGCTGCTACCCGATATCCCATTGATTCCTATGGGAAGTGTCTGCACCTAGCACCCTAACATGTACCCCGAGTCTAAACACCCCTAATCTGTCCTCTCCTACACTGCCGCCGCCTACTTTATACTTATTAACCCCTAAACCGCCGCTCCCGGACCCCACCGCAACTATAATAAATATATGAACCCCTAAACCGCCGCTCCCGGACCCCTCCGCCATATACATTATACCTATTAACCCCTAATCTGCCGTCCCCTATACCGCCGCCACCTACATAAAGTTATTAACCCCTATCCTGCTGATCCCGGACCCCACTGCAAATAAATTAATTGTTTAACCCCTAAACCGCCGCACCCGGAGCCCTCTGCCACCTACATTACATTTATTAACCCCTATCCTGCCCCCCCCCACACCGCTGCCACCTACATTACATTGATTAACCCCTAATCTACCCCCCTACACCGCCGCCACTATATTAAATGAATTAACCCCAAAATCTAAATCTAATCCTAACCCTAACACCCCCTAACTTAAATATTATTTAAATTAATCTAAATAAATATTCCTATAATTAACTAAATTAATCCTATTTAAAACTTAATACTTACCTATAAAATAAACCCTAAGATAGCTACAATATAATTAATAATTCCATTGTAGCTATTTTAGGGTTTATTTTTATTTTACAGGCAACTTTGTATTTATTTTAACTAGGTACAATAGCTATTAAATAGTTATTAACTATTTAATAGCTACCTAGCTAAAATAACTACAAAATTACCTGTAAAATAAATCCTAACCTAAGTTGCAAATACACCTAACACTACACTATCAATATATTAATTAAATAAATTAACTACAATTATCTAAATTAAAATACAATTAAATAAACTAAAATATATTACAAAAAAAACAAACACTAAATTACAAAAAATAAAAAAATATTACAAGAAGTTTAAACTAATTACACCTAATCTAAGCCCCCTAATAAAATAAAAAATCCCCCCAAAATAATAAAATTTCCCAACCCTAAACTAAATTACAAATAGTAGTAATCAGCTCTTTTACCAGCCCTTAAAGGGGCCTTTTGCGGGGCATTGACCCAGAGTAATCAGCTCTTTTACCTGTAAAAAAAAGAAATACCATACCCCCCCAACATTACAACCCACCACCCACACACCCCTACTCTAAAACCCACCCGATCCCCCCTTAAATAAACCTAACACTACCCCATTGAAGATCACCCAGCCGGGCACCACTGATCATCTGATGCGGCAGAAGAGGACATCTGGACCGGCAGAAGTCTTCATCCGATCGGGGCAGAAGAGGTCCTCCATCCGGCAGGTCTTCATCCAAGCGGGGCAGAAGAGGTCCTCCATCCGGCAGAAGTCTTCATCCATCCGTGGCTCCATCTTCAAGACCTCCGACGCAGAACATCCTCCTCGGCCGACGGACTAACGACAAATGAAGGTTCCTTTAAATGATGTCATCCAAGATGGCGTCCCTCGAATTCCGATTGGCTGATAGGATTCTATCAGCCAATCGGAATTAAAGTAGGAAAAATCTGATTGGCTGATGTAATCAGCCAATCGGATTGAAGTTCAATCCAATTGGCTCATTGGATCAGCCAATAGAATGCAAGGATGACGTCATTTAAAGGAGCTTTCATTCATTGTTAGTCCGTCGGCCGAGGAGGATGTTCCGCGTCGGAGGTCTTGAAGATGGAGCCGTGGATGGATGAAGACTTCTGCCGGATGGAGGACCTCTTCTGCCCCGCTTGGATGAAGACTTCTGCCGGATGGAGGACCTCTTCTGCCCCGCTTGGATGAAGACTTCTGCTGGATGGAGGACCTCTTCTGCCCCGATCGGATGAAGACTTCTGCCGGTCCGGATGTCCTCTTCTGCCACATCGGATGACCAGTGGTGCCCGGCTGGGTGAAGACGGCTCAAGGTAGGGAGATCTTCAATGGGGTAGTGTTAGGTTTATTTAAGGGGGGATCGGGTGGGTTTTAGAGTAGGGGTGTGTGGGTGGTGGGTTGTAGTGTTGGGGGTGGGTATTGTATTTCTTTTTTTTACAGGTAAAAGAGCTGATTTTAAGGCCCTTTTAAGGGCTGGTAAAAGAGCTGGCTACTACTATTTGTAATTTAGTTTAGGGTAGGGAAATTTTATTATTTTGGGGGGCTTTTTATTTTATTAGTGGGCTTAGATTAGGAGTAATTAGTTTAAACTTCTTGTAATATTTTTTTATTTTTTGTAATTTAGTGTTTGTTTGTTTTTGTAATATAGTTTAGTTTATTTAATTGTATTTTAATTTCGATAATTGTAGTTAATTTATTTAATTAATTTATTGATAGTGTAGTGTTAGGTGTATTTGTAACTTAGGTTAGGATTTATTTTACAGGTATATTTGTATTTATTTTAACTAGGTACTTAGTAAATACTTAATAACTTTTGTAACTATTGTACCTAGTTAAAATAAATACAAAGTTGCCTGTAAAATAAAACTAAACCCTAAAATAGCTACAATGGAATTATTAATTATATTTTAGCTATCTTAGGGTTTATTGTATAGGTAAGTATTTAGTTTTAAATAGGATTAATTTAGTTAATGATAGTAATATTTATTTAGATTAATTTAAATAATATTTAAATTAGAGGGTGTTAGGGTTAGGGTTAGACTTAGGTTTTGGGGTTAATTCATTTAATATAGTGGCGGCGGTGTAGGGGGGTAGATTAGGGGTTAATCAATGTAATGTAGGTGGCGGAGGGCTCCGGGTGCGGTGGTTTAGGGGTTAAAGAATTAATTTATTTACGGCGGTGTCCGGGATCAGCAGGATAGGGGTTAATAACTTTATGTAGGTGGCGGTGGTATAGGGGACGGCAGATTAGGGGTTAATAGGTATAATGTAGGTTGCGGAGGGGTCTGGGAGCGGCGGTTTAGGGGTTCATATATTTATTTAGTTGTGACGGGGTCCGGGAGCAGCAGTTTAGGGGTTAATAAGTATAAAGTAGGTAGCGGCGGTGTAGGGGGGGCAGATTAGGGGTTAATAGGTATAATGTAGGTGGTGGCGGGGTCTGGGAGTGGCGGTTTAGAGGTTAATAAGCATAAAGTAGGGGGCAGATTAGGGGTTACTAAGTATAATGTGGGTGGCGATGGGGTCCGGGAGCGGTGGTTTAGGAGTTAATAAGTATAAAGTAGGTGGTGGCGGTATAGGGGGGGGCAAATTAGGGGTTAATAGGTATAATCTAGGTGGCGGCGGGGTCCGGGAGTGGCGGTTTAGGGGTTAATATATTGATTATAGTTGCGGAGGGGTCCAGGAGCAGCGTTTTAGGGGGAAATAACTTTATTTAGGTGCAGGGGGCTCCGGGTGCGGTGGTTTAGGGGGTAAAACAGTATAGTTTAGTGTGGGTGCTTAGTGACAGGTTAGTAAGAAAGCTGCGAAGAAGCCGATGAGCAGCGAGATCGATGACTGTTAGTTAACAATAGTCCGCTGCTCATCGCACTGTACTTGGTGCACGGCTTCTTGACAGCTTTTTTGATATCTTTGGTGAACGTTTTCAGGTCCGCGGCGGCGATGTTAGGTGAGCTTAGGCGAGTGTATTGGTGCCGGCGAATGCAGGAAAATACGGAGCTTCATAACTAGAGGCCAATGTCTTCAACAAAATAATCTAATTACCGGAATGTGTATTCAGGAAACATTTCTAAACTAATATTTAATTTATCTTTCTAAATTAGTAAATTAATTTATTACTTAAACATGTATATCTATATAAACATAATATGCTTTTGTAATTTCATTTTGTTTAAATATTAAAAAAATAATTGTGCTTATCTAGGTATAATACTTGCTTAAGCCGCATGATTTAGTTTTGCTTCACTGGTAAGCACGGCAGCTTTAAGAAGTCATGCCATTAATATGTTACAAGAGGGAATATGGAAATCATTTGATTTTCAAATAAACAGTATTAACTTAAAATATTAATCACATACCATAATACTTTTGCAAAATTTAAGCATGCTATTTTCAGAAGTTCCCAAAGCTGTTAAGCATTTTATCTAACACAATTTTAATTAATGAACGCTGAATGTAATTCATGTTTCTTTGTCGTCTACATTTTTAACTGGTATTTTCAACTATTATGAGATGCAAATATTGTAATGAAGTAGTTGAGGAGAATTCACTTTTTTAATTATTTCAATTAAGTATGCTGCCAATACAAAACTTTTTGTACAGATTATTAAATATATAAATGAGATAAATTAATGAATTACAGTGTAGCATTTAACCTTGGGTTGACTTTTTGTATCATCATTGCTGAGTACTAGATGGGGCTAGAACACCATGATATATTTTTGTGCATTTAAGTAAATCTGTTTTATTTTTTATGAAAAAGGGCACCTGACCTTTAAGCATGCATGAAATATGCAATTTGGAAAACATGGAAATGGACTGCACATTCAAACTAAACTAGGTACACTACCCTGGGTGCTCACCAGCACTCAGAGGCAGCTGCACAGCTTTCAGGGACACATGCAGTTTACCTCAGACAAGATTGGACGCAAAGCCCATAGAGATAATTACAACAACAAAAAAACAACACAACACATAGAAAGTTCCCAAACAAGTTGGGGTGCAAAGGCCATTGGGAAAATGTCCAAACAAAATATTCAACACATATGTTGACTATCGTGGGTAATGTTTATTATTTTTTTGTTTATTGTGCCTTGTTGGCCATGGGGAATAGCTGAATCTGTAAGAGATGAAACAGACAGAGGTATTGCATAATGACTTGTGTAAACAATTACAAGTGTCACTTGCAATCTTTTCAAAATCATTTGTAATACGACATTATGGCTATCCTAACAATGCATTTCTTTACTAAGCAATATGATTAGTGTAGATTACCAGATTTATAGACATGCGTCTGTTTGACAAATGTTAGAGGCACCAGTCTCAATGTCAGCTTTTTTAAAATTAATTTATCGCTCCCACTCGCATGTTAAATTTGGTATATGGAGGCTTTTTGCATGCGTCAGGTAGCACGCATATTAGAAGTTGAAAGTAAAAAAATTCTGCACAAAAAGCCAAATTTCAAATATTGCAAACTCATTAACAAATTTCACCATAGACTTCAATAGGGAGTGAAAAGTGGAAAAAAACCTAACATCCATACTCGCGCACAAACCTGATCGCATTTAACCAAGTGTGCTAACCCAACATGAAATATAAATATTTTGCATTCCAATGTTCTTCACATAGAAGAATATGTTCTATTTATTCTTAAATAAATATTTCTATTTATAACTCATGATGTCGCAAACATAAAATTTTGCATTTGCGAAACGCGAACGCGAACTTCCATAAAAGTTCGCGAACGAGCGAACCGGGCGAGTTGCCATTGACTTCAATGGACAGGCAAATTTTAAAACCCACGGGGACTCTTTCTGGCCACAATAGTGATGGAAAAAATGTTTCAAGGGGAATAACACCTGGACTGTGGCATGCCAGAGGGGGATCCGTGGCAAAACTCCCACGGAAAATTACATAGTTGAGCCTGACACAAAAAAGCAGACTGATGTTTCACAGTCCAAAAAGATTTTTTTTTTTTTAAATGTACACTTACACTACTATTAAACAAGATATGAGTGGTGCCACTGGGCAAGTGGGCAAAGTATACGCTGTGAGCCTGATACAAAAAAGCAGACTGATGTTTCACAGCCTAAAAAGTTTTTTTTTTTTTAAATGTACACTTACACTACTATTGAACAAGATATGAGTGGTGGCACTGGGCAAGTGGGCAAAGTATACACTGTGAGCCTGACACAAAAAAGCAGACTGATGTTTCACAGTCCAAAAAGTTTTTTTTTTTTTTTTTTTAAATATACACTTACACTACTATTAAACAAGATATGAGTGGTGGCACTGGGCAAGTGGGCACAGTATACGCTGTGAGCCTGACACAAAAAAGCAGACTGATGTTTCACAGTCCAAAAAGGTTTTTTGTTTTTTTAAATGTACACTTACACTACTATTAAACAAGATATGAGTGGTGGTACTGGGCAAGTGGGCACAGTATACACTGTAAGTCTGACACAAAAAAGCAGACTGATGTTTCACAGTCCAAAAAGTTTTTTTTTTTTTTTAAATGTACACTTACACTACTATTGAACAAGATATGAGTGGTGGCATTGGGCAAGTGGGCAAAGTATACACTGTGAGCCTGACACAAAAAAGCAGACTGATGTTTCACAGTCCAAAAAGTTTTTTTTTTTTTAAATGTACACTTACACTACTATTAAACAAGATATGAGTGGTGCCACTGGGCAAGTGGGTACAGTATATGCTGTGAGCCTGACACAAAAAAGCAGACTGATGTTTCACAGTCCAAAAAGTTTTTTTTTTTTTTAAATGTACACTTACACTACTATCAAACAAGATATGAGTGGTGGCACTGGGCAAGTGGGCACAGTATACACTGTGAGCCTGACACAAAAAAGCAGACTGATGTTTCACAGTCAAAAAAGTTTTTTTTTTTAAATGTACACTTACACTACTATTAAACAAGATATGAGTGGTGGCACTGGGCAAGTGGGCACAGTATACGCTGTGAGCCTGACATAAAAAAGCAGACTGATGTTTCACAGTCCAAAAAGTTTTTTTTTTTTTCTTTTAAATGTACACTTACACTACTATTAAACAAGATATGAGTGGCGCCACTGGGCAAGTGGGCACAGTATACACTGTGAGCCTGACACAAAAAAAGCAGACTGATGTTTCACAGTCCAAAAAGTTTTTTTTTTTTTAAATGTACACTTACACTACTATTAAACAAGATATGAGTGGTGCCACTGGGCAAGTGGGCACAGTATACGCTGTGAGCCTGACACAAAAAAGCAGACTGATGTTTCACAGTCAAAAAAGTTTTTTTTTTTAAATATACACTTACACTACTATTAAACAAGATATGAGTGGTGCCACTGGGCAAGTGGGCACAGTATACGCAGTGAGCCTGACACAAAAAATCAGACTGATGTTTCACAGTCAAAAAAGTATTTTTTTTTAAATGTACACTTACACTACTATTAAACAAGATATGAGTGGTGGCACTGGGCAAGTGGGCACAGTATACGCTGTGAGCCTGACACAAAAAAGCAGACTGATGTTTCACAGTCCAAAAAGTTTTTTTAAATGTACACTTACACTACTATTAAACAAGATATGAGTGGTGGCACTGGGCAAGTGGGCACAGTATACGCTGTGAGCCTGACATAAAAAAGCAGACTGATGTTTCACAGTCCAAAAAGTTTTTTTTTTTTTTTAAATGTACACTTACACTACTATTAAACAAGATATGAGTGGTGCCACTGGGCAAGTGGGCACAGTATACGCTGTGAGCCTAACACAAAAAAGCAGACTGATGTTTCACAGTCCAAAAAGGTTTTTTCTTTTTTTAAATGTACACTTACACTACTATTAAACAAGATATGAGTGGTGGCACTGGGCAAGTTGGCACAGTATACGCTGTGAGCCTGACACAAAAAAGCAGACTGCTGTTTCACAGTCCAAAAAGTTTTTTTTATTTTTAAATGTACACTTACATTTCTATTGAACAAGATATGAGTGGTGGCACTGGGCAAGTGGGCAAAGTATACACTGTGAGCCTGACACAAAAAAGTAGACTGATGTTTCACAGTCCAAAAAGTTTTTTTTTTTTTAAATGTACACTTACACTACTATTAAACAAGATATGAGTGGTGGCACTGGGCAAGTGGGCACAGTATACGCTGTGAGCCTGACACAAAAAAGTAGACTGATGTTTCACAGTCCAAAAAGTTTTTTTTTTTTAAATGTACACTTACACTACTATTAAACAAGATATGAGTGGTGGCACTGGGCAAGTGGGCACAGTATACGCTGTGAGCCTGACACAAAAAAGCAGACTGATGTTTCACAGTCCAAAAAGGTTTTTTTTTTAAATGTAGTCTTACACTACTATTAAACAAGATATGAGTGGTGGCACTGGGCAAGTGGGCACAGTATAGGCTGTGAGCCTGACACAAAAAAGCAGACTGATGATTCACAGTCCAAAAAGTTTTTTTTTTTTTTAAATGTACACTTACACTACTATTAAACAAGATATGAGTGGTGGTACTGGGCAAGTGGGCACAGTATACGCTGTGAGGCTGACACAAAAAAGTAGACTGATGTTTCACAGTCCAAAAAGTTTGTTTTTTTAAATGTATACTTACACTACTATTAAACAAGATATGAGTGGTGGCACTGGGCAAGTGGGCACAGTATACGCTGTGAGCCTGACACAAAAAAGCAGACTGATGTTTCACAGTCAAAAAAGTTTTTTTTAAATGTACACTTACACTACTATTAAACAAGATATGAGTGGTGCCACTGGGCAAGTGGGCACAGTATACGCTGTGAGCCTGACACAAAAAAGCAGACTGATGTTTCACAGTCCAAAAAGTTTTTTTTTTTTTAAATGTACACTTACACTACTATTAAACAAGATATGAGTGGTGGCACTGGGCAATGGGCACATCATACGCTGTGAGCCGGACACAAAAAAGCCGACTGATGTTTTAGAGTCCAAAAAGTTTTTTTTTTTTTTAAATGTACACTTACACTACTATTAAACAAGATATGAGTGGCAGCACTGGGCAAGTGGGCACAGTATACGCTATGAGCCTGACACAAAAAAGCAGACTGATGTTTCACAGTCAAAAAAGTTTTTTTTTTTTTAAATGTACACTTACACTACTATTAAACAAGATATGAGTGGTGCCACTGGGCAAGTGGGCACAGTATATGCTGTGAGCCTGACACAAAAAAGCAGACTGATGTTTCACAGTCAAAAAAGTTTTTTTTTTTTTTAAATGTACACTTACACTACTATTAAACAAGATATGAGTGGTGCCATTGGGCAAGTGGGCACAGTATACGCTGTGAGCCTGACACAAAAAAGCAGACTGATGTTTCACAGTCCAAAAAGTTTTTTTTTTTTTAAAATGTACACTTACACTACTATTAAACAAGATATGAGTGGTGGCACTGGGCAAGTGGGCACAGTATACACTGTGTGCCTGACACAAAAAAGCAGACTGATGTTTCACAGTCGAAAAAGTTTTTTTTTTTTTAAATGTACAGTTACACTACTATTAAACAAGATATGAGTGGTGGCACTGGGCAAGTGGGCACAGTATATGCTGTGAGCCTGACACAAAAAAGCAGACTGATGTTTTACAGTCCAAAAAGTTTTTTCTTTTTTTAAATGTACACTTACAATACTATTAAACAAAATATGAGTGGCGGCACTGGGCATGTAGGCACATTATACGCTGTGAGCCTGACACAAAAAAGCAGACTGATGTTTCACAGTCAAAAAAGTTTGTTTTTTTTAAATGTACACTTACACTACTATTAAACAAGATATGAGTGGTGCCACTGGGCAAGTGGGCACAGTATACGCTGTGAGCCTGACACAAAAAAGCAGACTGATGTTTCACAGTCAAAAAAGTTTTTTTTTTAAATGTACACTTACACTACTATTAAACAAGATATGAGTGGTGCCACTGGGCAAGTGGGCACAGTATACGCTGTGAGCCTGACACAAAAAAGCAGACTGATGTTTCACAGTCCAAAAAGTTTTTTTTTTTTTTAAATGTACACTTACACTACTATTAAACAAGATATGAGTGGTGGCACTGGGCAAGTGGGCACATTATACGCTGTGAGCCGGACACAAAAAAGTTGACTGATGTTTTACAGTCCAAAAAGGTTTTTTTTTTTTTAAATGTACACTTACACTACTATTAAACAAGATATGAGTGGTGGTACTGGGCAAATGGGCACAGTATACGCTGTGAGCCTGACACAAAAAAGTAGACTGATGTTTCACAGTCCAAAAAGTTTGTTTTTTTAAATGTATAATTACACTACTATTAAACAAGATATGAGTGGTGCCACTGGGCAAGTGGGCACAGTATACGCTGTGAGCCTGACACAAAAAAGCAGACTGATGTTTCACAGTCAAAAAAGTTTTTTTTTAAATGTACACTTACACTACTATTAAACAAGATATGAGTGGTGCCACTGGGCAAGTGGGCACAGTATACGCTGTGAGCCTGACACAAAAAAGCAGACTGATGTTTCACAGTCCAAAAAGTTTTTTTTTTTTTTAAATGTACACTTACACTACTATTAAACAAGATATGAGTGGTGGCACTGGGCAATGGGCACATCATACGCTGTGAGCCGGACACAAAAAAGCCGACTGATGTTTTAGAGTCCAAAAAGTTTTTTCTTTTTTTAAATGTACACTTACAATACTATTAAACAAAATATGAGTGGCGGCACTGGGCATGTAGGCACATTATACGCTGTGAGCCTGACACAAAAAAGCAGACTGATGTTTTACAGTCAAAAAAGTTTGTTTTTTTTAAATGTACACTTACACTACTATTAAACAAGATATGAGTGGTGCCACTGGGCAAGTGGGCACAGTATACGCTGTGAGCCTGACACAAAAAAGCAGACTGATGTTTCACAGTCAAAAAAGTTTTTTTTTTAAATGTACACTTACACTACTATTAAACAAGATATGAGTGGTGCCACTGGGCAAGTGGGCACAGTATACGCTGTGAGCCTGACACAAAAAAGCAGACTGATGTTTCACAGTCCAAAAAGTTTTTTTTTTTTTTAAATGTACACTTACACTACTATTAAACAAGATATGAGTGGTGGCACTGGGCAAGTGGGCACATTATACGCTGTGAGCCGGACACAAAAAAGTTGACTGATGTTTTACAGTCCAAAAAGGTTTTTTTTTTTAAATGTACACTTACACTACTATTAAACAAGATATGAGTGGTGGTACTGGGCAAGTGGGCACAGTATACGCTGTGAGCCTGACACAAAAAAGTAGACTGATGTTTCACAGTCCAAAAAGTTTGTTTTTTTAAATGTATAATTACACTACTATTAAACAAGATATGAGTGGTGCCACTGGGCAAGTGGGCACAGTATACGCTGTGAGCCTGACACAAAAAAGCAGACTGATGTTTCACAGTCAAAAAAGTTTTTTTTTAAATGTACACTTACACTACTATTAAACAAGATATGAGTGGTGCCACTGGGCAAGTGGGCACAGTATACGCTGTGAGCCTGACACAAAAAAGCAGACTGATGTTTCACAGTCCAAAAAGTTTTTTTTTTTTTTAAATGTACACTTACACTACTATTAAACAAGATATGAGTGGTGGCACTGGGCAATGGGCACATCATACGCTGTGAGCCGGACACAAAAAAGCCGACTGATGTTTTAGAGTCCAAAAAGTTTTTTGTTTTTTTTAAATGTACACTTACACTACTATTAAACAAGATATGAGTGGCGGCACTGGGCAAGTGGGCACAGTATACGCTGTGAGCCTGACACAAAAAAGCAGACTGATGTTTCACAGTCAAAAAAGTTTTTTTTTTTTTTTAAATGTACACTTACACTACTATTAAACAAGATATGAGTGGTGCCACTGGGCAAGTGGGCACAGTATATGCTGTGAGCCTGACACAAAAAAGCAGACTGATGTTTCACAGTCAAAAAAGTTTTTTTTTTTAAATGTACACTTACACTACTATTAAACAAGATATGAGTGGTGCCACTGGGCAAGTGGGCACAGTATACGCTGTGAGCCTGACACAAAAAAGCAGACTGATGTTTCACAGCCCAAAAAGTTTTTGTTTTTTCAAATGTACACTTACACTACTATTAAACAAGATATGAGTGGTGGCACTGGGCAAGTGGGCACAGTATACACTGTGTGCCTGACACAAAAAAGCAGACTGATGTTTCACAGTCGAAAAAGTTTTTTTTTTTTTAAATGTAAACTTACACTACTATTAAACAAGATATGAGTGGTGGCACTGGGCAAGTGGGCACAGTATACGCTGTGAGCCTGACACAAAAAAGCAGACTGATGTTTTACAGTCCAAAAAGTTTTTTCTTTTTTTAAATGTACACTTACAATACTATTAAACAAAATATGAGTGGCGGCACTGGGCATGTGGGCACAGTATACGCTGTGAGCCTGACACAAAAAAGCAGACTGATGTTTCACAGTCAAAAAAGTTTTTTTTTTTAAAATGTACACTTACACTACTATTAAACAAGATATGAGTGGTGCCACTGGGCAAGTGGGCACAGTATATGCTGTGAGCCTGACACAAAAAAGCAGACTGATGTTTCACAGTCAAAAAAAGTTTTTTTTTTAAATGTACACTTACACTACTATTAAACAAGATATGAGTGGTGCCACTGGGCAAGTGGGCACAGTATATGCTGTGAGCCTGACACAAAAAAGCAGACTGATGTTTCACAGTCCAAAAAGTTTTTTTTTTTTTTAAATGTACACTTACACTACTATTAAACAAGATATGAGTGGTGGCACTGGGCAAGTGGGCACATTATACGGTGTGAGCCGGACACAAAAAAGTTGACTGATGTTTTACAGTCCAAAAAGGTTGTTTTTTTTTTAATGTACACTTACACTACTATTAAACAAGATATGAGTGGCGGCACTGGGCAAGTGGGCACAGTATACGCTGTGAGCCTGACACAAAAAAGCAGACTGATGTTTCACAGTCAAAAAAGTTTTTTTTTTTTTTAAATGTACACTTACACTACTATTAAACAAGATATGAGTGGTGCCACTGGGCAAGTGGGCACAGTATATGCTGTGAGCCTGACACAAAAAAGCAGACTGATGTTTCACAGTCAAAAAAGTTTTTTTTTTTAAATGTACACTTACACTACTATTAAACAAGATATGAGTGGTGGCACTGGGCAAGTGGGCACAGTATACGCTGTGAGTCTGAAACAAAAAAGCACACTGATGTTTCACAGTCCAAAAAGTTTTTTTTTTTTTTTAAATGTACACTTACACTACTATTAAACAAGATATGAGTGGTGGCACTGGGCAAGTGGGCACAGTATACACTGTGAGCCTGACACAAAAAAGCAGACTGATGTTTCACAGTCCAAAAAGTTTTTTTTTTTTAAATGTACACTTACACTACTATTAAACAAGATATGAGTGGTGGCACTGGGCAAGTGGGCACAGTATACGCTGTGAGCCTGACACAAAAAAGCAGACTGATTTTTTACAGTCCAAAAAGTTTTTTTATTTTTTTAAATGTACACTTACACTACTATTAAACAAAATATGAGTGGCGGCACTGGGCATGTGGGCACAGTATACGCTATGAGCCTGACACAAAAAAGCAGACTGATGTTTCACAGTCAAAAAAGTTTTTTATTTTTAAATGTACACTTACACTACTATTAAACAAGATATGAGTGGTGCCACTGAGCAAGTGGGCACAGTATATGCTGTGAGCCTGACACAAAAAAGCAGACTGATGTTTCACAGTCAAAAAAGTTTTTTTTTTTAAATGTACACTTACACTACTATTAAACAAGATATGAGTGTTGCCACTGGGCAAGTGGGCACAGTATACGCTGTGAGCCTGACACACACGCTGACAGGCAGGCAACTGCAATTAGATTACACAAGCAGACTGATGTTTCACAGTCAAAAAAGTTTTTTTTTTAAATTTACACTACTGTTACACCAGATATGAGTGTTGGCACTGGGCAAGTGGCCCCAGTATACGCTGTGAGCATGACACACACGCTGGCAGGCAGGCAACTGCAATTAGATTACACAGGAAAAAAAAAAAACAGACTGATGTTCTAGCCCTAAAAAGGGCTTTTTGGGGTGCTGTCCTTACAACAGAGATCAGATGAGTCCTTCAGGACTGTAATGGACACTGAATACACTAGCCTAGCTATCAATTTCCCTATTCAATCAGCAGCAGCTACACTGTCCCTCCTCCCCCTACGAATGCAGCTTCCAAATTAATCTAAAATGGATGCTGTCCAGGAAGTAGGAGGGTCTGGGAGGGAGGGTCTGCTGCTGATTTGCTGGAATGTGCCTGCTGACTGTGAGGTACAGGGTCAAAATATTACTCAATGATGACGAATAGGGGGCGGATCAAACATCGCATATGTTCACCCGCCGCGGGGATCGCGAACATGCTATGTTCGACGGGAACTATTCGCGACATCACTATTTATAACTAATATTTTTTATAAAATATATGTCTCCAACTATATATAATAGGATCTGCACTCCTTGTATCCAGCTTAAATAGCAGCAGCCAGGGTGCTAATCAGTTTCCAACAGCTATAATTCCAATATAATGACAGCACTCAGTGGATTTGCAAAAGTAAAATGTAACTTTTATTGAAGTACATAGATTAAAAAAGGGGAAAATCCATGACGTTTCGATGCCAAACTTTCAATTTTATCAAATCTTCTCAGTTCTTAGGTCAGAGATATCACAGCATGATACCCCAAAGGATATATATATATATATATATATATATATATATATATATATATATATATATATATATATATATATATATATAAGATTTACAAAAAAGATCAGCACTCACCAATGTAGCAACCACTCGAATGCACGGCCAAGATAAATGTAGACAAAATATATATATATATAGACAAAAGTATAAGCATAGAGACAAGACCTGGTGTTGATCCCTGTAGTCCCACGCCACAAAAGCCAGCACACGAGATTTAAGCAACACACCTTCCTTTAATACAAATGCTTTGTATTAAAGGAAGGTGTGTTGCTTAAATCTCGTGTGCTGGCTTTTGTGGCGTGGGACTACAGGGATCAACACCAGGTCTTGTCTCTATGCTTATACTTTTGTATATATATATATATATATATATATATATATATATATACATACAGTATATATATAGGAAAATAAATTTAATTTTGCATAAATATTTGACATGTTTTTTTCCTTATACGTCAATTGATTCATCCTGCCTTCCACACACTGCATGTTTCCAGTGCCAGAGGATGCAAAGCAGCCCCAGAGCATCACCGAGACACCACCATGCTTAACTGTAGGCAGAGTGTTCTTTTCAGTGTATGCTTAACTCTTGTTCCTGCAGACATAGCGCTGATCCATCGGGCAAAAAGTTCCGGTTTTGTTTCATTGCTCCACAGAACAGAATACCAAAACTTTTGTGGCTTATGTACAGTATATGATTTTGAGAATATTGGAGCTATCTATCTATTGGGTACTTATAGAGCGCAAACTAATCACCCGTGAGGGTCTCAAGGCACTGACTTTTCTTGTGCCTTTGGGTCAGTAGTGGTGTACATCTTTGAGTTCGGGCATGGAAACCTTCTGCGTTTATTACACGCCTTACTGTGAAAATGAAAAACTCAGTGCCTCTTGCCACCAATCTTGCTGAAGGTCTTTAGCAGTCACTCAAGGGTTTTTCTCAACCTACCTTCTCAGAAATCTGGTTGCATTAGTTTATAACTTCCTTTTTGTGCCCTGTCCAAGTAGTGTAACCACTGTTCTTTAACCTTTGAACTATGCTTCCAACGGTGTCTCTAGGAACATTCAGTGCCTATCTTTTTGTATCCTGTTCCTTGTTTGTGAAGGGCGATGATCTCTTCTCTTAACTTGGTGGACCATTCTTTTGACTTAGCCATAGCTCTAACATACAGTCAAACGTGACACACAAAAACTCCTAGCCAGTTCAGGAAAAGCAATATTAGTGTTCCACTGTGTAATACCAGCGCATGCTAATATGCGCTGGTATTTCAAGTTGCCAGTGATGCGAATGTGAGCTTGCAATCATATTGATGGGAAGAATTGTGTTCATGAGAGCAGGCTTCCATAGCTCCAATGGGAGCCTCGTTCTTTTGATTAGCCATATCTCTAACATGCAGTCAATCGTGACACTCAAAAAAAAACCCTAGTCAGTTCAGGGAAAGCAGTATTAATGATCCACTGTGTAATATCAAGGCACGCGAATGTGTTGTCAGCAATGCGAAACTGAGCTCGCATTCACATTGATGGGAAGCATTGTGCTCACAAGAGCATGCTTCTATAGGCTCAAACAGGAGCCTCGGTCAGGTATTTCATGTGTTCTAGCTCAAGCACACCTGGTGCAACTAATGAAGCCCTTGATTAGTTGCATCAGGTGTGGTTGAGACAACAACTGTTTTCAATATTTGTGCTGTTGAGAGGAATTATATTCAGAGGGTTTGAATTTAGGGAAACCACTTGAAGCATTTGTTGTGTTGAGCTTTTGTTTGATTTGTTCATTGCAAGTAGCTGAAATCTGATTTGCCATGGGGTTGAAGAATCTTAATTACAACTGTATGTGTGTGTATATATATATATAAATACACAAAGAGTGAAGAAAGAATTCGATCCGCAGGTCAGAATGAGTAAATTAAAAACAACTTTATTTGTTTTCCATTAAAAGTCCCTGGAGGGGTCCTACAGCAAAAGAACATAGAGCACTGTGTACTCAAGCTGACATGTTTCGTCTGAGTGCCGTAATCATAGCTTAATTGAGTGCATCAGTGCTAACCATTTAAAAGACAATGTTATTTCTGATTGGTTAAAACATGATTACACATTTTCAATGTTAGAACTAGAGTGCAGAGTTAACCCCTTCCCTATCTGATTTCTATGTGCTGCTGACCAACTAATATCTTTTGTTGAAAAGTTACATTCTTACATTAAATATAGATATATATATGTAAAATGGAGATAAATGATTGGAAGACCTGGACTTATTACACTATATGGCTGTCAGTATTGTAATGGGAAAGTATTTGGGTATTTTGTTTTGCATTGTTTTTAACCATTCTGTTTAGTGCACTTTTATTTTGTGTTTTACTTCTATTCCTCAATTATTACACTAACTGATTGAGTGTCGTACCTATAGTCAGTAAATTTCTTCTGTAGCTTTTGCCTGGCTGTTTAACTGACCTCTAATAAGTTTCACTGGACTGGTGACTATTGTACATTGTGCTTTCTACATGATATTACTATATTAGTACATAACAGAGACACTTCTTTTTCTTCTCTAATCTAGATTCTATTCACTGGTTGAGCACAGAGGAGTGTATACATTTCACATTTATCTAAATGCTCTATCTGACAATCAATACTTTTTCCCAATAGTATGTTATGAGATTTTAAATGTTTGAAATTCTAAATGTTTGAAATTTTAAAATACTTAATACTGGAGTAGAAACAGTATAAAGATATTTTTCAAAGGTACTTTTTATTAATATGTTGTTATTGCCAATAGTTTATAAGATCATATTCGGAGTTCAAACCCCTTGGCACTCTTGTTTGGAGCCTGAAAATCCAATACATCTCTCTTTTTCCTAAGATGAGATTCCTATCCCCACCTCTTAAATATATATATATATATATATATATATATACACTCACCGGACACTTTATTGGGTACACCTGTCAATTGCTTGGTAACACAAATTGCTAATCAAACTCAGTGCCACTTCTGTCAGCTAAGAGCAGGAAACGAAGGCTCCTATTCGCATCCCTTTATGACTACAGTGTACCCATCTTCTGATGGCTACTTCCAGAAGGATAATGCAACATGTCACAAAGCTCAAATCATCTCAAAGTGTGCAGCCGACAAATCTGCAGCAACTGCATTATGCTATCATGTCAATATGGACCTAAATCTCTGAGGAATGTTTCCAACACCTTGTTGAATCTATGCCATGAACAATTAAGGCAGTTCTGAGGCAAAAGGGGGTCCAACCCCATACTAGCAAGGTGTAACTAATAAAGTGCCCGGCGAGTGTGTGTGTGTATGTATTTTTATAATTTTTATTAGACAATGTTAATATGAATTTAACTGTACTTTTAAATGTTTTTTTGACTCATGTAACAGTTAACCTGAGCTCTAAAGTTGCGCTATCCTGATGTGAGTTAAGTTCAATTGCCCTTGGATGAGATATCAGTGTTGGTAGTTTTGGACTTAGTAAGATTGTAATCACTTTGTTTATGGAAAAAACTTCCATTGAAAAATAAGATCAACTTGGAATTGACCCAATGTTTAAAAGTATCTTATTCAAAAAAGATTTAGGAAAAAAAAAAAAAAAAAAAAACATGATCAACAGGATGAGTGTCCTGAAGAAGTCTTTTTAGACTACAGGAGATGAAATGGGAATTAGATTTTTAATGACATCACCACAATTGCATGAGCCAGTTATTAGAATTTGGCAGCTGAGCTTGGTGTACAGGGAGTTTTTTGACATAAGGTACTATTGAGCAGTCTGTTTGTATGGTTGGCAGGCTTAGTTGGTAAGTGACACTCTTTGCTCGACACTGATGATTTAATTGACAAAGTTGTTTCTTTTTATATTTACATAAAGCTTATTATACTATTAAAACACTAAGGGCTAAATTACAAATGAAGCGCTAATTTATCACACACCCACAAATGGGCAAATTTACAAGTGGCTGGTTATTGCTACCTCACGCTCATGGTAGAAATTAGTACTCAGAAAATTAAACAGAGATTAGATCTCTGGTTAATTTTCTAAAAGTGCCCCAAATGCCCTTAAATTAGAGAACATTAGAGTTTTTTATTAAAAAAAACGACGAGCCTACGCAAGCATGCTCTCGTGAGTGTAATACTTATGAGAATGAGGCCGGTGAGGTAGCTCAGTTGGTAAATACCCTGACTACAAAAAAGCCTGTTTGAAAGATCCAAGGTCACAGATTCAAATCCCGGCAGGGCCGACTCAGCCCTTCATCCTTCCGAGGTCGATAAAATGAGTACCATTAAAAATCAGCTGCCGATTTGGTTAATTCCGAGAGCGAGCGCTGAAAAAGAGCTTTGAGTCCCACTGGGAGGAAGGCGCTATATAAATACTTGTTGTTATTATTATTATATTAATGTGAACGTGAGCTCACGTTTGCATTGCTGACAACTTGTAATACCAGCGCACATTAGCATCTATATATATATATATATATATATATATATATACATATATTTTTACGTGTTGTTATGTGCATGTATGTCTGTAAATACATATACACACATATAAATACATAAATACAATGGTACACACACACACATATATATATATATATATATATATTAATATATACACACAAAAATATACATATCTAGAAATTTATATATATATATATATATATATATATATATATATATATATATATATTGTTAAAGAGATTTGCAGATCTTTTATTTCTAACACTAGAGACCACATATCTTTGAGCATTTATAACTTTTCTACGCAATTTTTTTAAAATAATTTATCTTTTTAGGCAAGAGTAACAGTTAACCAAACTAAAGTTGCGCTATCCCAAATTTTCGTTAAATTCAATTGCACTCAAGCAAACTTGTTTACTTTAAATCTGTTATATGCACGCTACTTCTGACACAAGCAAAAATTAGATAAACCCCTCTTTCTCTTGTGCTAACAGTTAGTTTGCAAATCGTAATCTAGCCCTTAATACTATGATGACTGTGTGATACATTGCACTTTGTAAATCAATATAAGGTTGCATATGCCTATTAGCCCAATGGACACTGTAGACTAGAGTAAATTGATTAAAACATAATTAATATATATGGAGACTTTGTACTTTTTGTTTATTTGTTTATTTTTTATGAAGTATACATTAGTAAACTGTATAACCAAGAAATACAAATATTTGCCAATTATTTAAAGCAAGTTGCTCTAAGTTTAGCAGTAACCTTGTCTACAAATATTCCCATCTTCCACCATGTAAAGCCATGATTCTAGCACATGAATTACTCAAAAAAAAATCTGAACTGAAAATGAAAGCCAACTGGCAAATTTCAACACAATTTCCTTATCCATTCAAGAACTATAGGCATTTGAATAAAAGGCTGCAACAAAAAAAAAAACCATTTTAGCAAACACAGTTCATCTCATTGCAATTCCCCAGCATATCTGTGTAAAAAGATCCAATGGCAGCTAAGCTTGGGTGATGTTTCATATTTTGAAACCAGGTAATATTGTTGGAGTGTCTGTTTCACTTGATTTATTTTGCTGGGCTATCATTTTTTTCAAACTCGTGTACAGGAATGACTGGGCATAGAACCTTGCAGCCAGTGACATCTCAGTGATATGTTTAACATTGGTTGTATTGTCTGTTTTGAGGTGTTATTGTTTGGGAGGTTTCTCATGGCCTTCCATGGTGCTTTGTTTCGGAGAGTTAGCACCCCCTCCAGGACAGGCATTTGTTGTGAATTGCAATCAGACTATGGGTCCGATAATCTAAAGCTTTCAAATAAGATCAGCTGATCTAAAATTATCATCCAGCACTGTAATATCATCATCCAGCACTGTAATATCCCTCACAAGATTATAATGGCCTGATGATAAAAAATCATCTTCGCTCAGATGAGATGATCTAAAATAATTCTTTAGCACTGCAAGATATCCCTCACAAGATTCTAAAAGACAAACATTGCTTTACTTCTTTAAGGGACATTCCCTGCATTTCTAGATATGAAGAAGAAAAAGGCAAGTGCAATATAGTACAGCATGACATGGGAATTTAGTTAAAAATAACCATTGTGTTATAAACATTGTGTGTCATAATTTACTCTATATTACTTCTGATTATCCACTAAGTTTAATAACATTTATGCTTTGTACTTTCTATTTTATATTTTAATACATTTAGATTCTGTATACAGAAGTTTATTTAGGATTGTGATTTTTCTTTAAAATGTTGATTGTGCTATGACAGTTTTTGTGTAACTCTAAAAAAAATAGGACCATACTTTGTATATTTAAAGTTTTGTTCACAAATCAGTAGAACTATGTATTTGTTTTATGTGTAATAAATCTCATAGTTTCAGTTTCCCAGAGAAATTAATTACTTTTGGCGAGAAATTATAGTACAGATTAACAGGGCCAAATTCTTTTAGAAAAAGGGTAGAACCTGGAAGGTCCAGAAGGATGAGAGATAGCTTCCATGTAAAGTATTGAGGCTCTCTGGAATTCATAATCTAGAGTAGAGTGAGGTTAACAGTGTACCACTTGCAAATACAAATTAAAATGATGTTTTTATTGCAATTTAACTTGCATTTGCCTGTAGTATAGTATACAATACTTTTTTGTCATTTAAATAAGTATATTGTGGCTTTTTAGCAAACTTTACCTGCATACTGCTGGCGATATAAATCAGAGACCAGCTGTTATAAAATATCTAGAGCATATCATGAGAATTGTGAGAGAGCCTCAGACACACCCTGGGAGCTCTCCAATTCAGCTCAGGAAATTACTCTTTCACTCCCTCTTTCTGAAACGGTCAGTTTTATTTTACACTAAAACAAATACAAAGTTCAATGTAATTTATAAAAATTACACAGAAACTTTCAAAGCATAATCAAAATTTGTAAAATCACAGCTGTATACAGAATCTAAATCCATTAAAATACAAAATAGAATGTGCAAAGCTTAAATGTAATAAAGTTATAAGGACCGAAATTGGTCTAAATTAGTATAAAATACAAATCATAAATGTAACAAAATGTTCATGTAATTCAGTGCTTTATTGCACTGGGCTTGTCTCCCCTTCACATACAGAAATGCAAGGAATGATCCTTAGACAAGTATAGCAAAATCTGTCTTCTTAGAATCTTGTGAGAGGTCTTGCAGTGCTGGAAGATCATTTTAGGTAATCTCATTTCAGCATAGAGTTTTATGGAAGGCATTTCTCATCTCTCTGGGACTTCCAGGTTTCCCCTCTTTTCTTAGTGAATTCAGTGAGTTTAGCCCCTGTAAAGTCTGCACTATAATTCCTCTCTAAGTTGAAGAATCTTTGATCCTTGGGTTCTGTGTGAGAATTATATGGGACACAGTGTTGTTATGCCCCAAAAAAACAAAACATTATATTTTGGTTGAATCTTTATGTTCACTTAAAAAAGGTCTCTAAATAAATAATAAATAATTAAAGATCATTATCTATTGCAATGTCTGCCATTATATATAAAAAGCAAGAAAGGAAAGGGTCTTAAAGGTATTATTATTATTATAATCATCATCATATATTTGTATATCACTTTTCAGGGGATTTAAAGTTGGTGGGAGTGGGGTGTTAGAATAAAAATGGCACTGAAAAGTGCCTTTGCATTGTGGTCTATAGGGACTGTGTGTTCTCATAAACCGCAATGTAAATATATTTGTATATGATTATATACATATATATTTATGTGTTTATATGTGTATATACACTTATTAAGACATACATATATATGTATATAAGCATATACATATATATTTAAAAATGCTGCCCCTCACTGTGCTACTTACCACCTTCTCTCCGAGGAGTTCTGACGCCATCTGTGATGTAATCAGAACGAGACTTCCATAGGAGCCTATGAAAGTGCGCTCTTGTAAGTGCAATGCTTCCTAGCAATGCGAACGCAAGCTCGCATTCGCATTACGATTTACTTGTATTACCAGCGCACATTAGAGTGCGCTGATATTACAAAGAGGAGCTAAATAATCTAGCCCTGTATGTTTAAGTTATGGCAGGGTGTTTTTATAGGTTATTGTAACTATTATTATGTATTTTTTTTTTTTAAATTACTGTTCTAAGTGAAAAAAGAAAAGAAAAAGAATCAGATAAAAATATTATGTTCTAAATTATTTCAGAATAACATATTTGCTGCATATTTTGGGCCTATTTTTTTCACTTGTATGTTGGAATTCTTTAGGTTTTTTTTCAAGATCATTGAGTAAGATCACACACCTACATCATAACTAAGCTATAAAAAATTGCCTTTTTCTTTTTGTTAAGGCTGTGTAGATCTATTGATTTTTGTTAGTAACTGGAAGAAGTGCATCAATTTTGGTAATACATTGAATAAATAGCACTTTGATCAGTTTTGTATCTTTCCTGATTATTATTTATTTCTGGGAATGATAATAACTACACAAATTGCTGTTGACAACAGCAATTTGTGTAGTTATTATCATTCCCAGCTTATTATTATCCTTTTGCTAAATAAAATGCATTTTTCTTTTTCTTTGCAATTAACAGTTTCTTTACCAGTTGCAGTTAGAACACATTACAGATGACTCATAGTAAAAAACGTACGTATAAGATTATATAAACTGAACATTTAACTTAAAAGTACATTGGAACAAACCTTTCAATTTAGCAAAAACAAAAACATTTCGTAATGTTCCTGTAACTGGATAAAAATTATATCCTCAATATTTTGGCAATACCCTATTTTAATCACAAAAAGTGAAATCAAATATCCCAAGGTATGCCATAAGTCTTCAACATTCAACCTAATAATCTTTTTTGAAAGATATATTATTATATTATTGACTCCTAAACCCCAAATACGTTTAAGTATATTTCAGTTTGAATAACAAAAAATACTTAAAAAAAAAATACATACCAATAATATCACTGAAGTAAAAAAGCAAGGTGTGGTCAGTTAGATTCCTTATCAGTCAACATATGATGGTTATTCAGAAGAGACAGAGGGGTTAGATCTGATATTTAACCCTCTCAAACAATTAGAATTTTATGACCAAAAAAAGTTTAAAAGAGAACTGGGACCACACCCAGACTATTGTGAGGAAGGGGACTATGTGAGACCTGTATTCAGTGGCTATTAGAAGATGAATATGAAATAGTATTAAAGGTGGGAATTTTAGGTTCTAAAGGGTTCCTTTGGTGCTAAGAAGATTTAATGTAGAGTTAATTAAGGAGTACCCTTATGGTGCTAGGGAAGATGTGTCTGACAAGAAGGTCTTATAGCCATATCTATAGCTATATCATTGTGTTATAAGTAAGTTAGTTGATGTGAGGAAAAATTATGGCTGTTGAGGTCCCTTACAAGACAGTGTTAGAGGTAGAAACAGTTCTTTTGGGAGGGTATGCAATATGGGTGGTAAAAAACCTTGTTTAGGTGGGAGGATTATTTGCAGGGATCACTTGTATTTATCTTGTATTTATCTTCTACTGAGGTTCAACATTAAGGTTTATTGAAAAAGGGGCTCAAGAATTTAGATATTATAGAGGGTCTTATCATCAATTGGTCTGGGAGAACACTGTTACTTACATAGAAGAGGTACCCGTGTTAACTTAATAATGTGTCATGCTTAGCATATTTCTCGCAAAACCACTAGAGAGCACAAGCAACTGGATATAATTAACAGGATCCCTTGTGCTATACTGGAGAGCATGTAGTAAGACGTAGACATGTGCATTCATCTTCGGAAAAATGCACATTCGTCATGAAAATTTGATTTTCGTTTCGTTTTAATGAAAAGAATATCTGAACAACGTACCAAAGAAAATTAAAGAAAATAAAAAAAATCATCAGTATTCATTCTTTTACTCTATTTTTTTAAGGGTTTAATACTTACCTTATCATGTTCTCAATGCTCTAAAGAGCACATTAAAGTGAATGTAAAGTTGACTGTACTCACTCACGTCATAGGATAGAATTTTAAAAATTTAGCAGACTTTCATTCATCAAATTTGTACTATATATTGATATTCTCAGATTTTTACCTTTTAATGCTCCAATGATAAGCACCGTTTCCCCGTCCGCCATATTGCTCAATTGATTGACAGATAATAAATCTGCAATCCACTAATCATGGTTCCCCCCCCCCACAGGTGTTCAGCCCCTTTGCACAAACTTCATGCCCTGGGGGGATAGTGCCCTTGTTTTTAATAGGATTATTACAAACCGGGCACTAATTAATCGAAAATGACCTTCACTTTAAAGCATTATTTCCTAGGTTATAACAGGTAGTTGTGCTTAGGCATATAGAAAACAATGTATTCAACATTCATAACCCATAGCTACAGGTAACAAGAACGCCTCGGGCACAAATTTAAATAGATTTTTGTACTTTGTAACAGTAACTAAAATGTTAATTTAAAATATAACTTTTAAGGTATCAATTATAAAAAAAAGAACAGCAATACAGAAGACAATGTTTACTGCCCTGCAGATTTATTAAAAACATTACAACACTAGTTGGAAAAGCAAAATTGAATGAATAGACATAAATACTTGAAAATATCAAACTGAGTAATTCATCGGTAATATAATAAAGTATGTGAACATAAATATGAGTATATAGATACTAAGTTGCCACTAATGCGTTGCACTATATTAATTGTACTTTGTAATCAATAAATAAGCAAAATAGAATACAAGGCCTACTATTGTGTTTCTGAAATTAAAGGAGGCCGTAATGCCGTTATGCTAAAAAATGTGGTAGCGGTATGATATCTCTCAGGTAAGTAAGCCTCAATTAGAAACATCAGTGCAAACTGCATACGTATAGTCCGTAGTTATCTACTGATTATGGACATTGCATATATACTACCATGTATGTCAGGCCATAAATAGATAAAAAAGTAATACTGAACATAAAGACGGTCCCTCAATAGGATTGATGATATTGTATCTTAAAGGGACAGTCTACTTCAGAATTGTTATTGTTTATAAAGATAGATAATCTCTTTATTACATGGTTATATTAATATACTTTTTACCTCTGTGATTACCTTGTATCTAAGCCTTTGCAGACTGCCCCCTTATTTCAGTTGTTTTGTCAGAGTTGCATTTAGCCAATCAGTGACCTCTCACTTGTAAATTCACGGCGTGATTACAGTGATATTTATATCAAACACATGAAATTGCGCCCTAGCTGTAAAAAAACTGCCAATTGCATTGAAATAAGGGATGGCCTTCAAGGTTTTAGAAATTAGCATATGAGCCTACCTAGGTTTAGCTTTCAATAAATAATACCAAAAGAACAAAGCAAATTTGATGATAAAAGTGAATTGGAAAGTTATTTAAAATTGCCTTCCCTTAATTTAGGGCTCGACAGGGCTTCTCACTTAATAGATAAAGATAGACAGTGTGTAAAAACTTTTGAGGCACTTAAGGAGGATTTTAATCTTTCCAATAAAAAGTTATTTGCATACTTGCAAGCGAGACACTTCATCTCAGAATTAACAAATGAATCAGGCTGGTACTGGGCCTTGGGAAACTTCTCTCAAGGGTGTATCTACCTTGGAGAAAATTGCATCTGATTGAAATGTACTGATACCTCATAAAAGTATTGATACCAGGCGTATTCAATTATCTATTTCTGAAGTGCTACATATCACTCTGTCATCCACCTGGAGGGAATCTCATATCAAACTCCTAAACCCTCCAAAAAGGCTGTAACATTGATTTCACCAAATGTCCAAAATGTTCTCTCCCTTCAGCTGACTTGTTGAATATGATTTGGAACGGTCCCAAAAATAAGGCATTTTTGATGGAAATTAGAATAATGGTTAAACAACTCACTGAAGGTCTCCCCTCTGGCTTTATCATTGGTTAATATTGTATTTCTTTGGAAGGACAGTAAGGTATTCCAGGAAAATGAGACATTAATAAACATGACTGTCCTAGCAGCTAGTTATCTTATTTTTAAAAATTGGAAAACGAAAGTGATTCCAAGTATTACAGAGGTCAAAAATTGTTTAAAGAAACAAGGCATAATAGAACAAATAGACACCAATATGAATGATGAACTTGATATTAGACAATTCTTTATAAAGTGGTCAGTATTTATTAAAACTCTTTCCCCTACTGAGATAGATTATTTGATTTTTCCGTTCAGGAATTCAGAGTTAGTACTGTTGGGCCTGTGGTAGTATTGTAATCCATCCTCTTCGTCTTTTTCTTTTTTCTTTTTTTTTCCCTTCTCTCTTTCTCTCTTCATTGTTGCTTGGTTATGTGGGTCTGTTTTGTTTTGTTTTTGTTCTTATTTTTACTCTGGACAAAAAGTGATAAACTTACCAATAGGTAATGTAGCAAGTTGTGCATATTTCTTCTTTTTGTGTGTGATTTAACATTATTTTTCACCCTATGTGGCAGGAAACCTTGTGACTTGTTGTTTGTAAATCGACCAATTGTGGCAAGAAAACAGTTTTTTTGCCATTGTTTTTTCTTTTTCCCCCCCTTCATTTACTATTGGATATAAATAAAAGATTAAAAAAAAAATTGCATTCCCTATATAAATCATGAAACTTTAATTTTGACTAGACTGTCCCTTTAACTATATACAAACATGCATAACTCACTATGAGCAAGATTACAAATTGTGCGGTATAGCCGTAGCATACACACCATTCGAAATGGGTCTGTACCGCTGTTTCTAGACCGCAGCCATTAAAAGTTACAATAAAACTTTATTTATAAAACTTTATTTATAAGATATGGTGAGTCCACGGCTTGAGTAATTACTGTTGGGAATATCACTCCTGGCCAGCAGAAGGAGGCGAAGAGCACCACAGTTAAACTGCTAAGTATTACTCCCTTACCCACAACCCCCAGTCATTCTCTTTGCCTTCGGTGCATGGAGGAGGGGAAGTAGAGATGTCTAAAGAAAAATGTTGATTTCATCTACAAGCAATTTTTGGGGTTTATCCGTATTCCACGTCATTCCTTGCAGTCGGGTAGTGGTGGCTTTAAAGCAGTTAGAACTTGTAAAGAGGTACTTACTGCATTTTCCTAACAATTGCTGCCCTAGTTTAGAAAGCCAGAGTTGACTACTCTGTTCTTTCTTTTATAAAGGTCTCTGTGAAGAACTGTGTCTTCTCATACCTTGTATTAAGACAGATAATCCTGTTGTATGGGTTACACTGGGGCATGAAGCAGGCACTGTAGCATGTCTGAGACTAACATTTAAACTCTTTTAAAAAGAAAAGGTAAACATTTTTATTAGGCTTTATTTTCTGACACATATTTACTTGATAAAACAATTCAAATTTAAACTGAAAGTAAGGCTGAATTTTCTATTTCAGCAGCATATTCATTTCCCCATTGCTTTAAAATAAAACAATGCAACATTTTATACTGTCCAGTTTAAAAAAACAGTTATTTCTGGTACTCAGTGTAAGAGGGAGCTATTTTTAGTGCCTCTCTGAGTCGCAGCAGTAATTTGAGCTTGGCAGTTGCGGTCACATGACCATCTTTACTTTATAACGTTTCTTAGGAAAAAGTCGTTTTTCTCAATTTCTGGGTGATCCGGTCTTAATTGGTAGCGGTAAGGCACCTCAGTAGTTGAAGTGTGGGGTTGCCTGAGGGGTATTTTAGAAGTTTATTTGATGTTTATTAAATGTTTTTTCTTAACTTTTCTCACATAATTTTAGCTGGGGATTGGTTCTAATTTGGGATAAAAGTGTACTTTTCCTTGGCTTATTTTAATTGAATGTTAAAATCTTTTAAACTTATCTGTACAAGTTTATTTACTGTTTCACAACATGTCTGATATGGAGCAAGAGCCTGCTCTCATGAATTCATGCTTATTATGTTTAGATGCACAGCGGTTCCTCTATAACTCCTCGTGGAGTTTATTCAAAAGCAGAAATTGCTGCCCAGGTATATTCAGCGGTCTCTGCGACATTAGCTGCCATTCCCAGATTACAGGGAAAACGCAAGAGGAAATCCAGAAATTCAGAAAGTAAGGTGCCTGTCCTCAGTTCTAGAGACTGAGGTGGTCTCCTTCAATTTTTTTTTTTAAATTTTATTTATGACCAATACAGGGTACAAAGATACAAATTACATCAACAGCCCACCTCGCAGGGTGAGCTAGAAAGGCAGATATAACAATACAATAAGCTGAGGTTTCATACATTGACATATATGTGACTTCGAGAATCTTCAGTGGGTCAGCAGGGGTTCCAATGGATATGGATTTGCACCACAATATTGGGTTTTTTAATATTATTAAACTCAACATAAAATAACACATAAATCAAACAACCAAACAAACAAACAAACAAGCAAACATAACAGATGAGACATACCCAGTCCTAGCCACCATAATATTGAGAGACTTAGCATAAGTAACTGTCTGTCTGAGCAGTGCCCAAAGCTAGGGGAGTGACTAAATTTGATTTTTGAAGAGCCACAGTAGCTCAAATAACCATCTCGCTCCCCTAGGTACTAACCGTTGACCTGAACTTCCTCTTGGGAGGTCTAAAAATGAAAGCAGTATACATTGTTTGATAAAGTATGTTCCCATATAGGAGCGACTCTACCCCGATGAAAGATAACAGTCATTATATATGAAATGTACACTCTTACTTGGGGTTCTGTTACCTATATATAACTAAACTAAATTAACCTCTAAATTAAATTAAACTAGGCTGAACTAAATAGGGATAGGTGCAAGGTACTAGGATGGTTGTTATATTACCTCTGCATGTCCAATTTAACACACAAATGCTATCAAGGCTGCAATGAGACTTATAAGAGTAATGATTCACGCTGTTTATATAACAGTGTTAGAGGGTTAATTACATAAGAGTAGATAAGGGAACAGCCAGAAGGTTTGCGTCACGTAAAAGGGGTGGTAATTTTGTCTTGTTTCTTCTTGTTATAGAGAAAAGGAGGAGTGATTTTGGAGATTTATAAACCTCCAACGGAGATTAAAAAAGGGTAGCGTAGGTTGGTATGAACATAACACTCAAGTATTAAAAATATGTGCAATCCTAGTACCAGGAGATAAGGGGCATAGAACCTTTTGCATGTGGTATAACATGGCCATGAAATGTGGGGCATTTAATGGTCTAGGTATCCCATGTTCTGAATCATAACATCGATATACCAGGGGGTTTCTTTACCTTAAATAATCCTAAAAAGGATAGCATCACCTGTCTAAGCCTATTAAAGTCAGTAGGGCATCTATGATAGTGTTAAAGGTCTAAGCCTGCTGTAACCAATGGCATAATTGTTGTCACTGTATGATGCACTGTTCTGTTACCCCCGATATGGACCAACGCTTCCAGAACATATATGGTAGAAACATAGCCTTGTCTATAACACGTATGTCAGTTGATTATGTGAGTGCTGCAATAAACTTATCAAAAAAAAAAAGGGGGTCTTTTAGGTCAGAGAGTGTCTGCGATTCAGCAGTAAATTATATGTAGAGCCGGTAATAGCAGATTGATATATTGTGGTACATGAATCCCTATGAGGTAACGTCTTAGCTAAGGAGGAGGGTCTGAGGGTTCTACGTTTCATAGCATGGCAGTAATCACACAAATAAACAAACAAGGGGGGACAACCAATCATGTTAACTAGAGAATTAAGACATCGCTATGAGTATACTATGATATATATAGAAACAAGGCACTGCGGTTAACCTAAGATAGATTATACATATCTTAATTAGTTACAAGCAATTGATATGCAGAGCGCAAGGGGTACAAATGAACAAGGTGACCGCACCACATCTGAGCCACTCCTGTTGAGATACACTTGACTTTGCACATCAAAAGGGCAAATAAAAAGTATTGACATAAAAGCTGTCTTAGAAGCGGCTATACCTTAATGCAGGTTATGTATCACAGTACACTAATTGTATAGGGATATATCTGTGAAAAACAACTTGTTTAGTAGTTGAACGAGGCTCAGGACTAGAAATAAAAGTAAACACAACATAACTGACACCTGTATAAGGAGGATTATAAACTGTCCAACTGCACTAAAAACAAAAGTTTAGCTGGGGTTCCACATGAAATTTAACACGCTGTATAGCATGACATCTTAGTTTGTCCAGTTTAAAGGAGTGTTTTTGAAGCGTGTTGGTCAAAATACCATAGAAATCAGCTCACCCATAGTCCCCCACTCTAGCCAATGCCAGCTTTGCCCAAGACTCTCAATCTGTGACACGGATCTGGAATCCCTCCAGCATGATACTTGAAGTAGCGCAGAAGGCATTGAGGGATGCGTGCAGATGCGGCGAGAGGAACTCTTGTGTTTCTGATTACTGGCAAATGTCTAATAGTCTGCCACAGTCTCCATTTCAGTAACCTTAGGGCAGTCCAGCCCTCCTTGCTGCTCCACTGCAGCTCCAGTTGAGGAGAAATATCACAATGGCGAACACCGGCTAGAGGCCACAAAAGCAGAGAACTCCAGTGCTGATCGTATCCGGTGTAGATCTGTCATACAGCTAGCTGGTTTGCTGTAGAAACACCAGCCTGTCCCTGCTGGCACAATAGAGTGCCGCCCCGTTTGTGAGTACCCTTATTCTGCCGCTGTTTGGATTTTCTTGTTTTTATTGACCTACACATGTGGCGCCTCTGTTTTTG